>NW_028318678.1:1208750-1562500 GCF_062004578.1 Staurois parvus | reverse complement strand
CCCAGTGCCTGGGGGTGCTCACAACCATCAGCTCTTATTTACAGTTTGAACTTTTTTCCAAAAGCAATTGAGGGGATTTTCAGAACAGGCACATGTCCTACTTTGAAGGTCTGATTTATGTTTGGTGTAATGTGTCCTGGGAAGACTATGTTTTAGTATTTTCATTTTGATAGATATATATAAATGTTAACATATTTTGAATCTTTTACATCGTTATAAATATATAAACCCAATCGCTAAATTCCAGTATAATCTTTAAAGCAGTAAACAATTCAAAAGCAAATATTTATTATATTACAGCTTAACAATTCTTAGATGTGATGGCTGCATTTGTTTTCTTTGTTTTAGGCTTTCTTCCTTCTATTTTCATCAGGTTCGTTGAGAAAGGGAAAACTAATAATGTATTGGCTTATAGATAACCCTGTGTGTAATTTGATTTACTGTCCCTTTGTTAATTACATTTACTGTGTGCATTCACTGTCCTGGCAGAGTTCAGTATCAGCTGTACGAAATGGAGTGGTCCAGTGTCCAGGCAGGTGCAACTTTAGAGAAGGTTTTCTGAATTAGATAATGAGTTTATTAATTTGCTATTCCTTACCCACCTTCTTTTTCATTCCTTCCTTTTTCAGTCATTCATTTCTATTCTTAGTTTTGCTGCCTACCTTTACATAAAGTTTTTCTGTCCTTCGCTATCTCTTATCCCATTCCTTTAGTTCTCTTCTCTTCTCCTCTCCTCTCTTCTCTCCTCTCCTCTCCTTTACTCTCCTCTCTTCTCTTTTCTCTGCTTTGCTCTCCTCTTCTCTCCTCTTTTCTCTCCTCTCCTCTTCTCTCCTCTCTTCTCTCCTCTTCTCTCCACTTCCCTCCTCTTCTCTTCTCTCCCCTCCTCTCCTCTCCTCTTCTCTTTGCTTTGCTCTCCTCTTCTCACCTCTCCTCTCTTCTCTCCTCTTCCCTCCTCTTCTCTCCCCTCCTCTTCTCTTCTCTCCTCTCTTCTCTTCTCTCCTCTCCTTTACTCTCCTCTCTTCTTCTCCTTTCTCTGCTTTGCTCTCCTCTTCTTTCCTCTCATCTTCTCTCCTCTCTTCTCTCCTCTTCCCTCCTCTTCTCTTCTCTCCTCTTCTCTTTTCTCTGCTTTGCTCTGCTCTTCTCTCCTCTCCTCTCTTCTCTCCTCTTCCCTCCTCTTCTCTCCTCTCCTCTCTTCTCTCCTCTTCTCTTCTCTTTTTTCTGCTTTGCTCTCCTCTCCTCTCTCCTCTCCTCTTCTCTCCTCTTCTCTCCTCTCTTCTCTCCTCTCTTCCCTCCTCTTCCCTCCTCTTTTCTTCTCTCCTGAATGTATGACTTTATCTTTATTATACTGTTATTTTATGTTCACTACCTAACATTTTCTTCCTCTAGATTTTCCATCACTGTTCCTGTCCATAGCCCTTTCAATCTCCTTTTTATTTCCCTCTTTCCCATCATTTCATTACCCTCCATTATTTCCCACTTGCCTTCCTACCTCTTCCACTGCTTGCCTCCTTTCTCCCTCCAGGACAATGGAAGGAGTCTTATAGAAATAAATAAAAAGCTATGGTTGTGAAGTCAACAAGATAACAAAATACTGCATTTATGAGATGTTAACATTATAATCACTCATTATTAAAAACATTAGTTAATCTAGGTACAGAGTCCTGAAGTTTTGAAGAATCATAAAACAATGCTTCACGCTGTGCAGCTCTAACAGTTTATTATGATTGAATGCCAGAAGTGGCAGTTCACTAACTTGTATAGAACTTTAGGTGCCATCCTGGCCATGCCAATAAACTTCTTTGTGTAAATAATATTTAAACACACTAAAGTCTTGTAAAGACACCTCGGCGTGGCCCTGAAGTTAACCAGATAATGATAATATCTCTTTGAATATTACTGATTTTGTTGGTGGGTTTGATAACATGGAGTATTTTCCTTGTGACTCATCAGGTTCTGGTGAGCAGAAACACAATGGCTACAAAGTAGATCTTTCAGTAACTTCCTGACATTTCATAACATATGTCAATTGTTTAATTTTCCCAAAAAGCTCTGCCTTTTATCATCAAAAAGCTGCCCTTGACTATCAGTCAAGTGACTTTGTTTAGGATGAGATGATGTCATCAGTCTGCTGCAGGCAAGAGGTAGAATTTCCTCAGTCTACTTTCCTCCAGCGATCAGACTGTGCATTGTGACTTTGTAGCTAGTCACAAGGTACGAGGCTGCAGCAGACACCAGAACTTACTTCTAACCCAGCATTTCAGTTGTCGAAATATGACCATGATGCCTGGAAAAAAAAATGGATTAATTCTTCTGTAGAAAAGTGCAGATGAAAGAATTGTCAGGGAAGAAGTGTGATCTCTGTTGGAGGTAGTCAGTTCCTAGAAGTATACACTTACACACTTTTTAGTATACATACTTCCAACATGAACTATACAGTATAATGATTGAAAAATGACTGATAGATCTAAATCAGTGGTCTTCAGATGTGGCTCCTTACATGACTTTATCTGGCCCTTGGGGCACTATACCTCCCACTGATACGGGGCATTATTCCTTCCTCTGACACCAGTATTAGGGCATGATTTCTCCTATTGACACCAACAATGGGGCACAATTCCTCCCACTGACACCAACAATGGGGCACCATTCCTCCCACTGATACCAATGATAAGGCATTATTTTTCCCACTGATACCAATGATGAGGCACTATTCCTTCCACTGATACCAATGATGGGGCACCATTCCTCCCACTGACACCAATGATGGGGCACTATTCCTCCCACTGATACCAATGATGGGGCACTATTCCTCCCACTGATACCAGTAATGGGGCACTATTCCTCCCACTGACACCAATGAGGGAGTGCTATTCCTCCCACTGATACCAATGATGGGGCACTATTACTCCCACTGATACCAATGATGAGGCACTATTCCTCCCACAGATACTAATAATGGGGCACTATTCCTCCCTCTGATACCAATGATGGGGCACTATTACTTCCACTGATACCAATGATGGGGCACTATTCCTCCCAATGACACCAATGATGGGGCACTATTCCTCCCACTGACACCAATGATGGGGCACTATTCCTTCCACTGACACCAGTGATGGGGCACTATTCCTCCCACTGATACCAATGATGGGGCACTATTCCTCCCACTGACACCAATGATGGGGCACTATTCCTCCCACTGACACCAATGATGGGGCACTATTCCTTCCACTGACACCAGTGATTGGGCACTATTCCTCCCGCTGATACCAATGATGGGGCACTATTCCTCCCACTGACACCAATGATGGGGCACTATTCCTTCCACTGACACCAGTGATGAGGCACTATTCCTCCCACTGATACCAATGATGGGGCACTATTCCTCCCACTGATACCAATAATGGGGCACTATTCCTCCCACTGACACCAATGATGGGGCACTATTCCTCCCACTGACACCAATGATGGGGCACTATTCCTTCCACTGACACCAGTGATGAGGCACTATTCCTCCCACTGATACCAATGATGGGGCACTATTCCTCCCACTGATACCAATAATGGGGCACTATTCCTCCCACTGACACCAATGATGGGGCACTATTCCTTCCACTGACACCAGTGATGGGGCACTATTCCTCCCGCTGATACCAATGATGAGACACTATTACTCCCGCTGATACCAATGATGGAGCACTATTCCTTCCACTGACACCAGTCATGGGGCACTATTCCTCCCACTGATTCCAATGATAGGGCACTATTCCTCCTCTTACTGACCATAGGTGCTATGTAATTTTTTTACTCCCACTGACCACCAAGCCTGAGGCTTTATTTACTCCCATTGATGCCGGGACATATTATACTTCCACTGGCCACAGTCTGGCCCCCTAAAGTCTAACACTTTGTTTAAAATGTTTGAGGGCCCTTGATATAAAAAAAATGGATACCAAAATAGGAGAGAGGTAGGGAAACAGCCTGTCTGAGAAGAAGCGCCTCTTTAGGTTTTCTTATCAACCTGATTCGGTCAACACAAATTGTCAAATTCCTAACAACGTGGCAGAGCTTGGCAAATAATTGTTTTTACCAGCCAGTACCTGAAAGTCAAATTTAATCTATCTCCATTAGCCCAGCTGTAAACACTGTGAAATAACACAACGCGGCACCTCTCAGAATTATTTTGTGTCTAATTTGCTTCATAAGCCATTGTTTTATTCAGATGCATGTGTTTCCAAAGACGCATCGTTTTCAAAAGGGCAACAGCTGTTGGCTCCCTTTAGATTTTGCTTTAAAGAATAAAAAAATAATAAATCAAATTGGTGACTTGAAGGCAAATAAAAATACTTGACATCAATCCCAGACTGCAAGGCAGAGCCTTCAACACCCTGCTCACAAATAAAAAATGTTTTCATTTTCTGAACTTAAAGCAGAAATTAAAGCACCAGAATAAAGACGTAATGTTTATTAGGGAAGCCTACAGTGTGTGTGCTGAAAACCTCTATTTATAAAAATAAATAGTGAAAGTTCCATAAAAGAGTCTTCCAGATCCAGTCATGTGATTACGAAAAAGAGATGCTAATGTTACTGAAGGGATCTGAAATTGCTGTTGTTTTATTGCAGGGCCTTTACTGCCCGTAAGAATTGTTATCCAGTTTGGAACCAAGATGTGTCTTTTATATTCGGAATGCTGGCCACAGAGTAATCATTTGTAGCACCCTTCTAGATATGTGATAGGTTAGGTAAATTTAGTTCTTGGCTCACTGTGATCAGTTGAGTTGTGTGTGATTATTTTAGTCTGTTCCTTGATTATTTTGCTCTGTTTCACTGGCTGCAGGGTTGACTACTTCACCCTGGCTGTCTGGAGGATTCTGGGAGAGTCAAATTAGTACTAGACTTGTTTTGCAGTCCTAGCCAATCCCTGGGGGATGATGCCCAGGTGGTGGCTGGGAAAGGGCATAAATAGCCCGGGGCCTTGAGAAGAGAGGTTTTTGTCCCAGAGGAAAGATCCCAGCCTGGGGGGATACTGCCCTTCGTGGCAAGTCTGCAATGCTTCTACTGCTCATCAAGATCCCAGCTAGGCAAGTTGGGGGGGGGGGCTATTATGACAAAGTTTGCTGTAGCTGACTATGAGACTTCTTTTTGGGGATTTGAAATGTATCTGGAAGATACTGGAAGAAGCTGTCCAATTATTCAAGGACATTTATGAGTACAGACCAGTGTGACTGTGTGCTGCTACTACCCTTCCTGCAATAGAGTCAGCGTTGCTTACAGGGGTCATTGTCAGTGTTGCTTAAAGGGGACATTGTTCATGGTGTCCTGTTATAGCTCAGCCAGGGGCGGACTGACAACTCATGGGGCCCCTGGGCAATAGAGGATCATGGGGCCCCTGTGTCCTTGCCCAAACTCAAAAAAGCCTAAAAGCCTATGAAAAAGGTACCAGGGGCATCTCATGGGGCCCCCTACTGACCCCGGGCCCTCGGGCAGTGCCCGAGTTTCCAAATGGTCTGTCCGTCCCTGAGCTCAGCCCAATATCTGCTGCTGCAAGGACTGGGCTCAGGTTCTTCAGCAGGGGCGGACTGACCATTTGGAAACTTGGGCACTGCCCGAGGTCAGTAGGGGGCCCCATGAGATGCCCCTGGTACCTTTTTCATAGGCTTTTTTGAGTTTGGGCAAGGACACAGGGGCCCCATGATCCCCTATTGCCCGGGGGGCCCCTGAGTTGTCAGTCTGCTCCTGTTCTTCAGGACAAAAATTAGTGTCCTCAAATTACTTCTCAATGTTCCAAGTTCAGGTTCTGCAATAAAGCAATGAAAAATCATACCCCTAGACCAGGGGTAGGCAATCTGCGGCTCTCCAGCTGTTGCAGGATTACAAGTTCCATCATGCCTCTGCAAGTCATAGCTGTAACTGTCAGTTTTGTAATGTTGCAATGCCTTATGGGAAATGTAGTTCCACAATAGCTAGAGAGCCGCAGGTTGCCTACCCCTGCCCTAGACTGATTACTGTGCCAAAAGAGTGAGTGTGTACCTGGCTGCTGGTGCATCTACTGGGAAAGAACCTAGGGACCTAAACAGTGGAACGCTACAAATGTATAAAGCAAGGTGAAGCGCAGATATATTACCACTTGATGTAATTATAAATAATATTTGTGTCCCCTTAAAAAACTACCCCCGTCATGCATTCTTTTCATTCCCAAGGGCAATACAGTTGTGAATGCCACCTATCCAGTCACTACAGACTGGTGACATAATTGAGAATATAGCCTATCCAATCACTAGACACCAGTGACACCAATGAGAATACGGCCTACCCATTCAATGGAGACCAGTGACATCACTGACAATGCAGCCTATCCATTCACTAGAGTCCAGTGACACCAATGAGAATGCAGTCTACCCATTCAATGGAGACCAGTGACATCACTGACAATGCAGCCTATCCATTCACTAGAGTCCAGTGACACCAATGAGAATTCAGTCTACCCATTCAATGGAGACCAGTGACATCACTGACAATGCAGCCTATCCATTCACTAGAGTCCAGTGACACCAATGAGAATGCAGTCTACCCATTCAATGGAGACCAGTGACATCACTGACAATGCAGCCTTTCCATTCAATAGAGACTATTAACACTGGAAAATCCCTTTAAGACTTGGCAAGAATACAAGCTTTATGAATTAAATTGTACGCAGTGCTCTCCATTCACACAAGGTTTGTATTAATAGAAAGGGCATATTTATTTTCTTTTAGCCCGTAATACATAGATAGAAATTGAAATAGATAGATTGTTCACAGCGGTGGCCATTTTAGGATTTCTTGGAAAAAAAAAGAGGTTGACGTCAATATTTAACTTAGGCGGGTTTGTGGTAGGGTCTGGAAGCTGTCAAGATGCAACGAGCCAGATGATCCCAGTTTGAGTTTTGTAGATCTAAAAATACAGTTTATGGGAAAACCTTGGCCCAGGGGGAGGGGACAATATAATGTGTTCAATGAGTGACATGGCTTGGAATTATAGGTGTATGAGCATGAGAAGAACAATGGAAGACTGCAGATGCAAAGATTCACTGCCATAATATTCACATAATATTTTATATAAGCTAGCTCAAGCTAGAACCTCGGCAATATTGGAATTCTTTCACAGGTGCCTTTCTGAATGCCTCTGTCTAACTGTCCCTCTTTGTAAGCTCTCATGAGAAAAGGCATTCACTGAATCATGCTTGGCCTTCTGTAGTGCCGAAAGAAGGAGGTTGCTGCTTACAAGATTTGGCAAGAGGCTGAAAACCATCCTTTCTCAGCCCTTTCAACACTGAAACAACTTTGTGGTCTCAGGGAACCCCTGCTAAAAGTTACTATATCTACAACTCATGATACATTAGTGATGGTCATTAAGAAGAATGCCCCTTGCACTTGTGGTCATTGGGAAGAATGCCCCTTACACTTGTGGTCATTGGGAAGAATGCCCCTTACACTTGTGGTCATTGGGAAGAATGCCCCTTACACTTGTGGTCATTGGGAAGAATGCCCCTTACACTTGTGGTCATTGGGAAGCATGCCCCTTACACTTGTGGTCATTGGGAAGCATGCCCCTTACACTTGTGGTCATTGGGAAGCATGCCCCTTACACTTGTGGTCATTGGGAAGAATGCCCCTTACACTTGTGGTCATTGGGAAGAATGCCCCTTACACTTGTGGTCATTGGGAAGAATGCCCCTTAAACTTGTGGTCATTGGGAAGAATGCCCCTTACACTTGTGGTCATTGGGAAGAATGCCCTTTACACTTGTGGTCATTGGAAAGAATTTCCCCCTGACAGGGAGCTAAAAAGATCCATGGTGTCAGTGGGAACTTACTTGAAAGGCAGAAATTGCCCATTGCTCAAGAAACCCAAGCAACCTCTGGAGGAACCCTGGTTGAGAAACCCTGCTGTAGACCCATCAAGGAGCGGTGTGAAAATGTTACTGAATCTGGCTGAAGTTCCTTATATGCAACTCAGATTAAAATAAATACCTTCAGTAAGGTCTGCAGTAAGGTTCACTAGACCTTCTTGCCCACCCCTCTGCATATACTCAGTCATATTACTAACCAGAACTGTGATGGACTTGTTGCTTGAAGTTATTCTTTAATCAAGCCCGTCGGGATCTTGTAGGGTGAAAGAGTGCCATCAAAAATGTATCTGATGCATGCATAGCAGATGAATATAGGGATAAAGGTTGGGTCAATTCATGTGCCTGAAGAAAATTTCAATAGTGGAGTCATCCTTCAAATATACTAGTCCATACTTCAATAATTCTGATGATCACATCTGTCACTCAGTGATCAACACTGACATCCTTTCACTTATTTGAAGCGACCCATCAGAAAATGAAACTTGCACAAATTCAGTACAGCTGTCTTTTATATTGCCATTGCTAAAGTTTTTTCATTTTACAAGAGAAAAAGAATTACTACAAAGAAGATGGCCCCTGAAACGGCAATTCCAGCCAAACAGATCAACCCAGATATAAATTGCATATAGATGGGCTGTTTTTCATCTTAAAGGATTTGAAAACCATAGGTAGCGCACCCTCTAAAGAGCCGCAGGTGAATGCAGTCCTATTCCCCCAGTTAGAGCACTCACAACCAAGCACACAGAATTTTCTTCACTAATCCACTGGTTCAAAGGTACAGTCTAGGGATGTCTTGTTATGGGTTTATTGGAATATAGAACTTGGATAGGGATGAAGTAGCATGGTTTCTAAAGTGAGCAAAATCCTCTCTTGTATTGGAAGAGGTATAGACTCCAGAGAGAGAGATATCATTTCCCCCCGGTACAAATCATTAGTTACACCTTATCTGGAATATGCAGTTCAGTTTTGAGCACCAATTCACAAAAAGAACATTGGGGAACTGGAGAAAGTACAGAGAAGGGCAACCAAACTGATAAGAGGCATGGAGGCACCAGACTGGCTCAACGGAAGCAGAATTTTTTGGGTAGATAAGATGGTTCCCAAGCTTTCAAGCTGCTCACCTGGAACTCAGCTCCGATGGCTGTATCTAAAAGAATGTAAAGTTGTTATGCAGGTACAGTGTTAGTCGAGCTCCGCGTTTCGCTGTTAGCTGCGCCGCCGAGACGCACATGCAATATTCTGATCTCTATCGGACCAGATATGTACCTGGATTCTCGCAGAACCTTTGATCCCTCTTCAGGAACACTAAACTCCGAGCTGTCTCCGGCATTTCTCAGAGAGATGCCTTCACCATGTCAGAGCATTTACCTGTCAGACTGAAGTTATTCTGCAGAATGATGTCCCCAGGCTGTGTGCAAACCTGGATCTGAGATGTCTATTCCCTTTAACATCTGGGGGAGATTGAAAAACACATCACTAGCTGGGACGGGAAAAAAATCTGCTGTATTTGCAAACTAACTCAGTATTCAGTGCAATGAAATCACAGATATCCAAGGAGCCTTCCACCGTAGTGATAGGACTTTAGAGATTCGAGGCCCAACCAGGGGCGGACTGACCATTCGGGCACTCGGGCACAGTAGGGGGCCCCTGGTACCTTTCATAGGCTGTTTTGGGTGTGGTTTGAGTGTGGGCAAGGACACGGGGGCCCCATGATCCCCTATTGTTCGGGGGCCCCATGAGTTGTCAGTCCGGCCCTGAACCCAACTACAGCATGCAAGCTGCTACATATCCCTGACACCAATCTCCCTCATACATCCCTTGGGGACTGCAAAGTCAAGTGAAAATGGCGGTTACATGACCAGTGCAGTGCCTTTAAGCCCTTCAGTCTGGCATAGTTGTACCGGCACCTCTCCTGGACTGAAATGACCTCCTCTGATTTCACCGCACACTGTGAGCTTCTCACAATTTGCATTCAAAGGTGCAGCAAGGCAAATAGAGCAGCAAGTCAGATAGAGCCTTCCTGTCCCTGGCCTGCCCCTCTCATTCATTGGATGTCACTTCTTTTTATCGTGGAGGCTCAGCATCACATGTTGGTGTTACCAGGGGCTTCCTAGGGTTGGTGTCACCCGGTGCAATAACACTTGGTGAAACCCCCTCCGACGATCCCCGCAGGATGGATGGGCTCTGCGGATTGGGGAGGATAATGGATCGGACTCCGATCCATTATGCTCAATCCGAAAATCCGATCCATCCTGCGGGGATCGTCGGCTGTCTTTACAACTTACCTTTTCATGGAGCGGGTCCGGTGTCACCCCGTGTAGGTTGAATATTGACGATCCCCACAGGATGGTTCAGATCTGCAGATTGAGCATAATGGATCAGAGTCCGATCCATTATGCTCCCCAATCCGCAGATCCCATCCATCCTGCGGGGATCGTCGGCATGCAACCTATACGGGGTGACACCAGACCCGCTCCACGAATAGGTAAGTTGTTGTATCTATCTATCTATCTATCTATCTATCTATCTATCTATTCATATCTATCTATCTATCTATCTATCTATCTATTCATATCTATCTATCTATCTATTCATATCTATCTATCTATCTATCTATCTATCTATCTATCTATCTATCTATCTATCTATTCATATCTATCTATCTATCTATCTATCTATCTATCTATCTATCTATCTATCTATCTATCTATCCATGTCTATCTATCTATCTATCTATCTATCTATCTATCTATCTATCTATCTATCTATCCATGTCTATCTATCTATCTATCTATCTATCTATCTATCTATCTATCTATCTATATCTATCTATCTATCTATCTATCTATTTATAAATAGACATATGCATATTATTATTAATCATAATAAACACATTGTGTATATACAGTACAGTATATATAAATAAATATATATATATATATATATATATATATATAAAACATATATATATTTTTTTCATATATTTTTTTAAATCGATGCGCCTTTGGATATACCTTCAAGTGAAAGTTAAAAAAAATACCATTATTAATTATAGTAATAATAATAATAATATAATAGACATACCTTCAAGTAACCTGCATCTCTCTCTCTCTTTCTCTAAATACATATATATATATATATATATTTATATATACATATATATTCATTTATTTATTTTTTATTTTTAAATGATATGCCTTGTAACAAGTCCCCAAGTACCATGAATAATATAAAATATCTCCCAAAGTGTATTTATTTATTGTACACGAACAACTGTAGATCAAAATTCTTTATGTGCTAGTTGCAGCCAATTAGTGAACATTTTTTTTTTTTGTTAAGTACAATTAGGTCAGCCTGAGAAGAAAATTACACACACAAAGGAAAAGGAAAAAAAAAACATTGAATATTGAAACTGTCCCTGGAGTATACTCAGAAGTCAATAAGCTGGAATTGCCTGAAGGTGGACACCCCCTTTAACTAGCTCTTGTTTTGGCACTTCCCTTTTTCCGGCTCCATTGACATGTGGAGTCTGAGACCTTCGATGATAAATGGTTAACCCGCAGAATAATATTGTTGTTCAATATAACCCCGTTTGCTTTATTGCTTTCATAATGTCTTGCAAGCACTTCCAGCAGGAAGGCAATAATTAAAAAGGAAAAGCAGACCAAAAAAAAAAAACAGGCATAATATTTTCATACAATAATCCTCAAGGTGTTGCTGGGTGAATCCTTCATAATAAAATATGTCACTCAGAAGAGTTACCGACCGATTTTTATATTTTTTTTTCTCTGGCATTGCAAATTTTCGATCCATGTGACAGTCACATGCTAAGGGGGTGCTGCATTTAGCCATTGGAGATCAGTCATGCTAGTGGAGGCTTATGGAAATAATGAGGGCAGCTGCTGGAGAAGTGGAGGCAGATCCGTCCCATGTCTTTCTCTCTCTCTCTCACTGTGCGTCTGTAAACTGCTTACACAAGGAGACAACATTGGCAATTGACAGGTAATAGCCCAGAGCCAGTTAAAATTGTTTAAATCAGGCCCTAGCCATGAGGACAGGGGAAAAAAATGCTGAAATGGCTTTTAATGGGGTCACGATAAAAAAAAAAAAAAATACTCTGGGGCATCTTCGTAATTGTACACCCGCTGAATGCAATGTGATGGTTCTATCTGGGATGGAAAAAGATATCGATGATTTCTAGAAAGATGAATAAATGCAGATCTCTATTCATTAACACATCATGACGTTTATTTTTTTCTTGCAAGCAGTGGAAGTACCTGAATTTGACTTGTTATCACCCTCTTGTAGGTTTTGTACAGCAGAGCTCAGACTGGGATCAGGAGAAGGAGCACAAGGAGCCAATCAGTTGTTCTGCAGTGCTCATGTGGCTGCAAGAGATATGTTGATAGGAGAAGAGTGCAAAGAGCAGAGTGACAGACAGATGAGCTCTCTGATTGTCCAAACAAAGAAAAAAGCCAATAGACAGAGAAAAATAAATACAGAAACACCTGCAAAATCCAATCTTATGACTAGGGATGTACTGACAACTCATGGGGCCTCTGGGCAATAGGGGATCATGGGGCCCCTGTGTCCTTGCCCAAACTTTAAAAAAGCCTATGAAAAAGGTACCAGGGGCATCTCATGGGGCCCCCTACTGACCCCGGGCCCTGGGGCAGTGCCCGAGTTTCCAAATGGTCAGTCCGCCCCTGGTACCGATATATATCGGCCGTCGAAAATCATCATCCAAAAGTAGGGTTATTGGCATTTTTTGATAGAAAAAAAGGTGCCCATAATGGCATGCTACGTTCCATAGACTTCAATGCAAAATGTCCCATTGACGTTATATTATTATTATTTATTACAGGTACTTATATAGCGCCGACAATGTATGCAGCGCTTTACATATATATTGTACATTCACATCAGCCCCTAACCCTCAAGGGGTGTACAATCTAAGGTCCCTAACTCACATCCATACATACACATACTAGGGCCAGTTTAGACAGGATCCAATTAACCTACCAGCATATATTTGGACTTCAGTGCAAAAACACCCCCTAGTAATTTCAGTGCAAAAACACGTTCCATTGACTTCAATGCAAAACCGCCCCCCCCCTTGTGACTTCCATGCAAAATTGTGTCCCATAGACTTCAATGCAAAGTTGCACCCTATAGACTTCAATGCAAAAATCGCGTCCCATGGACTTCAATACAAAATCCCATCCCATTGACTTCAATACAAAAACCGTCCCCTAGTGACTTCAATGAAAAAACGCCCCCTATTGATTACAGTGCAAAAACACGATCCATTGAGTTCAGTGCAAAACCGCCCCCCTTGTGACTACAATGCAAAATCATGTCCCATCGACTTCAATGCAAAATTGTGCCCTATAGACTTCAATACAAAATCCCGTCCCTAGGTGACTTCAATGAAATCACGCCAATCATATGAATTATATTTTTAAAAAACTGTCCATTTCAGTTTCGGTTTTCAGCATAATGGATTCCGAATACAGAAAAAAATCTAATAGAAAAGTTAATCAAAAAATCTTGTTGAAAAATTTAAAATAATGAGGGTGGTTCAAGTTGTGGCAATAAAACTATAATTGATACTGTACATATTCATCTGTATTCTTCTGTATTGGGGTTTATATGATGTCTTAGTAATACATTTTATGTTTTTACAATCATTTTTGTATCAATTCTATACCTGTTTTGTATCCGTGAAAAAAGAATACTTCTGAGCCCCCGAAATGCATCGGCTGTTTTGCATTCTCCTAATAGACAACCAACTAAATGAAAAGTTTCTGAACTCTCAGTTCATTGGACTCTTTGGACTTTATACCCGTGCTTTCCAAACTTCGGCTACCACCTGATTTAAGGGGCACCCCATTTTGTGTTTGACTGCTCCTCCGAAGCCATTGTGTCTCATATGAAGCGCATATTAACAGATATGAGGAAACTTTTTACAATTTTTTTTCAACAAAAGTTTACTACTGCTTTAATAGTACAGGGCATATCCCTGTTAGAATTCTAAAAGATATGCTCTATTATATATATATATTCCAAAAGAGAGAGCGGCACTCGCGGGTCTTGAGAGGTGAACATGCAGTGAAGATTTTATTTCAGTGTTTCGGCAAGGCACAGGCTCGGTCCTGAGGAGGACGAACTTGTGTCTCCTTGAAACATCAAAATATAATCTTTGCTGCGTGTTCCCCTCTCAAGACCCGCGAGTGCCGCTCTCTCTTTTGGAATATATAGTATGTACTACAGACTTGGCTGGGCACCCTATATTTCATCTCTGATATGTATGCAGTGGCAATCACTGGAATATATATATACATATATATATATATATATATATTATTATTACTATTATTATTATACAGGATTTATATGGCGCCAACAGTTTGCTCAGCGCTTTACAATACAACGGGAGACAATACAGCAACAATACAGTTCAATACAAGAGGGATAGGAGGGCCCTGATCCTTGGAGCTTACAATCTATATATATATATGCAGGGCTTCTTTTTCTCAGGGAATAGGTGTAGGTACTCCAATCTCACCTGAGTCACCCTTTGTCTCCGCTCCTGACCTATCTCTGAGCACTGTCTTCACCCCCTATCCACCTCCTAGTATTGCTCCTTAGAGAGTACAGAGCCAAGTATCATTTTGTGGTGTGAAGCAATATGTATAGAATTGGTTAATGATAGAATACAATAGATCCTATCCAGCAACAGTAGACTCTCCTCCCAAAAACAAAATCCCCCTCCAGCAACAATAGATTTGCCCCGGCAACAATAGACCCCTGCTGGCAACAATGGATCCCCCAACAGGAGATCCCCCAACAACATCAGAACCCAGAGCAACAATAGATCCTCCACCAGCAACAATAGATCCTCCACCAGCAACAATAGATCCACCAGCAACAATAGATGCCCCATTAGCACTACACCCCAGTTACAATAGATCAATAGATCACCAGAGGTCAACATCAATAGACCCTCCAGCACACCCCAGCCTCCTTTGCCATTACATGCATTCTGTGCTGGAGGTGCTGCAACTGTCGTCCCAGTAGGAATCTTTTCTAAAGATAATGCACAAGAAAGTCTGCAAACGGTTTGCTGAAGACAAGCAGACTAAGGACATAGATTACTGGAACCGTGTCCTGTGGTCTGATGACACCAAGATCAACTGATTTGGTTCAGATGGTGTCAAGTGTGCGTGGCGGCAACCAGGTGAGGAGTACAAAGACAAGTGTGTCTTGCCTACAGTCAAGCATGGTGGTAGGAGTGTCATGTTCTGGGGCTGCATGAGTGCTGCCGGCACTGGGGGGCTACAGTTCATTGAGGGAACCATGAATGCCAACATGTACTGTGACATACTGAAGCAGAGCATGATCCCCTCCCTTCGGAGACTGGGCTGCAGGGCAGTATTCCAGCATGATAACGACCCCAAACACACCTCCAAGACCACCACTGCCTTGCTAAAGAAGCTGAGGGTAAAGGTGATGGACTGGCCAAGCATGTCTCCAGACCTAAACCCTATTGAGCATCTGTGGGGCATCCTCAAACGGTAGGTGGAGGAGGGCAAGGTCTCTAACATCCACCAGCTCTGTGATGTCATCATGGAGGAGTGGAAGAGGACTCCAGTGGCAACCTGTGAAGCTCTGGTGACCTCCATGCCCAAGAAGGTTAAGGCAGTGCTGGAAAATAATGGCGGCCACACAAAATATTGACACTTTGGGCCCAATTTGGACCTTGTCACTTAGGGGTGGACTCACTTTTGTTGCCAGCGGTGTAGACATTACCCCCCTGGCGGTATTCCCGAGTGTAGCTCAGGGTATAGTTTCAGCACCAGAAGTGGTAACCCCGAGCTACACCCGGGAATACACTGCAGCGTTGCTCAGGGATCCCTCCAGCACTTACCTTGTCCTGCGTTCCTGCGATGTCCCCCCTGCAGTGTCCCCAGGAATGTCCTTCGGCTGATGCCAGCATCTGTCTTCTGGGTTCCGTTCCCTGCGATGTCGGGATGTACGGGGGACGGAACTGGCGGGAAATTTAAGAATGTGAAAAGGTGACATTCACTAAATACACTAAAATCACATAGTATAACATTCCTGTATCAAACCATTTCACATACATTTTGTCCCGAGTGCTTTGTCCGGCGCCCTGCCTGCATTTTTACTGTTCTTTCTGCCTGGAAACTGAGAAACGTCCATGGCGTCCAAAAAGCGTCCCTTTAGGTCAAAAGCGGTTTTAGAGCGGCTAGAGAACAGCGATAGTAAATCAGAACCACTTGCAGAATTGAGTGATAATGATTCGTGGGGGAAATTCCTCATCAGACACTGAAAACGATTCTGCGACTTTGCTCAGCGATGTGCGAACTTGGGGCTCTATTTCAAATTTCAGTGTTTTTGGTTTGACTATATTATTGAATTAAATTTATTATTATATTATTATTTTTTATGATTATTTATTATATTATAATTTTTTATTTCATTTTTCTAATTTTATCCTACCCGGGATGTTTACTAGTCTCTTGTTCAGACGGATTTCAGTGAGTTATTCTTAAAAATGACAGGCCTACAATTAAAAAAATACATATTTCCATGCAAAAAAATGTACCGCTTTGAGCACAGAAATACTGACATAATTAGACCGCTAGGGAGGCTACTAGTTGTGTGTTGAGTTATTTTGAACGGACAGTAAATTTACATGTTATACAAGCTGTACACTCACTACGTCACATTGTAGCAAAGTGTCATTTCTTCAGTGATGTCACATGAAAAGAGAGAATAAAATATTTACAACAATGTGAGGGGTGTACTCACTTCTGTGAGATACTCTATATAAAACTTTTTTGTTTAACTTGCATTAATGGGAGGTCATTTTTCATCCAAGGAGTTTACCCTTCACTTCCTGTCCAGTAGACAAAACAGGAAGTGAGAGTAAATTGCTCCAAAGCCAGGGAATCCCTGGTAGTCACCACTAGTGTCCCCATGGGAAGATTTCCTCTCTATTCCGGTTCTGGTGACAGCCCAAAATTTTCTTTAATGTTTACTTTTGGTGATAACAGTAAACAGGACAAATAGAGAGAGCAAATCTCCCTAAAGGGGACACAGACAGCAATAAAATACATGACAGGTGTTCTAATCCCTCTCCACCCTATCCAAAATTAAATAAAAGTTTTGCTTTTAGTTATACTTTTTAAAAAAAAAGAAATTATATATACATACATATATATATATATATATATATATGTACATATATATATATATATCCAGGAGCGGACTGACAACTCATGGGGCCCCCGGGCAATAGGGGATCATGGGGCCCCTGTGTCCTTGCCCAAACTCAAAAAAGCCTATGAAAAAGGTACCAGGGGCATCTCATCGGGCCCCCTACTGACCCGGGCCCTCAGGCAGTGCCCGAGTTTCCAAATGGTCAGTATGCCCCTGTATATATCTATATATATATCTGCTGCCACAATTCGGTTCAGCATTTACCAGGTTTGGAGGGTCCTACTAGTGCCCACCTGTTTTTAGTGCCTTAGGCAGGTGCCTCTACAGAGGTTATGACCCTTCCTGATTTTTTTTTCCTTTATTTTTTGCTTCATCCCAGCAGAAGCAGAATGACACAGGAAATTCTCCCTGGAGCTGAGTCCCATGCAGTCCTTCAGGCCGTGTTTCAAGCCCCATCTGGATGTGCAGTGTTAGTATACAAAGTCACATACCTAGGGCCTGAGGAATTCAGACATCCGTAGGACCTATGTACACTCCGCATTCCTTCCTAGCAGTGATGTACTATTTGTATATGAATCCGCAGCAGGAATTGGCTTGGAATGAGCCAGATTAACACTTTACTACTTCACTGGCTGGCCTGTTTACTCTGGATTTCGGCTTTTCCTTTTTCTTTTTTTTCATGTTACATAATTTGTTTTGTTGTTTCAAAAAAAAGAAATTAGGGAGACCTTGCCTCTTTTTTTGTCTGAGTTTAGAAATGCTTTATTGCTTCTCAGGGGTTATTCTTTAACCAGTTCCCTACCAGGCCAATTCTGACTTACTTCTTTCTTACATGTAAAAATGTGGGGTTTTTTGCTAGAAAATTACTTAGAACTCCCAAACATTATATATATATATATTTTGCAGAGGCCCTAGAAAATAAAATGGTGGGTTTTCCAATTTTTTTATGTGACACGGTATTTGCTCAGTGGTTTTTCAAATTGCAATTTTTTGGGGAAAAAATATACTTTAATGAATTTTATTTCACACAAACACTATATAATACCTAATTGTTTTTTTTCTAATAAAAAAGAGTACACCGAGTAAATAGATACCTAACATGTCACACTTATAAAATCTCCACAAGCGACACTTTAAAAGCCTTTAAAGGTTACCAGTTTAGAGCTACACAGGAGGTCAGAAGCTAAAATTATTGTGCTCACTCTGACGTTCCTGACGATACCTCACGAGTACGGTGCGATCACCGTTTACATAAACGTGCCTGACTTGCGTATGCGTTCCCATTTGCGCGTAAGCATGGGGGGACATTTAACATTTTTTCAAATTATTTAAATTATTTATTTTATTTGAAACTTTTTTTTACAAGGCCTCTTTAATTTTTTTAAATTAACTTTATTTCTTTCACAAGGGATGAACGACATCCCTTGTGAAAGCATGGGCCGTGACAGGACTCCTATTTATGGAGAGATCAGGAGTCTATTAGACCCCAAATCTCTCCTCTGACCAGGGGCGGACTGACCATTTGGAAACTCGGGCACTGCCCGAGGGCCCGGGGTCAGTAGGGGGCCCCATGAGATGCCCCTTGTACCTTTTTCATAGGCTTTTGTGAGTTGGGCAAGGACACAGGGGCTCCACGATCCCCTATTGAGGGCCCGGGGTCAGTAGGGGGCCCATGAGATGCCCCTGGTACCTTTTTCATAGGCTTTTTTGAGTTTGGGCAAGGACACAGGGGCTCCACGATCCCCTATTGAGGGCCCGGGGTCAGTAGGGGGCCCATCAGATGCCCCTGGTACCTTTTTCATAGGCTTTTGTGAGTTGGGCAAGGACACAGGGGCTCCACGATCCCCTATTGAGGGCCCAGGGTCAGTAGGGGGCCCATGAGATGCGCCTGGTACCTTTTTCATAGGCTTTTTTGAGTTTGGGCAAGGACACAGGGGCCCCATGATCCCCTATTGCCCGGGGGCCCCAAGAGTTGTCAATCCGCCCCTGCCTCTGACCTCCAATGCAGCCGATCACTGATGCTGTGTAAGCTCTGTGTTGGTTGCAATTTGTTCTCCCTCTTGCTGGGGAATCAACTGTTCAGGTCAACGCACTGCAACCTGGGAGAAGGTGACATGCTCTTCCATTCCAGAAGGGCATTGTATTCACCTAGAGCTCTGGCGGAGCAGAGGTGGGCTGAGCAGTGAAGGTGGGTATCCATTGTTAATGGGTGGTTCTTACAAAGGAACCTGCCTCTTTGCCGTAAATGAACAACCACCACTTATTGATATGCACCATCCTTGTTCTTACCTACTACTCAGTCAAAGTGTAAAGTCTTAATGCTGTGTAAACTCTGCGTTGGCTGCAACTTTTTTTTGTCCCCCTGCCATGGTTGGGTGATTAGGTGCTCAAGCCAAAGCACTGCATGCTGGGAGAAGGTGACATGTTCCTCCATACACAGAAGAGTAGCTAACTTACCCATGGCTCAGACGAAGCAAGAGTAGGGTGTGCAGTGAAGGTGGGTATTAATGGATGTGGGAGGGTGTCTTTACAAGAGAACCTGTCTCTTTGAACCGAATAAGCAGACTTCCATTTATCTAGATGTTCAGTTGAGCAGCTAAGGTGGGTATCCATTGTTAAGGGGTTGTTCTTACAAGGGAACCTACCTCTTTGCCTAAATGAACAACCACCACCCATTGATATGCACCATCCTTGTTCTTCCCCACTACTAAGTCAAAGTGCAAAGTCTTAATGTTGTGTAAACTCTGTGTTGGCTGCAACTTTTTTTTTTGTTGCCCTCCTGCCATGGTTAGGTGATTAGCTGCTCAAGCCAAAGCTCCTCATCCTGGGAGAAGGTGACATGTTCCTCCATACACAGATGTGCAGCTAACTTACCCATGGCTCAGACAAAGCAAGAGTAGGGTACACACCATCCTTGTTCTTCCACACTACTCAGTCAAAGTGCAAAGTCTTAATGTTGTGTAAACTCTGTGTTGGCTGCAACTTTTTTTTTGTCCTCCTACCATGGTTGGGTGATTAGCTGCTCAAGCCAAAGCTCCTCATCCTGGGAGAAGGTGACATGTTTCTCCATACACAGAAGAGCAGCTAACTTACCCATGGCTCAGACAAAGCAAGAGTAGGGTGTGCAGTGAAGGTGGGTATTAATGGGTATGGGAGGGTGTCTTTACAAGAGAACCTGTCTCTTTGAACTGAATAAGCAGACTTCCATTTATCTAGATCAGGGGTGTCAAACTGGTGGCCCTCCAGCTGTTGCAGAACTACAAGTCCCATCATGCCTTATATTGTACAGCGCTGAGCAAACTTTTTGGCGCTATATAAATACTGTATAACAATAATAATAATGCCTTTGCCTTTGGGAGTCATGCTTGTAACTGTCAATTTTACAATGCCTCTGGGACTTGTAGTTTGGCAACAGCTGGAGGGCCATCAGTTTGATACCCATGGGCCACCAGTTTGACATCCGTGATCTAGATGCTCAGTTGAAAGCATGCTTCCCACTCCCTTCAAGGTGTTCCTTTCTGTTTCTGCTAGTAATAAACTGGCGATACATCAGACTGCTTTCAAGCAGAAAAGCCTTTGGGCAAAGCTGGCAGTCTTTCTAAACAATGGATATGCCAGGGGTTAATACTATGTGTAGGTAATCTCTCTCAGAGGCTTTGCATTGTACCCATACCATGTACAGTATTAGGCGCTGTCAACTACGGATTAGCATTTAAATGCAACATTATGCCTGCAAGCCAGTTACAAATCTCTGGAATGCGGCCATGAAAAGTATGCATCGGAGATGGCCGGGTGTGAGCGCTGTTATTCTGCATTTTACAAAAATAATTAAAGAGACAATGGATGAATGAACTGGGCTTCATACTTCGTAGGCTTCAGCTTTCGAAGCTAAAAAGATGACTTTAGATTTAAAACCTTCATTTTACTTATGGTACAGACTGTTCTTAAAGTGCGTCTCCAGACAAAACTTCTCTTTTAGTTGTAAATACAGTAGGGGAGAGTTTGCTCTACTGTTGGGTTTTGTTGTTGGGCATATTCACCCTCTCTATCTGTTCTGCTGACTATTGTCCAAACTTTGTCCAAACATTGTCCAGAAGTTAAAAATTTTTACAGTTGTCACCGGAACAGGATTAGAGAGAACATCTGTCTAAGAGGGGTTCATTCTTCACTTTGGAAAATGCTTCTTCTCACTTCCTGCCGTGTCTCCGAGACAGGAATTACCAGGCAAGTGCAATGGGAACGCCCAAAAACAAACGCACGTTGTGCTGTGAACAGTGGAAAGCAGGCTCATCAGGTCAAAATATAGAAAACTAATTCTGCTAAAAGAAAACTACTTTAATGTAGAAATAAAGGCAAAGATTGTTTTAGTTTGGATAGAGTAAGGGAAGGTTATAAACCATGCCATTTTTCTTCTTTTTTTTTTCTGGTCTCTGTTTCCCTTTACTTACTGTCCTATAGCCAAAACAGGAAGTAAGAGAAAGTCCCTCCAAAGTGAGGGAATTCCCAGTTGTCACCAGACCTAGTGTTTCCTTTGGAAGATTTTCACTTTCATTCTTAGTAAGAAGGGTCACCAGGACAAATAGAAATGGTAAATGTCCCTAACAAGGGCACAGACAGCAATAAAAACCCAACAGGTGCTCTAATCCCTCTGCACTCTATCCAGCACTAAAAAGAAAAGTTCTACTGTTATGGTAATTATACTTTAAGCAGGGGCGGACTGACCATTTGGAAACTCGGGCACTGCCCGAGGGCCCGGGGTCAGTAGGGGGGCCCCATGAGATGCCCCTGGTACCTTTTTCATAGCTTTTTTGAGTTTGGGCAAGGACACAGGGGTCCCATGATCCCCTATTGCCCGGGGGCCCCATGAGTTGTCAGTCCGCCCCTGACTTTAAGTATCCTAATCCTAGTGTTTTACATTTGTGAACTGAGCCTATTTCGTGAAATCAACCCACTGAAGGATAAAGAGACATGTAGTTCTTCATTTACAGTATAGAACTATTGGACTGATAAACCTATTTCTAGGAGGGCCCATTCACACCACATGCACTGAGCTGTGGTACTCAATGTAGCCTCAATGCAACGACAACCAAATAATCCATTGTTTCCAATGGGTTCAGTTCACACCAATATGCTGGGTTAGTGTGCATTGGGCAAACACGAAATGTGTTGAAACTCAGCAACTCAATGCTTTATACAACGAACTTCTGCCAGCGTCTGGCACAGGCACTACAATGTTTCTTGTTGATGCAACGTACAATGTACGTTGCATCAACAAGTTCCAGTTACACCATTGACTTTTTATGCCAGCTCAATACCTACAACATCATACATCCCTTCCTAAACAACAATAAATCAAATCTATGGGCAAGCACATGGTTAATGCAGCTAGTATGTGTCTACCTGTCCACTGGTGGTCTACACAAGTACCGACACTAAAGGAATGGTCAACTCAACTCATCTCAAGTAGTAGATATTGAGGAACTTATCTACATAATACAGGACAAGCTAATCAAGTACACCATGACTTGGACTTGCTGGATACACTGCAACACAAGGCGCATCATTAGTTGAGCAGATTTTTGAAAACTTTCTTGATTTTGTTCGGTAGTTTCGGAAATTTTATAAGTTTGTATAAATACAATTTTTTTCTATTTAAGATTTCTTTATTTCAAGGAAATGTCCGAAGTGTTTCCTCAAAGTTACTCTATATTATATTCAATCTTGAAATCTGGTCATTTGAAAGGGTTTTTGACTTTTGGGACTGGGATAGATATTCTGTATTGAGTTAAAATGACCTCCAGTTTTGAAACTTTCTGGTCAGGTCACTACAAGGGACTGTCTCTGGACCAGAACCCAGGATGTGGAGACCTAAGGGGTCTTACACCTGCCAGGTGTGGAGGGAAACAATGGAAACTGAAGTGTCACACCACTGCTAAGATGTCCACTTCCTTTTTGGACCTCCAAAAAGAATGGATACTCTTTGGATTGGCCTTTTGTTGCAATAAAGTTGTTTGTGGATCACTAGCTCTCTTAGCAGTGGCAATTCAAGTTCTATCTAGTAATTTCAAAAGATTTTTGACTTTTGAGATTGGGATAGATATTCTGTATTGAGCAGGGGCGGACTGACAACTCATGGGGCCACGGGCAGTAGGGGATCATGGGCAGTAGGGGATCATGGGGCCTCTTTGTCCTTGCCCAAGCTCAAAAAAGCCTGTGAAAAAGGTACCAGGGGCATCTCATGGGGCCCCCTACTGACCCCGTGCCCTCGGGCCGTGCCCGAGTTTCCAAATGGTCAGTCCGCCCCTGGTATAGAGTTAAAATGACCTCCAGTTTTGAAACTTTCTGGTCAGGTCACTACAAGGGACTGTCTCTGAACCAGAACCCAGGACTCAGCCATTTACAGGATGTGGAGACCCATGGGGTCTTACACCTGCCAGGTGTGGAGGGAAACAATGGAAACTGAAGTCTCACACCACTAAGATGTCCACATCCTTTTTGGACATCCAAAAAGAATGGATACTCTTTGGATTGGCCTTTTGTTGCAATAAAGTTGTTTATGGATCACTAGCTCTCTTAGCAGTGGCAATTCAAATTCTATTTTGTTACATTACACTACAAGCCTAGGAGACCATGGAGATTCTCTGAGTTGTTGAAGCCGCCTGCCCAGGAACCATATTATTTTACTTAATATCAGTATGTTAAGATAAATATTAATAAGATAACCTTATGGGTCCATTGCTATATTTCCACTTTCCTCAGATGTGGAGAAACCTACATGGGAGACCAACTACCCTTCCATGCCCTTCAACCCTGTTTCCTACTCTTTACTGATCCAACCTTTTTCCATGACCCTTCCTCAGCATTTTTTCTTATTTTGATTAGACCACCAGTTTGAGGAGGTAGGGAAATTCCCTGCTAGACTTCAGGTCCTTCAGGAAAACATGAGAGCATCAGGCTGGACTGCCAACCTGAAGGCCTCTTTCCTGGAAGTAACTATAATATGGACACATGGCCAATGGAAGGAATCTGACCAAGCCACTACACCCTTCCTTCAGTTGACCAAGCAAACCATAAAAAGAACACACTATCTGTGTATCAATTTACGTGCCCACAAATATTTGCAGCAATTACAAAATGACCTTGTGTTATATGCATAAGTTCCTCCATATCTGCAGCTTTGTTGAGTTACGTGAACCATGGTACCATTTACACACCCATCCAATTCCCTGATCTTTCCTGGGGAACCCGTCTCTCCTATGGTGGTAAATGTCTTTATTTGTTAATATGTTGATATGGGTTGTATTCCAACAATTGTCTACACTGCCTTTAAATTTACATTTTCTGAGTCTTCAAACACGTACAAAAAAAAAAATCAATAAAATCCTTATAGGAAAAAAACACACGTCAATGTACGTCAACACAAGTGTCTTTAATGCATGCAAATGACTTTTATTATTTCAAGAACAGAAGCAGGTAAAGGCAAGGCAGGAGTTTCACTTTCATAGAAACTTTTTTTTTTACTTGCAACCCAGACAGTCCTTCTTTCAGACACTTAAAGGCCTCTTTTCCCTTGTCGCTCCCTGAGAAGATGTGAGGCAATTATCTTTATTAGAATGATCCGAAAAGAAGCAAATGGGCAGATCTAGAGAGCTGACAATCCAACTCTTCCTGACAGACATGGTATTGTATTGGGATGTAGTGTATGGTGGACGAAGAAAAGGTGTTGGTGCGGGGGGGTTCTTAAATAAGGTCTGGTTGCTAGGTAACTATTGTGATCACCCAGGGAATGTATGAGGAAATTGCAGTGTCGAGAATTTCGGAAGCTCTTTTATTAAGTGCTTGTAATATTTATCTAATATTCTCTGGATGTCCCTTTAGTAACAAGGCAAACCCTGCCAACCATATAGATCCAAGATCTACCATTAACCCTTACATTCCCCAGAGCCGTTATTTTCCCGTACAAGGCTGATCCATCCTCTAGGGTGAAATGTCACCCGATTGGCCTTTTAAAGTTCACCTCAGCAATAACATTTGCTTCCCCTCACATATCTGCTGTTCTGTATATTTTATTGCCTTTTTAGTGATTGGGTCCCTGCCTGAATAGAACAAATTGGCCACCGAACCCACCCTAACATGATGGGTTCACCATCAGTGTGGCAGTGTAGACAGTTGTTGGAATACAACCCATATCAAAATATTAAAAAATAAAGACATTGACCGCCAAAGGAGAGAGGGGTTCCCCAGGAAAGATCAGCGAATTGGATGGGTGTGTAAATGGTACCATGGTTCACGCAACTCAACAAAGCTGCAGATATGGAGGAACTTATGCATATAACACAAGGTCATTTTGTAATTGCTGCAAATATTTGTGGGCACGTAAATTGATACACAGATAGTGGGTTCTTTTTATGGTTTGCTTGATCAACTGAAGGAAGGGTGTAGTGGCTTGGTCAAATTCCTTCCATTGGCCATGTGTCCATATTATAGTTACTTCCGAGAAAGAGGCCTTCAGGTTGGCAGCCCAGCCTGATGCTGTCATGTTTTCCTGAAGGACCTTAAGGTCTTTCACTAGTTTTTCACGGGACCAGGAGGCCTTTTAGTTTTAAAAAGCATGATATGATTATTGAAGCGTTTAGTTATGTCACAGTATCTGTCCCAATTTCTGAACCATCCAGGAACTCTGCGTTGTATCTACATTTCTCAGCCAACCTCCTCAAATACCTGAAACATGGTATTTTTGGAGGTTTCCTTTGTGGAGCTCTTGCTAATGGGTGGCTGTACATTTCAGCGGCTAGGTAACATTAAGCATTACGATATTATCAATATTTTTATTATTATTATTAGGAGTTAATGTTCAGGGTTAATTTATGTATTTATGGCTGCTTTTGCTGTATTATTATTATTATTATTATTTTATTACTTAGTTTTATTTTTTTATTTGTTTATTTTGTATTATTTCTTTCTTTCTTTAGTTGATGTTCATGATTATTGTACTTGTACTTCATTATTATTATTAGGATGGGAATGGGGTAGTGATGGATTAAATTTTAGGGCTCAAGTTAAGTGTTCAATTAGGGGTTAATGCTCAGGGTTAAATTATGTACCTATTTATTTATTTCTGTTACTGTTTTATTACTATATTATTTTTTATTTTTTTTTACTTATTATGTTTTTATTTACTTTGTATTATTTCTTTCTTAAAATTATTATTATTATTATTATTATTATTATATTACTTCACCATTATCATTAGGATGGGGATGGTTGGGTAGGGTAAGTGATGGGTTACATGCTAGGACTCAGTTTAAGTGTTCAATTAGTGGTTAATGTTTAGGATTGATTTATGTAATTATTTATTCAGTTCTGTATTAACTTGCTATATTATTATTTCTGCTTAAATAAATTCCTGACATGTCACCGTATACAACAGTATCATTTTTCAAAAATGCTCCAACTTTTATCATTAAAGCGGTATTAAACCCCAAACCAAAAATGTAATATATTTACACTTCCCAATTATTAGATGTGGTAGCTCCATTAGTTTCTTTTTTTAGGCTTTTTTCCCTTCTGTTTTCACCTGGTGATCTGGCAAGTAACACACCTTCTGTATTGGAGTGCCCCCTCTCTAGACGTTTGAACACATGGGCACAGCAGACAGTAGCATTGTTAATCTGGGGGGAGGGGAGTGTTAGATGTACTGGCAGATTTAGATACACTAACAAATTGAAGCTAAGCTGTAGCTCACACTGCAGTTACAGCAATAGTTTTTTTTCTTGTCAGTGGTAAATGGCAAGTGTGTCCTGTACACAGCTCCAGTGTGGCCGCCCCATGTCTTCAATGCAGACCATTGTGCCCCGGGTCTTCAAGTGCACACTTGTGCCTCTAAGTGTGCCTTGTGTGCTTCCAAGTCTCCAGTGCCACCCTGTGTGCCCCAGAGTCCCAGTGTGTACAAGTGTGCCCCTGTGCCTTTCAATGTGTGCCCTGTATACCCTAGTGTCTCTAATGAACCCCTGTGTGACTCTGCTTCTCCAAGTAGTCCTTGTGCCTCCAAGTGCGCCTGTGCACCCCCACATCTCTAGTGCGGCCCTATGTCTCCAACAGCACCCCAATGTGCCCGGGTCTCCAAGTGCATACTTGTGCCTTGTGTGCCCCGTGTCTCCAGTGCACTCCAAGTGTGCTCCTGTGCACCCCTGTGCCTCCCAAGTGTGCCTGTGCACCTCCACATCTCCAGTGCGGCCCTATATCTCCAGATGCAAACCATTGTGCCCTGAGTCTTCAAGTGCACACTTGTGTCGTGCCTTGTGTGCTCCCATGTCTGCAGTACACTAGTGTGCCCTTGTGCCTTTAAGTGTGCCTTGTACACCCTAGTGTCCCCAACGAACCCCTGTGTGCCCCTGCTTCTCCAAGTATCCCTTGTGCTTCCAAGTGCACCTGTGCACCCTTGTGCATCTCCATCTCCAGTGTGGCCCCATGTCTCCAACTGTACCCCAATGTGCCCCGGGTCTCCAAGGGCACACTTGTGCCTTTAAGCGTGCCTTGTACACCACTGTGTCTCCAGTGCACTACTGTGTCTCCATGTAGGCTCCTGTGCATCTCCATCTCCAATGTGGCCCCATGTCTTCAACTGCACCCCAATGTGCCCCGGGTCTCCAAGGGCACACTTGTGCCTTTAAGCATGCCTGGTACACCACTGTGTCTCCAGTGCACTACTGTGTCTCCATGTAGGCCCCTATGCACCCCTGTGTATCTCCAATGTGGCCCCATGTCTTCAACTGCACCCCAATGTGCCCCGGGTCTGCAAGGGCACACTTGTGCCTTTAAGCATGCCTTGTGCACCACTGTGTCTCCAGTGCACTATTGTGTCTCCACGTAGGCCCCTATGCACCCCAGTGTCTCCAATGCACCCCTATGTGCCCCAATTTCCCTAACTGTGCTCCACTGTGCTCAACGTCTACAAATGTTTTTCTGTGCTTTTATGTGTGCCCTGGTGTCTCTAATGAACATGTGCACACCCCTCCATCTTCAAGTACTCCCTGTGCCTCCAGGGAACCCCTGTGCACCTTCATGACTTCTGTGTCTACATGCAGCCTCCAGCCAGGGGTGGACTGACAACTCATGGGGCCCCCGGGCAATAGGAGATCATGGGGCCCCTGTGTCCTTGCCCAAACTCAAAAAAGCCTATGAAAAAGGTACCAGGGGCATCTCATGGGGCCCCTTACTGACCCAGGGCCCTCGGGCAGTGCCCGAGTTTCCAAATGGTCAGTCTGCCCCTGCCTCCAGCACTCTCCGTCAAAGGCTGGACACTGGATTGGCACCCAAAGGATACAGACCCCAGGCCATGACACCTACTGGAACATCCCAACTACACATAGCATATGATGAAGTTTAAGCTGTCTGAGCTGATACTGCCCTGTGGATGTCTACACCAGGGGCGGACTGACAACTCATGGGGCCTCCGGGCAACAGGGGATCATGGGGCCCCTGCGTCCTCACCCATGCTCAAACCACACCCAAAAAAGCCTATGAAAGGTACCAGGGGCATCTCATGGGGCCCCCTACTGACCCCGGGCCCTCGGGCAGTGCCCGAGTTCCCAAATGGTCAGTCCGCCCCTGGTCTACACCAATGCCGGGGATGCCAAGCAGCAGACAACTACGGAGGCAGCTAGTCGGTGTGCATCCAATGGCTTGAAGACGACTTTTCTGCCGGTTAGATGACAAATAATGTCGAGCCCGATGCTTTAACCTCTACACAAACATGTAGACCAATATATGACATTTCTTCGAGGGATACTGCAATGAATCACGATTTGTTTTCCCAATAAAACCTGATTGTTGATGTAAACATAAAACGCAATTTTTTTTTTTCTTTGCATGGAAACTTTGCGAGCGTGCTGCTTGACCTGACTGAGAGGATCATGGGATTATTAAACAGTTAACACCTGCTCCATATTGTCTGCACTGTGCGCGGTGGGGAAGGATGTTGCTTAGCAACCACAAATGTCCCCGGTCCAAGCTTTGTTTATTATATGACTCTTGCTGGATGGCAAATAATTTCGTATATTCCCACTCTCAGTATGTAGCTGGCAAAGAGCAACTGGAGTCGTAGTTAATACATATATATATATGTATATATATATACTGTATATCAGAAATACGTACCTCAATCGCACGTCAACGCATGCACATGTAAACGCAACTTAGTAACAAGAATTACTTCAAATAAATAGAAAAAAATCCCAAAAAAACACACCACAAAGGCACTGAAAACACAATGTAAACGCACTGCAAATTCTCTACAAATCACACGTAGAATGCAGAGATTGATGTGGAAGGCCCCATTCACACTTCACGTAGCAGGAATGCATGATCCCACTTGCGTTTTCTTTTAATTTTTTTTTTTTGGGGGGGGGTGCGCATGTCACGCATAAGGCAGCCCAATCACTTGAATAAACTGTCCTATGTGCAACTAACATGCCAAAGAAGCTCTTGTGGCAAATTTTTGGCACTGAGCCAGGCCTGTTCTGAAACTTGCGTTTTGCTGTGATTCTCTCCCATGTTGTCAAGCGACAAACGCAGCAAAATTGCACTGCGTTTGGAGCGCTATTAAGAAATAAAGGCACTGCAAAAGCGTTTTCTCAAAATGCTGGTGGAAACTTGCGATTCTGCCCGTGTTTTCATAGTCACATAGTTACATAGTTGGTCTGGCTGAAAAAAGAGAAAAGTCCATCCAGTTCAACCATAGAAAAAAAAAAAGTTATAATCCTACACCCACAGTCCAGAAGAAGGCAAAAAACCCAGTAAAGCATGATCCAATTTGCTCCTGCAGGGAAAAACATTCCTTCCTGATCCCCCGAGAGGCAATCTGATATTCCCTGGATCAACTTTACCTATAAATGTTATATCCAGTTATATTCTGTGTATCTAAGAAAGAATCCAGGACTTCTTTAAAGCAATCCACTGAGCTGGCCAGAACCAACTCTTGAGGGAGTCTTTTCCACATTTTCACAGCTCTCACTGTGAAGAAACCTTTCCGTGTTTGGAGATTAAATTTCTTTTCCTCTAGACATAAAGAGCGCCCCCTTGTCCTCTGTGATGACCATTGCGGCAAAGTGTGAATGTGGCGTTAATGAGCCCTTTGGCTTTTGTGTCCAGCACTCAATGTGGTCCAGACCTCTAATCTGGCTGTACGATGAGTGACTCTGGCAAAGTTTGGTGCTGGAACCGCTGGCTATCAGCCAGCAATACTATAAATCAGTGGACTCCAAACTGCGGCCCGGGGGCCGGATGTGGCCCATTGCTTGCTTTCATCCAGCCCTTGGGGCACTATTTCATCCACTAACACCGATGAAGGTATACAATTCCTACCAATGATGGGGAACAGATCATCCCAATGATATCAACAATGTGCCCCAATGACACCAATCTTGGGGCACTATTTCATCCACTAACACCAACGAAGGGATACAATTCCTCCCAATAACATCATCAATGGGGCACGATTCCTCTCACTGACACCACCTGAGCCCCATCGCGATCCAACGATGTGAATGACAGCCTCGGCTCTCCTTGGCCTCAGCCTCCTCATTGGCTGAGACAGCTGGGGCATTTTTACTCCCACTGATGCCAGGACATTTTCTACTCCCGATGGCCATGGTCCAGCCATGCTAAAGACTGAAGGACAGTAAATTGGCCCTTTGTTTGTAAAGTTTGGAGACCCCTGCTATGAATCACAATTAGAAGAGTTGCAGAGGGGGCTGGGTCAGGTCTCCACTAGCCAGATCTCTTATGAAAAAAAGTAAAAAAGAATTTGATACATAAGGAAAAATATTTTCATACAATTAAATAAAGTAAAGTAAACAAAATGTTAAGCTGTTTGAAAAGAGGATTTTATGGAGCAGGGGCGGACTGACAACTCATGGGGCCCCCGGGCAATAGGGGATCATGGGGCCCCTGTGTCCTTGCCCAAACTCAAAAAAGCCTATGAAAAAGGTACCAGGGGTATCTCATGGGGCCCCCTACTGACCCCAGGCCCTCGGGCAGTGCCCGAGTTTCCAAATGGTCAGTCCGCCCCTGTTATGGAGGTTATCTACTAAAGCTGGAGAGTGCAAAATCTGGTGCAGTCCTGCATAGAAACCAATCAACTTCCAGGTTTTATTGTCAAGGCTTAACTGAACAAGCTGAAGTTAGAAGCTGATTGGCTACAATGCAGAGCTGCACCAGATTCTGAGTGATCCAGTCTCAGTTTCAGTAAATCTCCCCCTAAGGGTCCATTTACACCAGTCGATCAACTCATGCCAGTGTATATACATTGAAAAATCAATGTATTCCAATAGGAGCAGTTCACACCAATGTTGATGTGGCTGCCCTGCCCTGAAAAAAGTAGAACATGCCCTACATTTTTTTTTTTCATTGCAACATGACGTGCCATATGTAAGCGCAAAGCAACACACATAAGGAAAGAGTCCAAACAGTCAGTTGAAATTTCCTTTACAAATAAAGGTTGGTGAAGTTTAAAAATTTTTTTTTTTAAAGTATTTTATGCGCATTTTGAAACACAAGGCAGCATGTCAACACAAGTGCATGTACGTGTGCTTAAAAATGTAAAAAAAAAATTAAACATTTTATTCAATAATTTTGTAAAATAGATTAAAAAAAATGAGTACATTAATAAAAGGATTTTAATACATTTAAAACTAAGTAAATAAAAAAAAGATCTTAATATATTAAAAAATATGTCATTACTTTTAAGGCCTGGCTCACACCTATGGAGTTTGCCGTTGATGCGCTTTCCCAATGCGTGTTGTGCTTTTTTTACATGAGATTTAAACATTTTATTTAACAATTTTGTAAAATTAAAAAATAAAAAACCGAGTGCAAAAAAAAAAAAACATTAAAAAAAGAAAACAAAAATGTTAATACATTTAAAAAAAGGACTTTAATACATTTTAAAATGTGAACATTTTTTTATTACTTTTACGGCCTGGTTCACACCTATGGAGGTTGCGATTGATGCATGTTCCCGGTGTGTATTGCGCTTTTTTTACACGCTTTTTTTTAATAGATTTTAATACTTTTTATGTGTTTTGTTTTTCTGGGAGGTGTCTGAAACCAGCAGAAACGCATTAAAAATACAAGTACTGCACTTTTGATGCGTTTCAGCTGTATGTCCTGTGAAGTCTATGGAACCAAAAACCTGCTGCGGGAAAAAAAGTTGCTGCTAAGGAACCAAAAACCTGCTGCGGGAAAAAAAGTCGCTGACATTTAAAAAAATGCATCGGTGGAAAACAGAGATGTGAACATGACCCATAGGAAACCATGTTCAATTGAATGTAGTGCAGACAGACTGAAAAACGCATATGTGTAAACCAGGCTAAAAATGATTTTTAATACACTTTTATAAAGCCCACGGGTTCTGTCCGGCCTTTGGATCTTGGCAGAACCTGTCGGCTTTTTCCATGCACTCCAAATGACAGAGAAGGAATCTTCTGTTTGTGTTTTTGCCTCTGTGTGGGAAACCCTGCATGTGCATGCGTGGATTTGACACAGGGGCAGGGGCAAACTGACAACTCATGGGGCCCCTGGGCAATTGGGGATCATGGGGCCCCTGTGTCCTTGCCCACACTCAAAACACACCCAAAAAAGCCTATAAAAGACATTTTATGGGGCCCCCTACTGACCCCGGGCCCTCGGGCAGTGCTCGAATGGTCAGTCCGCCCCTGCACGGGGGGTCTTTCAGGACCTTAACCCTAAAGGCACATCTGTGCACATGCAGGGGGACAGGGGAAACGTCTTGCCTAGGCACGAATCACAAAAATAAAATGTATTGTGAAAAAAAAAAGAATGTCCACTGGTAAGAGAAGGAGGTGAGAGGTGGCAAGCAGGGGTGTATTTATTACAAGGCAAACAAGGCACTTGCCTAGGGCGGTATGTTTCAGGGGGGCAGCACCTCCCCTCAGAAAAAGGGATGAAAGAAAGTACATGCGCACCATGGGAACCAGGTGGGATCCAAGACAGGCTGCGGGCTGCTTGATGGTGTATGTAGAGCCTGACTCTTGATGTCTGGAACTGTGAAGATGTGTCTCTCTATCGCCCGGAAGGGGGTAGTGGAAGGCCCTCCCGGGTGGGGGGCAGGGGTGTTGTTGGTGAATGTCAGGCTCTCTCCGCAGGAGTGGGAAGGGGGGTTGTGTTGGTCGGCGTCTGTGGGGGCAGACGATTTTTGTGTTGCCTAGGGCAGCACAACACCTAAATACACCACTGGTGGCAAGACAGAACAAGATGACATTTAGGGTGAAGGTCCACTTTAAGACACACTCTAGATGTGAATTGAATCTGCCAATGAAATTTACTTCTCAAAGCACAAAAATACAACAGGAGCTCCTAGCCAAATGTAAAAACCTCAAAGATGCTGTAACAGTCCTTCAGCAGCAAAAAAAAAGAAAAGAAAATGAAAATCTAACACGTTTCAGGGTCAGAAGCTCTCCTTCATCAGGGCTTAATGACTTAAAATGCTTATATGAACTTGATGAGAAACTTTAGCAAACAAAATCTGTATTCAGATCTATAATAAATGTTCCAAACAGACTAAAGTGTTAATGGTGGTATACCAAAATAAAGTTAGTTAATCTATCTAACCAATCAAATTACCTAAAAAAGCTAACTTCTGATTGGTTGCTGTGAGCTCTTTCTCTCTGCACACTGTTGTTTGCTTCGAGGCGGTCACGTTCGGACCGACTCACCATATAATCTGTTTTTTTTTGAGGGAGAAAATTAATTAAGGATAACACTTTGCAAAGACATTCATCTTGCTGCCTATGAATCAAAGATAAACAGGTTTTCTGGTGTTATAAACATTGACGAGGGTGGGATGATGTAGGAGGGGTTCCCATGATCCTCAGCTCAGTGTGCCAGTCTGTGAAGAAGAGTGCCAGCTCTGGCGTCTGCTGCTTCCAAGGACTATCGGCACTGTGCGAAAGGGAGGGGGCTATTTATCTGCTAAGGAAAGGTCATAGTAGTCCAAAGCAGCATGTTACAACGCATCAAGGATTTGTTTGTCAATAAAGTTTATTGAAGTTCAAAATGTCTCTTTAGATGAAAATAGCTTGATCAAAGCGCCTTCCAGACTCTTAAAGTGGACCTAGGATCAGATATATTCTTTTACGTTAAGTAAGGTGTAAGTTTAACACTTTCAGATAATTGTTGCCTCTCACAGAAATTCAACCTTAAGGGTTTTAAAGTGCCACTGACCACTAATGATGGGGGATTAGGGGTTTAAAGTGTCACTTACAACCGATGATGGGGAGTTAAGGGTTCTAAAGCACCACTGACCACCAGTGATGGGAGTTAAGGGTTTTTAAGCACCACTGACAATCAGTGTTTGGGGGGATTAAGGGTTTTAAATTACTACTGACCATTAGTGATGAGAAGGGGGTTAAGGGTTTTAAAGTGCTACTGGCCACCAGTGATAGGGGGGAGATTAGGGGTTTAAGGTGCCACTGACCACCAATGATTGGGGAGGAAGGTGGTTTAAATTTCCACTCACCATCAATGATGGGGTGGTTAAGGGTTTTAAAGTGCTACTGACCACCAATGATGGGGGTTAAGTGTTTCAAAATGGCACTGACCACCAGTGAATGGCGGGTTAAAGGTTTTAAGTGCCACTGACTACCAATGATGGGGGATTAAGGGCTTTAGAGAACCACTGACCACCGATGATAGGAAAGTTAAGGGTTTTAAACCACCACTGTCCACAAATGATGAGAGGTTAAGGGTTTTAAAGTGCCTCTGCCCACCAAAGATGGGGGAAGGTTAAGGGTTTCAGAGCACCACTGACCACTAATGGCAGAGGGGTTAAGGGTTTTAAAGTGCCACTGGCCACCAGTGATGGCGGGGGGATTAGGGGTTTTAAGGTGCCACTAACCACCAATGATGGGAGTTAAGGGTTTTAAAGCACCACTGACCACAAATTATGGGAGTTAAGGGTTTTAAAGCACCACTGACAATCAGTGTTTGGGGGATTAAGGGTTTTAAATTGCTACTGGCCACCAGTGATGGGGGGGGGGGGTTAGGGGTTTTAAGGTGCCACTGACCACCAATGATTGGGGAGGAAGGTGGTTTTAAATTTCCACTCACCATCAATGATGGGGTGGTTAAGGGTTTTAAAGTGCCACTGACCACCATTGATGGGGGTTAAGTATTTCAAAATGGCACTGACCACCAGTGAATGGCGGGTTAAAGGTTTTAAGTGCCACTGACTACCAATGATGGGGGATTAAGGGCTTTAGAGAACCACTGACCACCGATGATAGGAAAGTTAAGGGTTTTAAACCACCACTGTCCACCAATGATGGGAGGTTATGGGTTTTAAAGTGCTTCTGCCCACCAAAGACGGGTGGGGAAGGTTAAGGATTTTAAAGCACCACTGACCACTAATGACAGAGGGGTTAAGGGTTTTAAAGTGCCACTGACCACCAGTGATTAAGGAGGAGGGAGGAATGCTTTTGGGAGAATTCATTGCAACATAGCCATTCCTCTTTTCATCTGAACATCTCTTTGAACATGAAAAAAGTATATAATTACTAACTGTCCCTGACCATGAAGCTGAATTCTGAGGGTTTTTTTTAGGTTTGTTCCTGAAATTGTCCTGGGAAATATTTCTGGTTTTTGGTACCAGCCAATTATAGCAGTATTTATTTATTTATTTGTTATGTGTATTTATTATGCCCTGTCAATGAATGTAGTGCTTCACATATTTATTTTTTAGGTTCAATTCACAATGGCCCCTGTACACCTTAGAATTGTGCTACAGAGCATTACAGCATGTATGCCAGCCATCCTGCGTCGTCTTGCACACTAACGTGTGTTGCAGTAAAGCAGTCTATAGATTTGTAAGTGCTGCCAATGCATGGCAATGCAGCCAAAAAACAACATAGTCTATTTTTTTTTTATACATTGGCTGCTTCTATAGTTGGCGTGATACCATGCCACTGCATTGCCATGCATTATAGTGCCGTAAAAACACACCTTTTACCAAATGCGACCACAACACATTAGGGAATGACCCCTTATCTGATAAGAAACCATTTTTTTTGTAGCCTTCTGACATTTTCTTTAAAATAAAGATCTGTATCCTGGTGTTTTGCTTTGAAACTGAGTCTGTTGTGTTAAAATTAGATCTTTTTTTTTATGACAATCAGACTTTGAAATACAACAAGGTTTATATATCTTACTTTAATAAGCATAATATAGACAGAAATTAATGTTTTGCTGGAGGAGTTTATTTTGGTCACAAAACGCCCCTGGAAATTATTTTCAAATGTTGGCAGTTATTTGAATAATGTAAATATGTATATAAGGAAATAAAAAACAATTGGGTTATTATTACTATATTGCTTTTATTGTTATAATGAATAATTTATGCAGCTCTCCCACTGTGCTGTGCACTGGAAACAAAGGCGCATAACACAGATACATAAAGAATTGTGAATAGAAGGTGCTGGGAAACAAAAACTGGATACAATAGCAGGGAGAGATGATGGTCTGGTTGTAGGATCTCCTTTAGATTCAACAATGACTGTGTGAGGTCACCTAACTGGATATAAATCGAACATACTGTTTCAGTAGGCCCTTCCACTGTGTAGTTTTTGGAAGACGGTATAAATTGCAGATGTGCAATGTGCAATGTGCAATGTGCAGTTTAAGATTATCAAAATACATTATACACTGCTCAAAAAAATGAAAGGAACACTTTGAAAACCCAGCAGATCTCAATGGGGAAAAATCTCCTGCTGGATATCTATATTGATATGGACGGGGTAATGTGTTAGGAATGTAAGGATGCCCCGTTGTTTGATGGAAATGAAATTGATCGACCTACAGAGGACTGAATTCAAAAACACCCCGAAAATCAAAGTGAAAAAATTATGCAGCAGGCGAGTCCATTTTGCTGAAATTTAATTGCAGCGACTCAGAATATCCTCAGTAGTTTGTATGGCCCCCACGTGCTTGTATGTATGCCTGGCAACGTCGGGGCATGCTCCTAATGAGACCAGGGATGGTGTCCTGGGGAATTTCCTCCCAGATCTGAACCAGGGAATCACTGAGCTCCTGGACAGTCTGAGCTGCAACCTGGTGGCGTCGGATGGACTGAAACATGATATCGCAGAGGGGTTCTATTGGATTTAGATCAGGCGAGCGTGGGGGCCATTCTATGGCATCAATTCCTTCATCCTCCAGGAACTGCCTGCATACTCTCCCCACATGAGGCCAGGCATTGTTGTGCACCAGGAGGAACCCAGGACCCACTGCACCAGCGTAGGGTCTGACAATGGGTCCAAGGATTTCATTTGGATACCTAATGGCATTCAGGGTGCCATTGCCTAGCCTGGTCTGTGTGTCCCTCCATGGATATGCCTCCCCAGACCATCACTGACCCACCACCAAAACGGTCATGGTGAACCATGTTAAAGGTAGCAGAACGTTCTCCATGGCTTCTCCAGACCCTTTCATGTCTGTCACATGTGCTCAGGGTGAACCTGCTCTCATCTGTGAAAAGCACCAATGGCAAATGCCAATCAAGCTCTATGGTGCTGGGCAGTGAGCACAGGGCCCACTAGAGGACGTCGGGCCCTCAGGCCACTCTCATGTTTCTGATTGTTTGGTCAGAGACATTCCCACCAGTGGCCTGCAGGAGGTCATTTTGTAGGGCTCTGGCAGGGCTCATCCTGTTCCTCCTTGCACAAAGGAGCAGATACCGGTCCTGCTGATGGGTTAAGGACCTTCTACGGCCCTGTCCAACTCTCCTAGAGTAACTGCCTGTGTCCTGGAATCTCCTCCATGCTCTTGAGACTGTGCTGGGAGACACAGCAAACCTTCTGGCAATGATACGTATTGATGTGCCATCCTGGAGGAGTTGGGCTGCCTGTGCAACCTCTGTAGGGTCCAGGTATCACGTCATGCTACCAGTAATGACACTGACCACAGCCAAATGCAAAACTAGTGAAAAACAGTCAGAAAAGATGAATAGGGAAATAAATGTCAGTGGCCTCCACCTATAAAACCATTCCTGTTTTGGGGGTCATCTCATTGTTGCCCATCTAGTGCACCTGTTGTTAATTTCATTAACACCAAAGCAGCTGAAATTGATTAACAACCCCCTCTGCTACTTAACTGACCAGATCAATATCCCAGGAGTTTCATTGACTTGATGCTTTACTCTGATTAAAAAGTCTTCCTTTCATTTTGTTTGAGCAGTGTATATCTAGCAAGATTCCAAAACTGGGGGTTGCAGCATACATCATGTTTATTTAAATGTCCATCAGACAAAAAGTTACAGTTTGGTGGGGGCTCGTCCGGGATTGTCATTGGGCACATAGTCTTTCTGCAACACTGGTCATGTGATCAAGAGCCCATCCTACTGGCTCCCAATCATAAACAGCAACCGGGAGCTGTTGGTGGCCAGCAGGATACAGGTTAAATTAAATGTAAACACTAACTGAATGGCATTTCGTTTTCTGAAGCACTGTGTATCATAAACAATAGTCATTGTATTTATACATTAGTTGCGTTCACCTTTTTTTATCCTATTGTTGCATGCTGATCTCAACACAGCCGCTTTGCAACCACTTTCTGTCTATAAGCAATGTCTGTACGGCATTTCTCAAGCTGATTTTTCCTAATGGTGAACGTTGGTCCTACACTGTGTGGATGGAGGAACCTATTTTATTCAGGAATACCACAGCTGCCTGCATACAATAGTGACTACACCTGATAGGTTGCAGTCACTATTCGGCTGATAGATTTCTATCTGGCTCATTCAATTGTTAATCAACTTTTGCCGAACTGGGTGGCGCTTGCAGGGCCACCCTTTGATCAAATTTCAGAAATGGGTCAAATCAGAAATAATTCAAGCCATCTATGGCTAGCCATAAAATAGTCATTTTTAGACTCTTTAGCAGACTAATATAAAGGGTGACAACAAAAGAGCAAAATTGGGAGTCAGAGAAGAAACGTTGTCACCCCAAAACAGGAAGTGCCTGAACAAAGGCAGGTTCAACAGGTATTATTTTAAAATAGTTTGATAAATGCTGGCATGTGTCCTACTGACTACTGACAGTGTGAATTTTAATGATGGGTCCACTTTAAAATGACCATGCATGGCAAGGCAAGGGTTACACTGACATAGCTTGTCTAGGCCTCTCAGCAGCCATTCTAGCCTCAATGATGAGGGACATCATTTTATATCAGCCGGTGGTGCCGATACACCCCACTGACATCTCCATTTATGTTAAATATCTCTCTGGCTCTGCCTTATTGCCTTCTGCCCTCCGGGCAGCTCAATTAACCCCATAACAGCTGAAATATCTTCCACAGGAGGACCTTTCTGTTACCTAATGCTAATTGTGAAGAAATTATAATAATAATAGTGATAATGATAATTAATGAGGTCATCTTGAGTCATAAATGTGATAGAGGCCAAGTACAAAAGAATAGTTATTCTTATATCCTACCCATGCCATCTTGTTTTTTTTTCTGGTAGAACGGTATACATATTAAGCCTACGAAAGCATAACATGGGGATCTATAACCCAGAGAAGCCAATCAGAAATTGGTTTCTAGTTACATCGGTTTTAATTCAATGAAGAAAACTGCAGTAACCCACAGCAACCAATCAAATATGGCTGATTCTACGCTCTAGGCTTCTGATACTTCCGGGTCGGCAAGTAACAATCACGTAGACTTAACCACTTGAGTACAAGCTTCTACATACTCTCCATTGCCAGGCCATTTGTCAGTTCTCAGTGATGTGATAGTTTGACTGACCGCTACTTGGTCATGCCAAAATGAATTTAATGTTTTTTGGGGGAATTTTTAGCTTTCTTTGGGTGGTATTTCTGCTATAAAACATAGAATAAAATGCCGGAGCAGTACAAACACCCTCAAAATGACTCCTTTTTACAAAATAGAACCCCCAAAGCAGGGGTGGACTGACAACTCATGGGGCCCCCGGGCAATAGGGGATCATGTCCTCGCCCACACCCAAAAAACCTATGAAAAAGCCAATAAAAGGTACCAGGGGCATCTCATGGGGCCCCCTACTGACCCCGGGCCCTCGGGCAGTGCCTGAGTGCTCGAATGGTCAGTCTGCCCCTGCCCCAAAGTGATCTTTTTTTTGGGGAAATGAAAAAAACATGCTGATATGGAGGTGGTTAATATGTGCCTAGTCGTTAATAGTCACACACTGAGGCCAAGACTGTATTCCAGGAAGCCAGCATCTTCAGTGTGGGCACCCGGCTGTGACAGCTTGCGGCTTCACAGCCGGGTACCCACTGCGCATGCGCGAGTAGCGCTGCGCTTCATGAATGGTCCTGTAGTCTTCTGGGACCTGTCACGTGTCCCACAAGACTACAGGGAGGGAGGACAGCTTCCGCTTTCGGTCGCCTAGGCGTTCGGACCGGAAGTGGGAGCGGGTACCTGTCAAATTTGGGTACCCACCCCCCCCTGCCCCCCATAGGTGCCAATCCTTAATGGGGAGTGGGGGAGCAGTTCTTAAAGAACTTCCCCTTTTGGGTGGAGCTCCGCTTTAATTGACTCACCATCAATGGGTACCAGAACACCAAATCTTGAGGCCCTGGCATTTTTGCATAGGGGTGGGACAAGGGGTCCCCTTCTACATCCCTCTTGCAGATTCCCTCATTTCCTACCCCAGCAACATCCTGACACCATACTTAAAGAAGGACTGCGTTGTCCATACCAGCCGGTCATATTCACCTATTCACCTAGCTGAGTTGGTGGTGACACTGGAAGGAAAAAATGTCCATGGATTGGTGGTGTCACTAAACCAAAAAAATGCTCCTCTACCACCATGAAAACAAAGCCCTGCTGAGCCGCTGTGCCTGGGGCACATGACCCTTCTGCCCCCCCCCACTTATCCCAGTCCTGGTTATGAGCATGATACCCCATTGTCGATAAATGTAGCTAATCTTCTCCAGAATCCTTTGCTGTGGTGCAGTTGGCATGGCTCGGTTAAACAGATTCACAGAATGGAGATGCATCACGGTTAACGTTTCTTCCTCTTAATAAAGATTATACCGGCCCTAACAGGCCTGTTTATTCCACCCTGCTGGGAAAAACAAGAACAGACAATGGGTCAATTTTCACAAATAGATTTCCGTAATCTGGAGACCTCCAAGGGTTTGTCTTTCCCCACCACCTATTCACTAAAAGGAAAAAGAAAGCTCCTCTACCACCATGAACACAAAGCCCTTCTGAGCCGTTGCGCCTGGGGCAAATGCCCCTTCTGCTCAACCACTTGTCTCTGTCCTGGTTATGAGCATGATAGATCCATTGCCGATAAATGCAGCTAATTTTCCACTAAGAAGCTCTTCCCCAGAATCCTTTGCAGTGGTGGAGTTGGCATGGCCCGGTTAAACAGATTCACAGAATGGAGATGCATCACAGGTAATTTTTGTTGCTCTTAATAAAGATTGTACCGGCCCTGACAGGCCTCTTTATTCCACCATGGCCTCCGGTGCATCTAAATCCCTGTTTTGGCTGCTTTATTAGAGCTGCTGGGAAAAACAAGAACAGACAATGAGTCAATTTTCACAAATAGATTTCCATAATCTGGAGACCTCCAAGGGTTTGTCTTTCCCCACCACCTATTCAGCCACAGATGTTAGACAAATTTTCCACTCGTGCCAGGTAGCTGTTGTCTGAACTCTACCCATCACCGCCGCAAACATCGCTTTCATTAGGCTGCAAACTTGTTTTGCCTGATTAAATCTTTATAAGGAGCTGATATGAAGCCAACTTCCACATTTAAAGGGCAACTCCAGACAAGCTAAATGCACAATTGAACCACCTCATAACAAGTACAGTAGATGCAAACATATAATAAAGCCATGCATATACTCCTGATCAGGGGGGGACTGACAACTCATGGGGCCCCCGGGCAATAGGGGATCATGGGGCCCCTGTGTCCTTGCCCAAACTCAAAAAAGCCTAGGAAAAAGTTACCAGGGGCATCTCATGGGGCCCCTACTGACCCCAGGCCCTCAGGCAGTGCCTGAGTTTCCAAATGGTCAGTCCGCCCCTGCTCCTGATCACACCCCAGCTTCATTGTATGGTTCCACAGGTTTACAACAGCCTGAAGTTATCCATCACCCCACCTTCTGCTGTTTATCATCCCCACCCTGGTGAACTCACCTTCCCTTCCTACCCTGTAGGAATTTTGGATAAAAAAAAAGTTTCAGGACATTTCCATACATAAAAATATAATTTAAAGAAGTAGAAATCAAAAACAAAAGAAGAACTAAAGCCAAAACTTTACTTTCATTTTGGATAGAGTATAACCCCTGTTGCTTCTTTTTTTCTTTGTGTCCCACTAGGGAGATTTCACTTCCTGTCCCATAGTCAAAACTGGAAGTAAGTTCTGGTGACAACCCAAAATTTGGGATTTTCCTTCACTTTCATTCTTGGTGATAATGGTAAACCAGGACAAATCTCCATACCGGGGGCACAGACAGCAATAAACTCCCTACAGGGGTTCTAATCCCCCCTCCAATCTATCCAAAACTAAAAACAAAACATTTTGCCTTTAGTTACATTTAAAGTTATTTTGATTATTCTTTAAAATATAAGTCACTAATGTTTCTAAAAATTTAAAAAAATACCCCGGATATATCACATCTTTTCATTAAATTAAATGGTGAAAAAAGTAAAAACTTGCACATCCCTCTCCCTAGCCTCCTGATAAAAGCCGTGTAAGTAAATAAATGTACAGTTTGCGTTTAGGGTTAGACTTAGGGAAGGGTTGGAGTCAGGGGCGGACTGACCATTTGGAAACTCGGGCACTGCCGAGGGCCCGGGGTCAGTAGGGGGCCCCATGAGATGCCCCTGGTACCTTTTTCATAGGCTTTTTTGAGTTTGGGCAAGAACACAGGGGCCCCATGATCCCCTATTGCCCGCGGGCCCATTGAGTTGTTAGTCCGTCCCTGGTTGGAGTAGGTTATGGTTTAGGTTTAGGCTCCATTCACACTTGCGCAACTCCAAAGTAATGTGATTTCCATTGCTGGTTTACATTGCAACTTTGATGCAACTTTGGATTGGTGTTACTTGGATGCGACTTTGGCTGTTGACGTTGGCTTTGACTGTTGCACAACTGTTGCAGTGATAACATTAAGATGCGACTTTCATTCAACTTTTGAGAGTTTACATTGCAGTCTATGGCACTCCAGTCGCATTAAAGTAGTGCAGGAATCTTTTAAAAGTCACTGCGACCTTAAGTCACATAGATATTAATGGCTTCCATTTGGAATAAAAAAGTTATTTAAAAAGGACTGATCATTTTTTTTAACACTTTTTTTAACAGTAGATTTAATGGTCACTTATTATTTGGATATATTTTGTCTCACGTTAACACAAAGGACTTTTATCACTAATGTATATTTTTGAAAATTTATAGTTTAAGTATATGATATTTTTTAGGAGCGTGGCACTATTGTTTGAAATTTCCATTTGGAATACATAGGCTGCGATTTGTGTTTCCAAAGTCACATGACAAGTGTGAATGAAGCTTTAGAGTAGGGTTAGGTTTTAGAAATAGGGTTTAGGATTAGGGCTAGGTCTCATGCACACTAAACATTTTTACAGCTGTTCCCGGGGGAGTATGGTGGGGTTTTCCTGCCTCTAAACTGACCTGCATGTTAGCCTATGTACTCACTGGCCACTTTATTAGGTACACCTTGGTAGTGCCAATAAAATATCCCCAACACCATTACACCACCACCACCAGCCTGAACCATTAATACAAGGCAGGATGGATCCAAGTTTTCATGCTGTTTTCACCAAATTCTGACCCTAACCATCTGAATGTCACAGCAACCAGTCTGCCCATTCTCCTCTGATCTCTGACATCAACAAGACATTTTCATTCACACAACTGCTGCTCACTGGATATTTTCTGTTTTTCGGACCATTCTTTGTAAACCCTAGAGATGGTTGTGCGTGAAAATCCCAGTAGATCAGCAGTTTTTGAAATACTCAGACCAGCCCGTCTAGCACGAACAACAATGCCACATTCAAAGTCACTTAAATCCCTTTTCTTCCCCATTCTGATGCTCGGTTTGAACTTTAGCAAGTTGTCTTCACCACATCTAGATGCTTAAATGCATTGAGTTGCTGCCATGTGATTGGCTAATTAGCAATTTGTGTTACCAAGCAATTGAACAGGCGTACCTAATAAAGTGTTCGGTGAGTGTATGTCCATGCACACATAATGTTTTAGAGGCGTTTAGTGGAAGGAGAGTTTCAAAGCATGAAAAAGAAACCCGCTGCCAGTGTGTCCAGGAGCAGCAGAATTTTGGCAGGAAAAAGGCTTGACATGTGAACACACGTGTAAACGCGAATTAACACTAGGCGTGTTTAGCCTTTTAGTGTTAACTCATTTCAATGGCTAACATAAATTATTCTGGCCCATGAAATGAATTAATGGCCAAATGCTTCATGTGGCTAAATGCGTTAAACACTTATTCAAGCATCGGGTGTTTCTTTTAACAAAATGCTGCTGGCAGGAGGAAAGCTTCTAGGAGACTAAAGAAAATGTCCTGTGTGCATGAGGCCTTATAGTTAGGGCATGATTAGTGTTGGGGATTAGTGTTAGGGACAAGGTTTAGACTTAGGGTCAGAGTTACTGTAGCGTTTGTGTTGCAGGTAAAATAGGTTTAGGGTTTAGCAGTAAGCTTGGGGTCATATCTAGGGTTGGGGTATTTAATGGTGGGGACAAGGGTTAGGGTCAAAGCTATGGTAGAGTTATGGTTTAGGGTTAGTGGAAAACCTAGTGCTTATGTTAGAGTTAGAGTTAGGTTTAGGGTTTAGGAGTAAAGTTGGAGTTATCTAAGTTAGAGGTAGTATTAGGGTTTAATGGTACGGACAAAGGGTTAGAGTCAGAGTTATGGTTTTGGGTTTGGGAAAAATTAAGGTTTATGTTGTAATTAGAGTAGGTCTAGTAAGGTTGGGGTTATATCTAGGTTAGGGGTAGCGTTTAATGGTAGGGACAAGGGTTACAGTCAGAGTTAGGGTAGATTTTGGGTTTAGTGGAAAAGTTAGGTTCTAAATTAGAGTAAGTTTAGGGTTTAGGAGTAAGGTTAGGGTTTAGTGGTGGGGTCAAGGGTTAGGGTCACAGCTAGGGTAGAGTTATGGTATAAGGTTAGGGGAAAACTTAGGGCGTATGCTAGAGTTAGAGTAGGTTTAGGAATTAGGAGTAAGGTGGGAATTATATCTAAGTTAGAGGTAGTATTAGGGTTTAGTGGTAGGGACAAAGGGTTAGAGTCAGAGTTATGGTTTTGGGTTGGGGGAAAAGTTAACGTTTATATATTAGAATTAGAGTAGGTCTAGTGTTTAGGGGTAAGGTTGGGGTTATATCTAGGTTAGGGATAGTGTTAGGGTTTGGTGGTAGGGACAAGGGTTACGGTCAGAGTTAAGGTAGATTTAAGGTTAGGGGAAAAGTTAGGTTCTAAGTTAGAGTTAGAGCAAGTTTAGGGTTTAGGAGTAAAGTTGGGGTTATATCTAGGTTAGGGGTAGCGTTAGGGTTTAGTGGTAGGGACAAGGGTTACGGTCAGAGTTAAGGTAGATTGAGGATTTAGGGTCAGTGGAAATGTTAGGCTCTAAATTAGAGTAAGTTTAGGGTTTAGGAGTAAGGTTGGGGTTTTATCTGTGGTAGTGTTAGGATTTAGTGGTGGGGACAAGGGTTAGGGTCACAGCTAGGGTAGAGTTATGGTTTAGGGTTAGGGGAAAACTTAGGGCGTATGCTAGAGTTAGAGTAGGTTTAGGAATTAGGAGTAAGGTTGGAGTTATATCTAAGTTAGAGGTAGTATTAGGGTTTAGTGGTAGGGACAAAGGGTTAGAGTCAGAGTTAGGGTTTTGGGTTGGGGGAAAAGTTAAGATTTATATTAGAATTAGAGTAGGTCTAGTGTTTAGGGGTAAGATTGGGGTTATAGCTAGGTTAGGGATAGTGTTAGGGTTTGGTAGTAGGGACAAGGGTTACAGTCAGAGTTAAGGTAGATTTAAGGTTAGGGGAAAAGTTAGGTTCTAAGTTAGAGTTAGAGCAAGTTTAGGGTTTAGGAGTAAGGTTGGGGTTATATCTAGATTAGGGGTAGTGTTAGGGTTTAGTGGTAGGGACAAGGGGTTACGGTCAGACTTAGGGTAGATTTAGGGTTAGGGGGGAGTTAGGTTCTAAGTTAGATTTAGAGTAAGTTTAGGGTTTAGGAGTAAGGTTGGGGAAATATCTAGGTTTGGGGCAGTGTTAGGGTTTAGTGGTAGGGACAAGGGTTGGGGTCAGAGTTAGGGTTTGGGGTTAGGGGAATTGTTAGGGTTTATGTTAAAGTTTGAGAATAGATTTAAGGTTTAGGAGTAAGGCTGAGTTTATAGTTGGGGTAGAGGTAGTAGGGTTTAGTGGTAGGGATAGGGGTTGGGGGTCAGAGTTAGGGTATAATTGGGGTTTGGAGTCAGGGGAAATGTTAGGTTCTAAGTTAGATTAAGAGTAGGTTTAAGTTTTAGGATTAAGGTTAGGGTATGTCTAGGTTTGGGGTAGTGTTAGGGTTTAGTGGTAGGGACAAGGGTTGGGGTCAGAGTTAGAGTAGAGGTAGGGTATGGGCTTAGCGTAAAAGTTAGGATTTATTTTAAAGGTAGAGAAGGTTCATGTTTTAGGAGTAAGGCTGAGTTTATAATTAGGGTAGAGATGGCAGTAGCGTTTAGAGGTAGGGGCAAGGGTTAGGGTCAGAGATAGGGTAGTGTTCGGTTTAGGGGAAAAGTTATGTTAATGTCAGAGTAAGGTTAGGGTTTCGAAGTATAGTTAGGGGTCTAGTTAGGGTAAGGGATAGTGTTAGCAGACAGCAACTTCTTCAGGTTGACCGGTGGCCAGTTTGCTTCATAAAACACCCATCAACCTGTGACCCAACTGCCGATTTCTTGTAATTGCATGGGTTTCTAGCCGTAGAAAATAAAAGCAAGCTTGACAATATCTATTAATACTTTGTGCATGTGTGAGAAACTTAGAGAACTGTCAGTTTCCACGTATTGCCTGTTTTACTTTCTGCTGTCTACAGACAGATGCTGCAAATTCTATATATAAAAAGCCTGTCTACTGTAAAGGATCATATACCAGTGCTTTTGATGTTGCTGGTCCATCTTGCTTAGCAACTGCTTCAATCTATAGCATGGATGGATCTACAGCCAGCTGACCTCAAATAACCTGTTTTTAGGAAGCGAGGAAGCTTCAGCTGTTATATAGTATTAAGATATCTTACATTTTTTTTCATAATCCCCAGCACAAGTTTTGGTTCTAAAGCCCCCACCTGTCTGTGTAGGTGGAGTTATGTAACTGTGTACTGTGGGTCATACAAACCTGTTTACAATGACTGGGGGCTAGGGTATAAGCACTGGAAGACCATAACCAGACTTTATAGCTGGGCTTCGGGCAAGGACAACTAACTGACCTTATTTCATGATAATTACTAGTGCTTGGTGGGCACAGTTGGGTGTTCCTAAAGGACATGGTTAATTGTGACACATAGAGAATCTTTTTTGACCCTTAGCATTCAGTCACATGACATCTTAGACCCAAAAAGAAAGTTGGTGTTGGAAGAGTTTCCTCTGCCACCCTCTATGACCACAGATCTGAACAAAAAATGGGTAGCCCCCAACCTAGCCCTCCACTAGGGATGTTTTATGTAGGAGCTCTTATGGAATTTCCATGGTGGAGGGGTGTAAGTTTCTCTAAAAGAAAAAGAGGGTAACATGAATCTTTGGTAAGCAAACAGATATGAAAAAACAAAAATGGGTAGCTATGTAATGGCTACCACGTGTCACTGGCTGAGGGTCCTAAATAGTGAAGTATCTCTACTCAGGGCCACCAGTCGAACATACTTTATTAATACTGGCCCAGGAGGCTAATGCCCCCAACACAGCCCTCCACTGGGGAGATTTTACGTAGGGTCTCTTAAGGAATTTGTACTGTGGAGGGGTGTAAGCTCCTTAAAAAAAATAGCCGGTAACAAATATTTAATAAGCAACCAGATATAAAAAAAAAAAAAAAAACATGTGTCACTGGCTGGAGGTCCTGAATGGTGAAGTATCTCTTCTCAGGGCCACCATTCCAAGTTGCTTTGTTATTACTGGCCCAGGGAATAATGCCCCCAACCCAGCCCTCTATTGGGGATGTTTTACGTAAGAGTTCTTAGGGAATTCTCATGGTTGAGGGGTGTGGGAATTTTCATGGTGGAGGGGTGTAAGTTTCCATTAAAAAAAAAAAAGTGTATGACATAAATCTTTGGTAAGTAACCAGATATAAAAAAAAAAAAGGGTAGATATGCAATGGCTAACATGTGTGGCTAGGGGTCATAAATAGTTTAGGATCTCTACTTAGGGCTTCCAGCCCAAGTGACTTTATTATTACTGGCCCAGGAAATAATGTCCCCAACCCAGCCCTCTATTGGGGATGTTTTACGTAGGAGTTCTTAGGGAATTCTCATGGTGGAGGGGTGTAAGTTTCCCTTACAAAAAAAAAAAGTGTATGGCATAAATCTTTGGTAAGTAACCAGATATAGAAAAAAAAAAAAAGGGTAGATATGCAATGGCTAACATGTGTGGCTAGGGGTCATAAATAGTTTAGGATCTCTACTTAGGGCCTCCAGCCCAAGTGACTTTATTATTACTAGCCCAGGGAATAATGTCCCCAACCCAGCCCTCTATTGGGGATGTTTTACGTAGGAGTTCTTAGGGAATTCTCATGGTGGAGGGGTGTAAGTTTCCCTTACAAAAAAAAAAAGTGTATGACATAAAACTTTGGTAAGTAACTAGATATATATATATAAAAAAAGGGTAGCTATGAAATGGCTACCATGTGTGGCTGGGGGTCGTAAATAGTGAAGTATCTCTACTCAGGGCCACCAGCCCAAGTTACTTTATTATTACTGGCCCAGGGAATAATGTCCCCAACCCAGCCCTCTATTGGGGATGTTTTAAGTAGGAGTTCTTAGGGAATTCTCATGGTGGAGGGGTGTGGGAATTCTCATGGTGGAGGGGTGTGGGAATTTTCATGGTGGAGGTGTGTAAGTTTCCCTTAAAAAAAAAGTGTATGACATAAATCTTTGGTAAGTAACCAGATATAAAAAAAAAGGGTAGCTATGCAATGGCTACCATGTGTGGCTGGGGGTCGTAAATAGTTAAGTATCTCTGCTCAGGGCCACCAGCTCAACACACTTTATTAGTACTGGTCCAGGGGGGCTAATGCCCCCAACCCAGGCCTCCACTCTTAGGGGATTTCCATGGTGGAGTGGTGTAAGCTCCACTTACAAAAAAACAAAGTGTGTAACGTAAATCTTTGGTAAGTAACCAGCTAGAAGAGTGAATATGCAAATTCTTACATAAAACTAGTCTCTTAACAACACCACTTGAACTCCTCTTACTTAGCTTCAAGGTCTAAACTATGTACCCCATTAAAGCAATCTAGTTTCCATATCCTAGGAATATGAAGTGGGGACATTGGATTTCCTGGAGTTCTTCTGATTTTAACGTGACGGAGAGCTGTTTGTTTTGGCCCCCTTGCTGGCACATATTACCAGAGCGGACGATAAATAACTCGTCTCTGCTATACAAGTGACTGGACCCCATGTTGATTCCTCTTGTTTGATGGCACGTGCTGCCTGCTTTTATGTCTTTCCCAGTAATGGAAGTCGTATTTGTGCTTTTTTTTAATGACTTGTTATCAATATGGGCGCGCACTTTCCCGCTGTAATGTGACTCGTAAATTTTGTGCGGGTAAGAAAGCCGTTTTATCGTTTAAAGGACCTTTTGCTGGTAATGTTACAAAATTCCTTTCAGCCCGTCTGGTAAAAATCTTTGATTCGAACTGTGATATGTGCATTTATCATGTCCCTTGCTCACAAGCTGAAAGCTGATAATAGGCTGAAAGTGGGACTGCCTGAAAGAGTTGCTAAAATTAGGAAAACAGGGTGTAAGAAGTTTAATAAGTTAATTTAAGAGTATGTAAACCCTGTATCTTTTTTTATTATGTAATTGGCATCACTGCGTGTCGTGTTTTTTTTAAGCTACTATTATTAAGCAAAGTTTCTTACCTGGAGATCCTGCCAGTAACAGCACTTCCTGTTGCCAGTGACAACTCTAAACCACTGTCTCTCATTTTTTACAGCACTGTCATCCTTTCATTCATGCTCCTTCTTGTCAGTGCATGCCTCCTGCAGATTTGATAGGCAGTCTAATGGCAAACTGAAGTAGCACACATTTAAGGCTGACCATGCTGCTGCTCAGGGGCGGACTGACAACTCATGGGGCCCCCGGGCAATAGAGGATCATGGGGCCCCTGTGTCCTTGCTCAAATTCAAAAATGCCTATGAAAAAGGTACCAGGAGCATCTCATGGGGCCCCCTACTGATCCTGGGCTCTCGGGCAGTGCCTGAGTTTCCAAATGGTCAGTCCGCCCCTGCTGCTGCTAAATGAAGGGCAGCGCTTAAGTGTAGTCAGCTTTCAAGAGGAAGTGACGTTACTTGCAAAATATATATTAATTGTTGGGGGGTATTGAGTATTTGAATGGAAACTCAACTGACCAGCAGCCATGTGATTGGTACACAGGATCTGTAATTCAAAGTCAAGTTATCACTCATGTCTGGAAAGTCCATGTAATGCCGAGCTTCACTTTAATGGTGGCCCTACAAGCAGCTCATACTTACCCTTTTCTCAACTCTCCCACCTCCTCCCACTTACTAGCTTGATGACCCCGAAACAGGAAGTGAGGGGGCTATGCATAGCATGGACACAGACAGTAACTAAAACTGTTAGGTTTAAAGTGAAACTCCATTTTTTGATGTATTGCCTAGCACAGGCTAAAGTGGTATTAAACTCAAAACCAAACATGAATTACATTTCAGCTTACCAATTCTTAGGTGTGATGGCTACATTCATATTCTTTTTTAGGCTTTCTTTCTTCTATTTTCATCTGGTGATCCAGCCAGCAAGTCTGTTGTTTTTCAAAAGCACAAGCTCCCCAGCTCTCCTGCAGAATGTATCAGTTTACATGGATGAGACAAACCACTTAACACTGGCAGGAGTGAATAAAATGCTCAGCTTTTATTTATTTATGTAAAATCTTTATCCCAAAAGAAAAAAAACTGTTGCTGTAGCTGCAGTGTGAGCTGGAGTTTGGCTTCAATTTGTTAGTGTATCTAAATCTGCTAGTACTCCCCTCCCCTCAGATTAACTATGCTGCTTTCTGCCGTGCCCACGCCCACATGTAAGAAAAATCTATTTGAAATATATTTTAAAAATATTCTTCCTAAATATATTAACATATATTTGAAATGCTACAATTTTGGCCATATTCAATATATTTCAAAATATATTTCAATAAATATAAATGAATATATATATATATACTGTATGTTGAAATGCAGTTTTATTACAAAATATATCAAATTTGTTTTTCAAAATACATTTCAAATATACTGTATGTCTTTGAAAATACAAGTCTACATTTTTGGAATGCATTTAAAAAGATATGTAGAAATATATGTTAAAATGACTTTTTTATATGTTAAAAAAAATCTGAAGAATATATATTTAAAAAAAAATATATGTTTTAAATATATTCTTCAGATTTTTTTAACATATAAAAAACTAATTTTAACATATATTTTTACATTTATTTGTAAATGCATTCCAAAAATTTAGATTTGTATTTTTAAAGACATACAGTATATTTGAAATGTATTTTAAAAACAAATTCATATATTTTGCAATAAAACAGCATTTCAACATACAGTATATATATATATATATTTTGAAATATATTGAACATGGCCAAAATTGTAACATTTCAAATATATATCAATTTATTTGGGAAGAATATTTTTAAAATATATTTCAGATATATTTTTCTTCCATATGGGTGTGCTCATTCATCCAAAGTGGGGGGACTCCAATACAGGAGGTGTGTTGCTGGTCAAATAACCAGGTGAAAACAGAGGGGGAAAAAAGCCAAAGCAAGCTAATGCAGCCACCACATCTAATGGTTGGTAAGCTGCAATATCATTTTTGGTTTGGGACTTAAAGCAGAACTCCAGGAACATTTTTTTTCCAGAAAAGGCTATTCTTACCCGATCCTTCAATCCTCCGGAAAACCATGCTCCCCCACATCCAGCGGTGGACTGTTCCTGCTGTCCTCCTGTCCAGAGCCAGTCTATGGGCGTGATGACGTCAGGAACAGTCCATGCACAAGACCGCTAGTGAGTGGGTGGCAGGAGTGGCAGGAACCATCTTGGGCTTAATGGATGGGCAGATTAGGTAAGTATATCTCCGCTATCCGAACCCCTAGACAAAAATGAGCAGTTAACCTATGCAGTGTGGGCAATTCCCAAAAAAAACGAATTCTTGGAGTTCTTCTTTAATACCGCTTTAACCCCTTGAGGCCGATCGCATGCAAATATGCGGTCTCTCATCATCTGGGCCTTGACACCGAGCAGCCACATATTTGAGTGCAATTAGAAAATACATATGTGCTGAGAGTGCGCGCCCTATGCGCATATGTCCGCCACTCCTGGAAAGGTCCCGATCTCCTCTTTCGATCGGGACCTTTTCCGATCATGTGACCGCTGTGACGGCAAATCATGGCAGTCACATGACCCTAAAACCCCTCCCCGCTTCCCAGCTTTCTGAAACTCTTAAAGGGCCGGGAGGCACCGGCAAAAAGAGGTTAAAAAAGAAAAGAAATGTCACTGCAAAAATCACATACTGTTTGGTGCCTTCCCCAGTGGATTCTCCACTCCCAGTCACTACTCCTCTTCCGACAGCCAGTGTCACCCAACCCACTTTCTGTGAGCTTGGGCTGTCATGGACACGCCCCCTGGGATCTCATCGGTTGACAGATAGGTATTCTAATCCTTTCCCATTCTATCCGAAAGTAAGGAAAAACATTTTGGCCGGATTTAAAGTTTAAATCAGACTTTAGTTTACTCTTATGAGCAATAGAGGCTGAGACGATTCTTTTCTCACACCCTTCGTTCAATGACGCCTTCGACGATAAACTTGTGAATTAATCTCAAATCATTTCTATCTGTTATTGTCGAGAGTCACATGAGCCAAAACAGAATATTTTTCGTTTGCGAGTGTGACAGATGTAGAACTTCCTGACACAAACACGGAGAGGAAGAAAAAAAAAAAAACGAAAAAGAGGGGGTTCTAAGAAACAAGCAGCTAGCGAGCTCTTGTAGTTGGCGTTGCACTTCTCAAAGCCAATCTGCTTGCAGACTTCACAAACACGATGTTTTCCTAGAGAGGGATCATTGTCAATCGCGGACGGGGAGAGAACAGAAGAGGTGGCAGATTGGTGAGCCGAGGATCAGATGGGAGATTGGGAAGTAGTGCCCAAAAAGTGAACACCAGATAACTGGAGATGGTTCAGCTGGGCCAACTTCACTCAATCGGCTGGGAAATTCAACTTAAAAGACAGAAATGGAGCTTGATGTGCCAGGACGATCCCTTACTGCTGAAATCCATTAGCGCACTGTTAATTGAAGCATTATCTCTTGTTTATGCAATTTTGGAGGAAATAGTTTTTCATCTAAGGAATATTATAGATGTGATAAGTAAACAACATCAAATAAAATAAACAGGTTTAAAGGAAAAGTGTAACAGTTATGAAACTTTTTTTTTTTAACCAAGGATAGTAATTTAATTTGTCAATATTTGCAAGGGGTACATCTGTAATACTGAAGTCACAGAGAACGGGTAGGAGGATGGGAGGCAGGAGGAGCAGAGGGTTCAGTGGTGTTTGTAAATTGCAGCTTGAACTACTGAGCTCTATGAACAAGATTTTTTTGTTGGCAACTGAAAAAGAACAAATGGATTGCAAGCTCCACAAGCAGGGCCCTCCTATTCCTTCTGTACTGAAATGTATTGTAATTGTACTGTCTCCCTTATATTGTAAAGCGCTGCGCAAACTGTTGGCGCTATATAAATCCTGTATAATAATAATAATATATATATAAAAAAATATATATATATATATATATATATACAGTGGGGATCGAAAGTTTGGGCACCCCAGCTAAAAATTTGTATTAATGTGCATAAAGAAGCCAAGGAAAGATGGAAAAATCTCCAAAAGGCATCAAATTACAGATTAGACATTCTTATAATATGTCAACAAAAGTTAGATTTTATTTTTATCATTTACACTTTCAAAATAACAGAAAACAAAAAAATGGCGTCCGCAATAGTTTGGGCACCCTGGCTAGCTACAAAAAGCGTTTACAAGCTGTGATACTTGCCAAAGGGGGCAGTACAAGATATTAACTCTGCAGGGTGCCCAAACTTTTGCAGACGCCATTTTTTTTGCTTTCTGTTATGTTGAAAGTGTAAATGATGGAAATAAAATCTAACTTTTGTTGACATATTATAAGAATGTCTAATCTGTAATTTGATGCCTTTTGGAGATTTTTCCATCTTTCCTTGGCTTCTTGAGCGTCAACTATTTTCAGTTTCAGTTTTCTAGACAACTGCTTAGAAGAACCCATGGTGCTGATTGTTGGGGCAAGGTCAGATGAGTCTGGGCATTTAAAACCTTTGAGATTGACATCACCTGGTCTTCCCAGACGATGATTGAGAACAATCCATGACACTGGCAGGTCTCAGCTTGGCAAAGGGGGCAGTGCATGCTATTAACTCTGCAGGGTGCCCAAACGTTTGCAGACGCCATTTTTTTGTTTTCTGTTATTTTGAAAGTGTAAATGATGGAAATAAAATCTAACTTTTGTTAACATATTATAAGAATGTCTAATCTGTAATTTGATGCCTTTTGGAGATTTTTCCATCTTTCCTTGGCTTCTTTATTCACATGAATACAAATTTTTAGCTGGGATGCCCAAACTTTCGATCCCCACTGTATATATATATATATATATATATATATATATATATATATATATATATATTTGCTGACTGAGAAGGAGAAATAATATTGCATTAATTTTTTATAGTGCTTGCCGTAGAAAAAAGGATATGCAAAAATGCTATACATTCCTTAAAAAAAAAAAAGAATTGTATTAAGCATAATTTGCATTTAAACTAGCTACATTCCATAATCCAGTACATTTTCAGTAAAACCCTTTCAGCAAAATTGTTACGCCGTATGGTTTCCCTTTGGCAAAATAGTCATACAGGTACGAATGACAAATATAACTAGGATATGTGTGTTCTAAAAAGGACACACATGCCCACATGCCCTAGCTGAGCAAATTCGAAAACAAACCTCTGCTGTCCTCAGCTATTAGAAACTTTCTGTCATTTCTGCCCCCATAGCCCAGTAAAAGATTTCCCTCTTGCATCGGTCATGATGATGCAATGGTGGGGCACAAAGACACCGTGGCATAAATCTTCTTTGACAAGTGTGCTTTATAGCAGAGGGTGTCCATTTTACAAGATCAGCACATACTGCGTTTATATTAGATAATATTGTAACAGAGTTACATAATTAGTAAGTTTAAAGACACAAGTCTATTGAGTTCAACCAATAACGAAAAATAATAAAAAAATAAATAAACTGAAAATCTGCATAAACAGAATAATATACCCAATTGTCCAATTGTTATGTTACAAAATCTAAAACACTTTGTTTTAAAAACTCATTTTTACACCAGAGTTCTTATAAGAAAACAATTATGTATTGCTTCAAAAATCTTTTTTTTTTTTTATTTCAGGCAATGTAATTAGTTGATCCCTCAAGAAACCATATTGATTGCTATAGGCAACAAATCCACTTTATAATGGAAGGTGTCAGAAGATCAACACATTTGTATATTAGATAATATTGTTACGTAATTAGTCATTTAGGATATTAAAAAAACACACGTCTTTGTTCAAGTAGAAAAAAAGAATAAATAAATACAATGGAAACCTGCATATACAGAACCCTATATCCATCATTAGTATGTTAGAAAAAAGACAAAGTCTGTTGAGTTCAATCGATAGAAAAAAAGAATAAATAAATACAATGGAAACCTGCATATACAGAACCCTAGATCCATCATTAATAAGTTAGAAAAAAGACAAAGTCTATTGAGTTCAATCGATAGAATGAAAGAATAAATAAATACATTAAATATGCATATAAAGAACCCTATACTCCATTGGTAATTAAGTCATATTCCAAAATCGAAGAAGCTTTGCCTTTGAAAACTACATTTTACAGTTTTTCTTTTAAGAACAATTTATATATTCCTACAATAATCACAATTTTTTTTTTTTTAATTCCAGAAATGCAAATAATTTATCCCTTAAAGGGCCATATTGCTTGCTATGGGCAACAAATAAACTTTTAATAAAAGGAATTGGATTTGTTGCCAACAGCAATGGCTTTATTTTCATTCCATATTTTTTTTTTAATTTCAATCCAATTTTTCTGAAGCAGCCACTTGCTGTGATGGGGTAGCGGGATGGGACATAGCAGGAAAGGTAATGATATTCGGCGTAGTGTCACTTTTTCTAGCCGAACAAAATGGTGATGTCTTACACCTTATCTGATTGCAGCCAACTACATTGGCATTAAACCTCCAAATCTTGACAGACGGTCCATATAATGGCAGGACCTGCTTTCTCAGCACCATGTATGTAGCCTTGCCACATACGTGTGATTGCTCTGTCAAGTCGTGTTATGATCAGCTAAGCATGTATTCACATGAATTGGGGTGACAATGTGATTGGTGTCAGTTAGAGCTTCTGTGTACAGATGTTAAACAAAGTGAAATGTAAAAAGACGTAAAAGCGAACCTGCACTTTATCCATGCATGGTAAAGCAACAGGTTCACTTTAAGTTGCCCCTAGCATCTTATGCTTACTTTCCTTCACTATCCCACCAGAGGAAACTATGTATGAACTCTAGCTGGTTCTAGGCAGAGCTTACACAGGGCCAAGAAATCTCTACCATCCCCCATATGATGGTGCTGGGTGCCTGAGCGGGCAAGCACCAGAACTGTCATGCATAGGAAAGGGAGTGAGCAGGGGCGGACTCACAACTCATGGGGCCCCTGGGCAATAGGGGATCATAGGGCCCCTGTGTCCTTGTCCAAACTCAAAAAAGCCTATAAAAAAGGTACCAGGGGCATCTCATGGGGCCCCCTACTGACCCCGAGCCCTCGGGCAGTGCAGAGTTTCCAAGTGGTCATTCCGCCCCTGGGAGTGAGTTATTTGTTCTTCCATACCCAAAAGTTCCGCCTGTAATGTGTAGGAATGGGCGTGAGTTTTATGCTTTCCCATACCCAGAAGTGCCAGCTATTTCTCTTTGCTTCTGACAGCGAATGGAACAGCATGGAAGCCAAGGATGGGGGCTAAACATTAAAACGCACCTGCTGTTTTGCCTTGCATGGACAAAGAAGAGTTCCCCTTAAATGCTGGAATTTATACGTTCCTGAACCTAACTTCAGCAATCCTACAGAGCTCCCTGGTAGCCCCAAAACCACAACTGCTGTATTATGGAAATAACAACTTCAGAAACTAATGTCAAGATTTGGCCTGAACAGAAGCCAAAAAAAAACTAAATTTCAGCCTGTATAGATGCTAAAAGCCAAACATTGGGCATAGAAAGATGTTAAAGCGTAACGAAACCCAGGACCCTGCATTCACTATATCTGGTCTCCCTGGACCCTGCATTCACTATATAAACCCTGGACCCTGCATTCACTATATCTGGTCTCCCCGGACCCTGCATTCACTATATCTGATCTCCCTGGCCCCTGCATTCACTATATCTGGTCTCCCCAGACCCTGCATTCACTATATCCGGTCTCCCAGGACCCTGCATTCACTATATCCAGTCTCCCAGGACCCTGCATTCACTATATCCGGACTCCCCGGACCCTGCATTCACTACGTTTGGTCTCCCCGGACCCTGCATTCACTATATCTGGTCTCCCCGGACCCTGCATTCACTACGTTTGGTCTCCCCGGACCCTGCGTTCACTATATCTGGTCTCCCAGGACCTTGCATTTACTACGTTTGGTCTCCCTGGACCCAGTATTCACTACATCTGGTCTCCCCAGACCCTGCATTCACTATATCTGGTCTCCCAGGACCCTGCATTCACTATATCTGGTCTCCCTGGACCCTGCATTCACTATATCTGGTTCCCAGGACCCTGCATTCACTATATCTGGTTCCCAGGACCCTGCATTCACTATATCTGGTCTCCCCGGACCCTGCATTCACTATATCTGGTCTCCCCGGAGCCTGCATTCACAATATTTGGTCTCCCCGGAGCCTGCATTCACTATATCCGCTCTCCCTGGACCCTGCATTCACTATATCTGGTCTCCCCGGACCCTGCATTCACTATATCCGCTCTCCCCGGACCCTGCATTCACTATATCTGGTTCCCAGGACCCTGCATTCACTATATGTGGTTCCCAGGACCCTGCATTCACTATATCTGGTCTCCCCGGACCCTGCATTCACTATATCTGGTCTCCCTGGACCCTGCATTCACTATATCTGGTCTCCCAGGACCCTGCATTCACTATATCCGCTCTCCCCGGACCCTGCATTTACTATATCTGGTCTCCCTGGACCCTGCATTCACTATATCTGGTCTCCCCGGAGCCTGCATTCACTATATTTGGTTTCTTCGGAGCCTGCATTCACTACATCTGGTCTCCCACAGTACAAACAACATAGAAATGCAATTATTTTAGTATCAGTCTCTAGTGGACCACTGGTTAAAGCTTGTAGGAGGAGTTTTCATGCTCCCCTGATTGTCTTATGAGGCTAAAAAATAAAAAAAAGGATCATGCCCTATTTTTTTAAACCCACTAAGCTGCATAAAATAGATGTGAACTCAGTCAATGGAATTTCTAGTTGAAATGTATTTTCATGATATTCAATTTACTGCGGGAAAAAATGTAAAGGTGTGAACAGGTCCTTTTAACTGTCACATGCAACAAAGGCTTTGCCAGGAAATATTCGCTTCAACACAAGTGACAGTCTCTAACTGTATAGGATGAAGTGACAGTACAACGCAGTACTTATTCTTGAAGGTAGACTGAGGGGCTCTCTTTGCTTTAGCACAGTGGAGGTTTCATATCTGGTCAGTCATTACCTGCGGTGAAAAGAGCGCTGTGCAGAAAAATTACATGCTGAGATGGTTTTCTCAGAAAAGTAGGAATATTGTAACTGAGGGAGGGGAGGTACAACTACAAGCGAGGCAGAAGGTGCTAGAGAGACGGGCCCATGAGAGAAGAGGGACCTAGGCATATCTGCTATCCCCTTTCTCTTCCATCTTTGTGTACGCAATGCAGATTGAATTTTCTAGATGTCAGTTTTTTCCCTTTATTTTGCATATTTTGTGATTTTTATTTAAATTTTATTTCTTTTTTTCTACATTTTTAATTTAGGGGTGAACACAATTACAATCTGTTTTTTAAAAGGAGCCTGTGTTGTCTTAACCCTTTGAGGACCAAGGGACGTATTTGTCCCATGTTTGTAATTGCATGTATCATCTGATTAAGAACTTAAAACTCTTCTTTTTTTTTTGGTTTGAGTCAAAATATTAGTTCTTATCAACAAACAACAAATGGATCTAGCTTTTTGCCAATTATTTCATGAAATGGCTTAGTTACAGCAACTGAAGTATACGAACTTTAAAAACAAAAAAATTGATTCTTTTGGCGTTCCAAAACCTTACGGTCCTCAAAGGGTTAAAAAATACAAAGGCAACATCCAAGGTGAAAATCAGACGTGATTAAATACCTTGCAGAGCACTCCGGTCCACCCTTTGCCAAATCTTATTGGTGGCCACTGAGATTGGACATTGCAGTTATGGACTAATAAGGAGCAGCAAGAGGAAGGAAGGGCAGACCAAAGCTTGAGTTCAGCAGCTGAAGTCAAGATTTTCATAATCCTGAGTCCTGACTTTAGGTACTTCTGGGGCCCTGAAAGTATCTGATATGATTGGGCACCCGTAGGTGTCTGCTTTTCTGTTCTACATCCACTTCAGTGCCATTTTAAAGGTATATATATCCAAATAGAGTACACCATCGCGAGAAAAGGTCTGTGTTCTTTAAAAGATCTGTGTTTGATTACCTTCACATATGACTTTTTAAAAAAGATAAAAATGTTTAACCATGTCTTTCTCAGTACTGTGTTGATTGGTATCTGTTTTTCACAAGGTCTAATGTTGCGGCAAAAACAGAGACGTTTTAGGAGTTGTCCTTGGTCAGAAGACAGCTCATTGTTCCCACGTAGAGTAAACAGCATTGCGCAGCGTACTGTCAGCATTCTGTAAAGAGAAGAGGCGAGGTGTAAACGAAATTATTAATGTAACACGCGGTTAGCGAGGTCACTGCTCTCCCCCCCACCTCTCTGTGCATTCTTTAAGGGAGTAGATTCAATTCCCACTAACAGGTTCTCATGCATTTTCATCACTTCTTAATTTCTCATTGGTTGCTTGGACATATGTCCGGGTAAAGTGGAGCAGTTTCCAAGTTGGCACTGGCCCCGGTCACACGAGACCAATGAAGGTGACCCAGGGGTGGTCACACTGAAGTTCAGACTGTAAATCAGACTTGGGCATCCTAAGCCCTCCAGATGTGGAAGAACTACAAGCGATACATCTTGTCAAATGGGACTTGTACTTCTTCAGCATCTGCAGCACTGAATATTATCAACTTCCAGCAAAATCTAAATCTGCACATAATTATATATAATTAAATACTGAACAGGAACCAGTCAGCAACGTCAATGGTCAGTTTATCCATAGCTTACACTATACACTGTATGGCCATATGTAAGTGGACACCCCTCCAAATGATTGAGTTTTGGTGTTTCCAGTAAAGGGTACTGTTAATTAAAGCATAGAAAGACAACTGAGACAATTGTGCTCTTCCATCATTGTGGTAACACTTTAGAAATAGACCTTTTTTGTTCCTACATGATTGTCCCTTGTGCACAAATCTAGCTCCATAAAATGGTGTGACGTGTTTAATGTTGAAGAACTCAAGTGGTTTGCGAAGGGCCCTGACCTCAACCCTGTGTCAGGAATGGACTTGCCAATAGTGGAGGGACTTACCTGCCTTGTGGGCTGCAGTACCAGGGCTGGCCAGCGGGTGCTCTCAACAACCAGAGGTTCACTTCGGCAATTAGCCATCACCTGGGGCTGATTGCAGGTGGTGTATTTAAGTGATGGCCAGACCTGCAGTCTGTGCCTTGGTGTGCGTTTTTCCATGGGCCCCTGTACCTTGTAACCTGCATTCCTGTTTCTGCCTGACTTGTTGCCGACCCTGCCTGATTCTGACCTCTGCTGACTTCTCCTGTTTGATCCCTGGCTTGTGACCCTGACCATTCTCTCCGCCTGCTCCTCCTGTACCTACCTGCCCGATAGTTATCGACCCGGCCTGCCTGACTACGTTGTGCTCTATATGTGTATGTACCTGTGTATCTTTATCAGTTTAGGTTTGGGTTTGTTTCACCTTGTTGTATGTATTTGTGTTAGCTTGGGGTTTGGTGCACTGCGTTTATGTTTGTATTGTTAGTCTTAATAAATTGTCTTATTTATACCATATCTGAAGCCTGCGTTTCCCTGTGTCAGTCCACACACTTCTGGTCACACCCGCATCCCTGACACCCTGCTGGACACCTTTGACATGAACTGGAACTGTTTGCAAGCCAGATCTTTTCATTCAACATTAGTATCTGGCCTTACAAATGGTATTTTGGCTAAATGCACACAATTTGCCATAGACACAATACAAACTCTTGTGGAAAGCCTTCCTAGATGAGTAGAAGCTCTCATAACCATAGGTGGGGGGAGGCAATGCCATATTATGACTATGGTTTTGAAATGGGATGTCCAGTAAGCTCATATAGGTGTAATGGTCATATATTCACACACCTTTGGCTATATAGTGTACCTTTTGGTTTGTAGTAGATGTCTGAGAGTCAGTTCAATTTCTTATGTCTCTTAGGGACCATGGTGGTGAGATATTTACACATTAATTCCCAGTTTGCCAATATAAGGAAGTCCCCCTCAGTCTGTTTTTAAATGTGTGTGGAAAATTTACAGGAATTTGGACAAGTGGGCACATTCTAGCATTGGCAGAGACCCCCAAAACTCAGAAGTGAGGGGGAATAAAGCATTGAATTTTTTTTCCACCATACTGCTGTTGGTTATTGGCCTAGCTTTTTTACATGGAGTAGGTAAAGAATCCTTAGCCCCGTGTTAGTACCAACTCATAATTTAGAGTTATCATAGTTGTTGCTTTCTTTGCTTCCTGTGGTTTAGAAGGAAAGAGTAGAATGTCCTACTAGAAGCTAGGAGCCTTCATTCTGGAACTTGTAGGTCCTTGGTAGGTAGTGGACTCACCCTAGTTTACAAGTTTCTTTTTTCTTGGTGTTTTTGAGTCTTGCATGACTTGTTTGCTCCGTATAAGTTCAGTGAAGTTTACCAGAAGGCAGCTGTGACGTGGGGAATGTGGACAGACTAAATACAGATGAAATCCAATGCCATTTTCCCTGCTCTAAATATCAGTGACATGGCTCCCTCAGTGCCCTTACTTCTTCTATTATTATGCAACTAAGTCTCTGAGTACATTTGTATGTCCTATACCGACAACAAAGACCTCTGCTCTGCTCTCCTCTCTTCTCTCCTCTAGCCTCACCTTTTTTTGGCTCCTCTCCCTTCCCTTCTTCTCTCCCCTCCCTTTTCCCACTCATCTCCCTTCTTCTCTCCCTTCTCTTCACCTCTCATCTCCCTTCCTTCTCCACACCTCTACCTTCTTCGCTCCCTCTCCTTTACATTTTCCTTCTATGCTCTTTTCTTCTCATACTTCTCCTTTTTCTCTTCTCTTCCTTCTACTCTCCTCTCCATTCTCAAATTTTCCCCCTCTCCACTTCCCCCTTTATTCCTTTTCCTATCCGTTCTCCTACTCCCTCTCTTCTCCTCTTCTGCCCTACTCTCACATATCTTCTCTTCTTTTTTCTCCTTCCCTCCTTTTTCTCCTCTCCTCTACCTTCTGCTTTCCAATCTCATCACTACAACTCTACCATCTACTCTGCTTTGCCTGCTTAAGACTTCTCCTTTTCCTTCTTTTCTCATCTCTCTTTTCCCTTACCTTCTATTTCTTCTCTGCTCCTCTCCTACCTCTCTTCTCCTCTCTCTTCTCTACTTCTCTCCTCTCTCAACTCCTCTTCCCCCTCTCCTCTCCAACTTGTCCTCTCATTTCCTCTCTTCTCCTTTCTTCTCTCCCTTCACTTCCTCCTTCTCCTCTCCTTTCTCTATTCCTGTTCCCTTTTTCTTCTCTCTTCTTTTTCTTTCCTTTTTCTTCTATTTTTTTTTCCTCCTTTCCTCCCTTCCCTCCTTCTCCTCCTCTCCTCTCCCTTCTGTTTTCTCATCTCTTTACCACAACTCTACCATCTCCTCTGCTTTCCCATCTTCATGCTTCTCCTTTCCCTTCTTTTCTTCTTTCTTCTTTCACATTTCCCTTCTTTTCTTCTTTCTTCTTAACCTTACCTTTTCCAATTTCTTTTCTGCTCCTCTCCTACCTCTCTTCTCCTCTCTCTCCTCCACTTCTGTCCTCTTTCCACTCCTCTTCACTTTCTCCTCTCCAACTCTACCTTCTCTGATTTCCTCTCCCTTCTTTTCCCCTCTCCCTTCACTTCTTCCTTCTCCTCTCCTTTCTGTATTCCTCTTCCCTTTTTCTTATCTCATTTTTTGCTTTCCTTTTTCTTCTTTTTTCCTCCTTCTCTCCTCTCCTCTTTTCTCCCTTCCCTCCTTCTCCTCTCAGTCTCCCTTCCTCTTTCCCATTTCTTCACCACAACTCTACCATCTCCTCTGCTTTCCCTTCTTCATGCTTCTCCTTTCCCCTTTTTTCTCCTCTCTCCTTTCCCTTATCTTCTCCTATTTCTTCTCTGCTCTTCCTCTACCTCTCTTCTCCTCTCTCCTCTCTCTTCTCCTTTTCCCCCTCTCCTCTCCAACTCTACTTTCTCTTCTTTTTTCTTCTTTGCTCTCCCTTCATCTCTCCATTCTCCTCTCCTTTTCTCCTTTCTCTATTTCTCTTCCCTTATTCTTCTCTCTTACTTTGCTTTTCTTTTTCTTTTTTTATTTTCACCCTCCTCTCTTCTTCTTTTCCTACCCTCTCCACTTTCTTTTCCTACCCCCCCCCCTACACACACACACACTCCTCTGCTCTCTCCTCTCCAGCTCATATATTACTATCATGACAGATTCCCTTTATGCAAATCTACAGACGGATCAGCAGCAATGAAATGGTTACTCAGACAGCTGCATGCTGTGCCACAAAGTAACATGGCAGTGTGCTGTGTGAGTAATCAATGTATACATAATGCACAATTACCGTCTCTCAGTGAAGTGCATTAGCCTGGATCACTTGCTGATACCTCGTGCAATTCCTTTAGGAAGTCAGCCATCCCCGTCGTGATTTCCAGCCCCTGGTCCTGCGGCTTTACATTATTCCTCGCAGATAATGTTTTCTTCTTACCAGATACAATAAACAGTTAATATTCTTCAGAAGGAACTGGGAGTTATTTAGAAGTAGACTTGGGGAAGGAGTTTAAAATAGGGCAACAGCAAAATTAAAAAGTATACATTTTCCAAAAGCATTATTTGGCAGCTAAAAGTTTTCTGCTTTGGACTTGACTGTCTGTTACAAGGATCCAAAATAATTAGAATTTTTGCATGCAAACACATGGAAAGAAAGTCTTAAAGGATCAGTCCACCCAAGATTGAGTGGATGGCTGCTGGTGGGCTATCCATACATGCAGGCTTCTTACAACTCTTGGGGGTTCTGAAAAGTCTGCTAGAATTCCCATTGTCAGCAAGCTGCTGCAACTAATACAAAGCCACATGACGGCTCCAGCCCCATGATGAATTATGTACAATGGGTAAGAAAACAAATATATGAGCAACCCAACCAGGAGAAAGTCATACTTGACAGATAGTCAAGACTACTGAAGGAAATATCATTGGATGCTAAAAAGTCGGCAAGTGATTGAATTTATCAGTGACCACTTAGAACAGAAATATGGGTGGAGTTGGCTATTTATAATTCTCTCTCTAAATACCTACAGTATATCTATTGGTAACCCCACGGAAGTTTCTGTTTTAGGGAGGCATCGCTACTGCAACTTTTTTTACATAAATAAAACACCCAGTAGATAGAAAGGGTCTTCTATCATGCTGGTTATATAACTAAAACCTTCCAAAAGAAGGTCCAGCCTTGTGGAGAAAATAATTTGTTGTTTTGGGTATCTTCGGCCCTCTAATATATTCAAATGTTCCCTATTTTGTCTGAACAGCAAAAGAAAGGAGTCACAATCATTTCAAAGCCTAAAACTCTACAGACTGTGCCATTGCCCTTCCTCCTGCCCACCTGGAGCTTCCCCATTTATAAACCATCCTAAGCACCTTCACTGCCCCATCTTCTGCACAACTTGAGGTCTCTCCTTCCTGTAAGCTCACCATCACTGTCCTGTTTTGAGCCCACCTTGACCTTTCTCCTTTCTATAAGTCCTCTTGAGCACCTTCGCGGCCCAGTTCCTGTCCATAATGAGCTCTTTCCTTTTCTCGAGTCTTCTAGAGCACCCCCAAAACCCCATCTACTACACATCTTGAGCTGTCGCCTCCCTTTAAACTCTCCTGGCCCACCTCTTGCCCACCTTGGGTTTTCGCAGCCCAACTGAGCACCTCCACTGCACCATCCTCTGGCCACTGCAAGCTTTCTCCTTCCTAAAAGTCCTACTGAGCACCTCCACTGCCCCATATTCTTATTTACTCTTCCTTTAGGACCTCCTGAGACCCACTGTTCTGCATTCTTCCTGCCCTGACCTCTCTACTTCCTATCAGCTGTCCTGTGCACCTCAATTGTCCCATAATACTCCCATCCCCCAAGTTCTCTCTTTCTTAAAAACCCTCCTGAGCACCTTCACTGCCCAACTTTCAGCCCACACTGATGTCACTCCTTCCTATAAGACCTCCTGAGTACCTCCACTGTTCTGCCTTCTGCCCGCCCTGAGCTCTCTACTTCCTATAAGCCCTCCTGAGCACCTCCACTGTTCTGCCTTCTGCCCGCCCTGAGCTCTCTACTTCCTATAAGCCCTCCTGAGCACCTCCACTGTTCTGCCTTCTGGCAGCCCTGAGCTCTCTCCTTCCTATAAGCCCTCCTGAGAACCTCCACTGTTCTGCCTTCTGGCAGCCCTGAGCTCTCTCCTTTCTATAAGACCTTCTGAGTACCACCACTGTTCTGCCTTCTGGCAGCCCTGAGCTCTCTACTTCCTATAAGCCCTCCTGAGCACCTCCATTGTCCCATAATCCTCCCATCCCCCCAAGTTCTCTCCTTCTTAAAAGCCTTCCTGAGCACCTCCACTGCTGCACTTTCTGACCACCCTGAGCTCATTCTTTCCTACAGGCCCTCCTGAATACCTTCATTGTACCATAATCCTCCCACCCCTCAAGTTCTCTCCTTCTTGTAAGCCCCCCTGAGCACCTCCACTGCCCCACTTTTAACCGCCATGAGCTCTCTCCTTCCTATAAGCCCTTCTGAGCACCTCCATTGCTCTATAATCCTCCCACCCCTTGAGTTTTCTCCTTCCTATAAGCCTTCTTGAGCACCTCCATTGCCCCATATTCCTCCCATCCCCCAAGTTCTCTTATTCTTATCAGCCCTCCTGAGCACCTCTGCTGCCCCAGTTTCAGCCCACCCTGAGCCCCCTCTTTACTATAAAAATGCTCCTAAACACCTCCAATGCCCCATCTTCTGCCCATAATGAGCTCTCGCCTTCCTTTAAGATGTCCTGGGTACCTTCACTGCCCATCATGAGCTCTTTTCTTTTTACTAGGACTTTCTCAGTACATCCACAGTCCCAGCTCCTGCTCACCTTGAGCTCTCTCCATCTTGTAAGCTCTCCTGAATACCTCCACTGCCTCACCTCCTGCACACCCTAAGTTCTCTCCTTCATATAAGACCTCCTGAGTACCTCCATCGCCTACCTGCAATTACCCTACTGCAAGCCTTATTTCAACTTTCAGCTGGAACATAGCTGCTTTTTTTTATAAAGGTAGACTTCAGTCCACTAGCTTAAAGGCAAACTGAAGAATAGTTTGACTTTTAACTGTAAGTCGCAAACCTCATCTACATTACAGCAGGGGTAGAAGAGTTAAAGATTTGCCATGCACCATGCTGCATTAGATGGTAATGACTGTGTGCAGTCTGTTAGTATGTTCTGGCTTTTAATTGTTGTTTAGTTAGGCAGGCTGCAGGCTGTAATTATACAGCGTCTGCAGATCTCGGGCCTCAGTGGATGAGCCCGCTGGGACGAGATGGCTTAAGTGGCACACAGAAAATTGGTGCGATTTTTAGTCAGGCGTTATGGCATAGGGTGGTAGTAAATATCAGTGTTACATCATGTCACACATACATGGCAAAGATCCATAGAGAAAAGTTGGCAGCGTCATCAGACAGCTGGGTCTGGCAAATGAAAATTGCGGCTCACGAGAATCCGTTTAAAGGGAAACTATAGTCGGTTTACAGCCTGCTATATGTACATGTAAATGATCTAATTTATTTATTTATTTCAGGTACTTATATAGCGCCATCAATTTACACATATATATTGTACATTCACATCAGTCCCTGACCCTCAAGGGGTGTACAATCTAAGGTCCCTAACCCTCAAGGGGCGTACAATCTAAGGTCCCTAACCCTCAAGGGGCGTACAATCTAAGGTCCCTAACCCTCAAGGGGTGTACAATCTAAGGTCCCTAACTCTCAAGGGGCGTACAATCTAAGGTCCCTAACCCTCAAGGGGCGTACAATCTAAGGTCCCTAACCCTCAAGGGGCGTACAATCTAAGGTCCCTAACCCTCAAGGGGCGTACAATCTAAGGTCCCTAACCCTCAAGGGGCGTACAATCTAAGGTCCCTAACCCTCAAGGGGTGTACAATCTAAGGTCCCTAACTCACATTCATACATACACATACTAGGGACAATTTAGACAGGAGCCACTTCAACTGCCAGCATGTGTTTGAAGTGTGGGAGGAAATCGGAGTACCCGGAGGAAACCCACACAGGCACAGGGAGAACATGCAAACTCCAGGCAGGTGGTGCCATGGTTGGGATGCGAACCAACGACCCTAGTACTGCCCGGCAGAAGTGCTAACCATTTAGCCACTGTGCTGCCCGGTGCTAATAAATGTGTTAGAGCCCAGTCACACTATTGTGTTGCAGTAACTCGCGGTAAAAAAGGTATGTTGCCACAATGCAGGGTAAGGCATAGAGTCAGTGTGCTTCCATTCATTTTGAATAGCTCCTCAATGCACTCAACGCACCTGAGTTTTAGCGCACTGCAACTTGTAGATCTTTGTAATGCGGTGTGCTTCATTGTAAAAAAAAAAAGCTGTCTGTTAAAATATGCGCCAGCCCCTTTGGTCTGTTTCAAGTGTCGCTTTATGTATTCAGCTATCTCCTTAGATTCAGTTTGTCCAAACAGTATGGTCACCTGCTGACTTGGCATCATCCACAGGCAGCTTAACTCTTTAACCTCCCTAGCGGTCTGATTATGTCCATATTTCTATGCTGAAAGAGGTACATTTTTTTGCATGGAAATATGTTGTTTTTTTATTGTAGGCTGTAATTTTTAGGAATAACTCACTGAAATCTGTCCGAACAAGAGTCTAGTAAACATCCCGGGTATGATAAAATTTGAAACACAAAATCATAAATTATAATATAATAAATAATCATAAAAAATAATAATATAATAATAATAAATGTAATTCAATAATATAATCAAACCAAAAACACTGAAATTTGACATATAGCGCCAAGTTCGCACATCGCTGAGCAAAGTCGCAAAATCGTTTTCAGTGTCTGATGACAAATTTCACTATTATCACATTATCACTCAATTCTGCAAGTGGTTCTAATTTACTATCGCTGTTCTCTAGCCGGTCTAAAACCGCTTTTGACCTAAAGGGATGCTTTTTGGACGCCATGGACGTTTCTCAGTTTCCCAGTAGAAAGAACAGTAAAAATGCAGGCAGGGTGCCGGACAAAGCACTCGGGACAAAATGTATGTGAAATGGTTTGATACAGGAATGTTATACTATGTGATTTTAGTGAATTTAGTGAATGTCACTTTTAAAATTTTTAAATTTCCCGCCAGTTTCGTCCCCCGTACGTCCTGACGTCGCAGGGAACGGAACCCGGAAGACAGATGCCGGCATCGGCCGGAGGAGATAGCCGGGGACACTGCAGGGGGGACATCGCGGGAGCGAAGGACAAGGTAAGTGCAGAAGAGATCCCAGAGCAATGCTGCAGTGTATTCCCCAGTGTCGCTCGGGGTTACCGCTTGTGGTGCTGAAACTTTACCCCGAGCGACACTCGGGAATACTGCCAACACAGTTTTATTTCAGGTAATTTCAGCGGATGTTTTTCCCGCCTTATGAATGTAAGAATACATTGACTTTCCTGAGACCTGTATTTGCAAATAATTAACACTGAAGGAGGTAACATGAAAGAACCACCCTGTCTGTCTTTAGGCGATCTTTGAAAACTCACTTTTTCAGGGAAGCCTACCCCACCTCCACCTAAGAACTGTACTTGAATCACCTCCACCAGATCATCCCCCGCAGCTATCACCTTTTGTATCATCTCCCCCTTCCTTTAGATTGTAAGCTCCACGAGCCGGGCCCTCCTATTCTGTACTGAAATGTATTGTTGCTGTATTGTTTCCCTTATATTGTAAAGCGCTGCGCAAACTGTTGGCGCTATATTATAATAATAATAATATATAATATAATATATAATAATAATAATAGGAAGGTTCTAGCTAGGACTGAATTAACTAGCACTATACAGGAGGGGAGGACAGCGGAAGATAACAACATCACATAGTACACAAGTTGCAGTGGCCAGAAACTGCCACTAGATGTCAGCATACTACTGAATTCTTATAATCTGATGCACTTCAATACAAGGCATGCAAGTTTCATGAAGTGGGGTAGAATACCATTCACAATTAGAGTAGGTACAAATCCTTAATGGATGGTTTGCTCAAGCTCTGTGCATCATAAACAGTTGCAGTTCTTTTGGGGTTTTTTTTCTTTTCATTTTTCCTTTTTTTTTACTTCTCAGTGATGCCAGCCTCCTACAGCCACTTCCTGTCTACATGCACTCGCTCCAGCATTGGCTGCACATCACTGCTCCTGACCAGCTTCTTCATACAGACAACAGTAGACAATGCCCAAAAATGTGTGAAGTCGCATGTTGTCTCTACCAGAGGTGCATATAGCAGGTGACAACACAGGAGCACAATTGGGAAACAGTTGTCACCCCATGCCGGGTAGTCCCTGAGCATCGGATTACAAAACGAACGACGTTTAATTTTTCGGACGAAAAATCGTTTGGAATTTGAACCATGCATTAGATGTTAAAATATTATTGAAATTGAGTTTGCTATTGCCATACCGGGAAACTCTTATTTTTACTAACTTAAGATTTGACTGGACTTCTACTTTAATTAACCCCCCTGGAGGTATTCCCGAGTGTAGCTCGGGGTAAAGTTTCACCACCACAAGCGGTAACCCCGAGCTATACTCGGGTTTACCATGCGGCGTTGCTCCGGGAACTCTTCTTCACTTACCTTGTCCTGCGCTTACCTTCACTTACCTTGTCCATGATCACATGCACCCTGCCAAAAAAAAAAACAACTATTTAGTCATACACACCAAACAGAGCATGTGCGGACTTGCCATTGCTGCTCTGTACTATGGCAGATGGATTGGGGTCAGTGGAAGAAGGGGAGGATCAGAGAAGACAGAATCAAACAGCCTTTTTACACAATGCGGAGGATTAACCCCTTAGGTTCCACAGTGAGTATACCAAGCATGCTTTACTGCATCTACAGACTGATTGTACTGTTGTGGGTTTAGTAACACTTTAAGCCCAATATACGTCCTTGGTGGGTGTTTATGTATAACTGTGTTGGGAACAGGGGCGGACTCACCATTTGGAAACTCGGGCGCTGCCCGAGGGCCCGGGGTCAGTAGGGGGCCCCATGAGATGCCCCTGGTACCTTTTATAGGCTTTTTTGGGTGTGCTTTGAATGTGGGCGAGGACACAGGGGACCCATGATCACCTATTGCCCGGGGGCCCCATGAGTTGTCAGTCCGACCCTGGTTGGGAACATTAGTGTGAGCTCCGTCATGGCAGGGACTACTGTGCAGGGACTCTATATCCTTTTCTGACCAATGAGGACAGGGAGATCCACAACAGATCATTAAATAAGACGCTTGTAGACGGGTGTTCTGGGACCGTTCTGAATGTGGAAGTCTCAGCTGTCACAGAACCCCGAATAAAGAGGACCTGTCAGTCAACGCTGACATTTGTTTTGTTGCTGCGTGATGCAGAAGGGTGACTGACGGGTCAAACTCCCAAAGGAATTTTCAGCAGCTGCAATCGTTCCTCGTCTCTTCCACACATCTGGGTGGACACAATTCTCACTTTAATTAAAAGAAAAAAAAAATGAGTAAATTAGTACAGATGGCGAGCCGATTCATCTGTAGAAAAGGTTTGAAGGGCGGAAGATAAAATAATTGTCTGCAAACACACAACGCCATTTCATTTCCTGCTTGATGAACCGTCGGCGATCACAAAAGTTACAATTATCGGTCATTAGAACATTCGTGGTGTTTAATCTGTCAATATACCTCCTTGTCCTCCCCATCGAATGACCAATAGATTCGCACACCTCAGATTGAAGGTTTTCATTTCGCAGGCAAAAATTGTGAGGTTTCAGCAAAATTGGCTGTTTTTGGTGGAGTCAATAGGAAAAGAGGAAGGATGATGATTTCTGGTGGTTTTTAGGTCCAATTTACATTTTTGCAGCGCGTTATTTCACCTCCCTAGCGGTCTGATTATGTCCATATTTCTGTGCTCAAAGCGGTACATTTTTTTGCATGGAAATATGTTGTTTTTTTTATTGTAGGCCTGTAATTGTTAGGAATAACTCACTGAAATCTGTCCAGACAAGAGTCTAGTAAACATCCCGGGTAGGATAAAACTTGAAACACGAAAACATAAATTATAATATAATAATCATAAAAAATAATAATATAATAATAATAAATTTAATTCAATAATATAATCAAACCGAAAACACTGAAATTTGAAATATAGCGCCAAGTTCGCACATCACTGAGCAAAGTTGCAGAATCGTTTTCAGTGTCTGATGATGAATTTCCCCCACGAATCATTATCACTCAATTCTGCAAGTGGTTCTGATTTACTATCGCTGTTCTCTAGCCGGTCTAAAACCGCTTTTGACCTAAAGGGACGCTTTTTGGACGCCATGGACGTTTCTCAGTTTCCAGGCAGAAAGAACAGTAAAAATGCAGGCAGGGCGCCGGACAAAGCACTCGGGACACAATGTATGTGAAATGGTTTGATACAGGAATGTTATACTATGTGATTTTAGTGTATTCAGTGAATGTCAAATTTAAAATTTTTAAATTTCCCGCTAGTTCCGGCCCCCGTACATCCCGACGTCGCAGGGGACGGAACCCGGAAGACAGATGCCGGCATCGGCCGGAGGAGATAGCCGGGGACACTGCAGGAGGGACATCGCGGGAGCGCAGGACAAGGTAAGTGCAGAAGAGATCCCGGAGCAACGCTGCAGTGTATTCCCGAGTGTAGCTCGGGGTTACCGCTTGTGGTGCTGAAACTTTATCCCGAGCGACACTCGGGAATACCTCCAGGGGGGTTAATTAAAGTAGAAGTCTAGTCAAATCTTAAGTTAGTAAAAATGAGAGTTTCCCAGTGTGGCAATAGCAAACTCAATTTCAATAGTATTTTAACAACTAATGCAGGCCATACATGGTTCAAATTCCAAACGATTTTTCGTCCGAAAAACAAAACGTCGTTCGTTTTGTAATCCAATGGTGCCACGAATGATTTTAAAAATCGATCGTTTTTCAGGAATTTTCCAGCATGCCCGATAAACGAAATGGGGAGGAACCACAAAAATCGGCCGATGCCATTGCCCCACTAACAGAGCGAAAATCGGCCAATTATTCTTAGGTCCAATTTTTGTACGAAAATCGTTCCAAATTCAAACCATGTATGGCCTGCATAAGATTGCCAAAATCAGCCTCTGCTCGTCCCTACTCACCGCAGAGCCCTGGCCAGGACACAGTTTACAGTCGCATGATTTTGTTTGGAATGCAGGTGCAACAGTGCCTTACCAAAGAATGAAAAGGCCTACCAATGGGAGGGGTGGTAGTCTGGCAATTGAAATATAAACTTACCCTTCAAATAATATATTCCGAAAATAAGCTAACAATATTTATATAGGTTTAAAAATGTAAATACAAATAAAAATGTATTATTTTTTATTATTTAAATAATAAACAATAATAATACATTAAAACATAATTATGAAATATTTAAAATAAATCCAGTTTATTTAAAAAAAATCCTATTTAAATTGTTCTAATTGAATAATAATAATGATAATAATAATAATAATAATAATACATTAAAACATAATCATTGAAATACTTTATCTAAATTATGAAATATGTATTGTTAATAATAATAATAATAATAATAATAATATATTAAAACATAATCATTGAAATACTTTATCTAAATTATGAAATATTTAAAATACATCCAATTTATTTTTAAAAAAATCCTATTTAAATTGTTCTAATTGAATAATAACAATAATAATAATAATATATTAAAAAATAATCATTGAAATACTTTATCTAAAATATGAAATATTTAAAATAAATCCAATTTATTATGAAAAATCCTATTTAAATTGTTCTAATTGAATAATAATAATAATAATAATACATGAAAACATAATTATTGAAATACTTTATCTAAATTATGAAATATTTAAAATAAATCCAATTTATTTTTAAAAAATCCTATTTAAATTGTTCTAATTGAATAATAATAATATATTAAAACATAATCATTGAAATACTTTATCTAAAATATGAAATATTTAAAATAAATCCAGTTTATTATAAAAAATCCTATTTAAATTGTTCTAATTCAATAATAATAATACATTAAAACATAATCATTGAAATACTTTATCTAAATTATGAAATATTTAAAATAAATCCAATTTATTTATTTTTTTAATCCTATTTAAATTGTTCTAATATATTCCATGTGTTTCAATGGCTGCATGGTTTTTTTTTCATGTTCTATCAAACGGTCTTGTCTTGTTCAGTTCAATTATAATGTGTATGGTATTGTGGAGGATAATCAAGCAGCTTCTTGATTTGTATTTTTTTAAAGCAATACTTTTCAGTAAAGACATGTGTAGCCGTATCACAATGAATGCACAATCACAATACGCAGGTTTACTTATATAACACCCCAGATAAATCATCTCTGCTTATAAAACATTATAAAGTAGGTCAAGATATATTTTACAGTTTATACAAATTCTATGGAAGCGTCTTCAGCTCATTATCTAATATACTGTATGTTACATCCTACAGAGAAGAGCCCCATACCCACCCCATGTGAGCGGCTCATGTTGGACTTGCAGTGTTCTCTGCCCTAGCAGAGCATTGGTGGTCAACTAACTACATCAAAGGTGCCTCCACTGTAACCCCTGACACCTACAGGGGACCACTCCTAATATTCAGTGTATATAATGCTGTGGAAAAGGGGTGGGCAACTGTGGCCCTCCAGCTGTTGGTGAACTACAAGTCCCATCATGCCTCTGCCTTTGGGAGTCATGCTTGTAACTGTCAGTTTTGCAATGCCTCATGGGACTTGTAGTTCTACAACAGCTGGAGGGCCACAGTTGCCCACCCCTGCTGTAGAACATGGTCCGCGACCATTGAATTTTTGCAAAGATGATCAGAGACTGAGGACATGTTATAGGTGTGGATGGAGAATGGAGATATGCTGCACGTAACATGAGACTGCTAGAGGCCACTGCCATTACATTCCCTTTACTAATGCTCACACTCCTATTACTGGCTGCTGGGGCCTTTGGAACCCAGAATAAGTACCAATATGCCGCATGTGTCCCTTGTCCCACAATTTAGGCAATGGAGGTATAGTGTTCTGTAAATCATCATTGTGTTGAGTAGGGTGCCATCTATTGGACGTTCACTGCAATTACATCCTTATCAATAAAGAACAGGAAGTGTCTCATGTTTGTTAAAGTGGAGTTCCACCCAATTTTTAAAGTTTGACCCCATGTATCGCTTCCTGCTGTCCCATCAATGTTTGGCACATTTTTTTTTCTCCTAAAGTTTTCATACCTTTAGGCTACTTGAAGCACTGCACTTACGATGTACCTCACCGTGGCGAATACGTCACATCCTCCTGCCTGTTGGTTCCTGGGATGTATGTGTCATCAATCCCAGAAGTCAATGGGCATCCCCCACTCTGCAGTGAGTGCGCCGTGCTTTCTTCTCACTGTGCAGGCACAAGATCAGAAGGTGCATGCTGGGTAGCCAGCTGCACCGTAAGTGCGGCTGGGCTTCAGATGCCCACAATGAAGATGGAAGAACACAGGATCATGAGGGGCCAGTGAGTATCTTTAACCACCTCCCGCCCGCCATATAGTACAATGACAGGAGCAAAGTGGTTCTCTCGTTCTGGGAGGACATCATATGACGTCCTCCCATTCTCACCGCGCATGCGCGGCTCAAGGAGCGTGCAGTGCGGCAATCGGCGGTGCGCTGTGTCCCTCGGACACAGCGGATCATAAAAAATGTGTTTTTGGTAAAATTTCTAAAAATGAAGCTTCTGTTCTTGTGGACTTGAACCAATATGTTTTTAAATAGCTGGGTTAAGGAGGAGGAACCCCCGTTTTTATCACTCTCCCTCTGTTCGTTCCAGTGATCAGCATCACTAGGACTTAAAGTGAGGGAAAATAGAGGGCATTTCCATCATTTTGGATAGATTTTCTCTCGTTTCGTGTTGTGTCTACAGGACAGGATGTATAAGAAATCTCCCCAATGTGTAACACATGGCCAGACAAAACCTGACCAGGATTTTTGGCTTTATATATTCTTTAAAGTGGAAGTAAACGCCCAATGGACACTTCTACCTACAGGTACCCTTATAATAAAGCTTTCCTGTAGGTAGGAAGAATATCTGCTAAACGTGCACCATTTAGGAGATATTTAGTGTCCCTGTAGACGGCGATGTCACCAGCACATGTATTCTGAAGGAACAGCATACCCATGATGTTCCCTCAGAGTTCTGTGCCACGGGCTAGGCTCCCGCACGCATGACATCATCACGGCTCGGCCAATCAAGAGCCCACAGCCTGTGAACCCGGAAGGAAGACCGGGTGAAGATGGAACCCCTGTCAGTGGTGACAGCATGCCGCTGGAGGACTTCTTAAGTTCTTAACTAAGGTCAGTCTTTCATAATGTGCTAGTATGCGATGCGTAGCAACACATTATGACATTACCTTGCAGGGAGAAGATTTTTTTTTTTTAAAAGTCACGTTTACTACCGCTTTAAAAAAAAAAGTTTTTCTTGCAGTAGGGCTGTGAACTGCATTAGTTAACTGCTCATTTTTGTCTAGAGGAGAAGAGAAGGGAGATATACTTACCTGATCCTCCTTTCCTCCCAGCACAAAACCAGTCCGGCACCCCCGCGCTCCAGTGATCTTGAGTCATGGACTGTTCTGACGTCATCAAGCCCAGAGCAGGCTCCGCAGACCAGGAGCAGTCCACTACTTTACCATGGGGGAGCACTGTTTTCCAGTAGAACAAAGGATCTGGTGAGCATGAGCTTCCTCCTCACCTCTAGACAAAAAAAGAGCAGTTGACCTGTGCAGCACAGGCACAGCGGGATTGCATGGGAAACCTTTTCTTTGCCCGGAGTTGGGCTTTAGGTTGCTTCTCATACCTGGTTATTTCACTGCTTTCTGTACTGGGGACCAAATGATTCCTGTACAGCACATGCCTACAATCAGGGGATCTATTGTTGCTGGGATGGAGTCTATTGTTAGGGGGGGGCTATTGTTTCTGGGGGATCTATTATTGCTGGCTGCAGGGGATGTATTTTACTGCTTTTCTTGTTATCATTAACACAGTCCATACTAATTATTTAGCACCACATAGTGATACTCGGTTCTGTATTCTCTAAAAGGGGTGGAACCAAGGAACGGTACTCAGAGGAGGGTAGGGGAGAAGACAAGGGGGGACTCATAAAAGGGGAGTTCCTGCAGCTAAAAAAGTCCTGCCTACAATCCAGTGTCAGACAGCGTGCAGGGGCGGACTGACCATTTGGAAACTCGGGCACTGCCAGAGGGCCCAGGGTCAGTAGGGGGCCCCATGAGATGCCCCTGGTACCTTTTTCATAGGCTTTTTTTAGTTTGGGCAAGGACACAGGGGCCCCATGATCCCCTATTGCTCGGGGGCCCCATGAGTTGTCAGTCCGCCCCTGACAGTGTGTGTACAAAAACGAAAGAATCTGCAGAATGAAGGTACCTACAGCCTTCACTGAGCGCATCCCACTTGACATCTGCCAACCAACTGTGGGCAAGCTATTACAAGCATGCTCATCTAAAAGGTTCCTTGAATGTCCATTTATTGTAACGTCACAGAGAGGCTCTAGTAAGCGTAAAGGCAAAAACAAACAAAAGGAAAAGTGACAGGGCCAAGCATCTAATGACTGCTCTTGGTGGACAGAAAAAGAAAGGAAAAATTTATATTTGCAAACTTGCTTTAATATACTAAAGCTGCTTCTATGCCTAAAAGGTCTCCATATCCTTCAGGTCTCCATATCCTTCAGGTCTCCATGTCCTTCAGGTCTCCATGTCCTTCAGGTCTCCATGTCCTTCAGGTCTCCATATCCTTCAGGTCTCCATGTCCTTCAGGTCTCCATATCCTTCAAGTCTCCATATCCTTCAGGTCTCCATGTCCTTCCGGTCTCCATGTCCTTCAGGTCTCCATGTCCTTCAGGTCTCCATGTCCTTCAGGTCTCCATATCCTTTAGGTCTCCATGTCCTTCAGGTTTCCATATCCTTCAGGTCTCTATGTCCTTCAGGTCTCCATATCCTTCAGGTCTCCATGTCCTTCAGGTCTCCATGTCCTTCAGGTCTCCATGTCCTTCAGGTCTCCATATCCTTCAGGTCTCCATGTCCTTCAGGTCTCCATATCCTTTAGGTCTCCATGTCCTTCAGGTCTCCATATCCTTCAGGTATGTACAATTTGCTGTACAACATAATCTCACATTTCATATCTCTCCAGCAGTAAAAGGGTGTCGTAGTGTAGCAAACGCGCGTTTTCCACCACTCAGCCACCACCACAGTGCCGGGAATCCCCTCTAACTTGTCTCGCAGAGAACCCCCTAATTGGAACTCTGCAAAGAGCATCCATCCCTTTAATCTGATTCTATCAGCAGCTTGAAACTATGGCAACAAACGTAGATTAAAGGGAGAAAAAAAAATGTAATTTTTTTTTCAGAGCCAACGTCACCCGCAGATTTTCTCTCGTCGCGGCATCAGAAAGAATATAATGGAAAAAAAAAATAGACGTTGTCATTGTTTTTCTTCTTAACGCACACTCATTTTTCGCAGAGAAAATCTGCAGCGTGATGGAGAGATTAACTCTGTCCTAGTTGTGAAGTTCTCCAGTGACATCCGTTCCTTCAGCACACTATACAGTAGTGTTCCCTATCAGTCGTAGCTATAGAAGGTGGTACAGTTTTGGCTCCCAAAAAAATTGGAGTGGAGGTTAGCAGAGGCACCCATAAAGGAAGAAGGTGCCTAAAAGCTTGTATCTTCAAATGATGGGATTTTATTGGCCAGAGCAGGGGTGGACTGACAACTCATGGGGCCCCGGGCAATAGGGGATCATGGGGCCCCTGTGTCCTTGTCCAAACTCAAAAAAGCCTATGAAAAAGGTACCAGGGGCATCTCATGGGGCCCCCTACTGACCCCGGGCCCTCAGGCAGTGCCCGAGTTTTCAAATGGTCAGTCCGCCCCTGGGCCAGAGGTATACCCTAAAACACCTTTTGGCACATTTGAAGGCCAGCACTGGCCTCTGCATCAGAAGACTGGGAGAGATGGGCTTGTAAGAGGGGCTTCATGGCTGGCCAGAACTGGCGCCAAGTCCCTGCCCTGCTCCTGTGCTTTTGCTAGAACACTATCCCACCTGCTGTGCCCACTCAATGCCAGAGGCCTCCACACGACATTCCCGGCCACTGACCTTTATATCCAAAGGAAGCAATGTCCACACATAAAAGTAGGTTTGCTGCACTTTATAGATGGAATTTAGGTAATGGCATAACAGTCACATCACATCGTCATACAGTCCAGAGTCACTTGACTTTATACAGTCAGTCACATTTAGTGGGCAGTCCGCAGAAGTCACATGTGAAAGCATATGCAGCCATCTCTCTCTCTAACAGTCTCTCCTTCCACCCGGGGTCATTAGTACTCACCAGAATGAGATATCTGCAGTCACCTCCCCCTTTGGTAGACCTCTCCCGGGACCCACCAGGGAACTCTTTTGTAATCCACCCTAGCCCCCACCTTCATAGGGCCCAGGAAGTCTACAGTTGGCTCTTTCTGAGTGCAGGTCCATTCCTCCCTGGCCTTATGACCTGTACACAGGGGCGTGTTTACCACAAGGCATTTGCCTAGGGCGGAATCTTTTAGGGGGGCAGCTGCATTTTTCAGGGGGTCAGCACCACCCCCCGAAAGAAGGGATGGAAGGAGAGACACACGTAGCATGGGGTCCAGGTGGGATCTGAGAGAGGTTGCGGGGCTGCTTGATGGTGTATGCAGAGCCTGACTTTTGTTCCCAGGCATGTCCGGAGCTGTAAAGGTGAGTGCCTTCTCTCTCGCAGGAGTGGAGGGGTTGCCAGTGTATGGGGGGCGGTGGTAGTGGAAGGCTCTTTTGGGTGGGGGGGAGCCAATTTTTGTGTTGCCTAGGGCAGCAGGAAACCTAATTACACCACTGCCTGTACAGGCCCTGTTGGTTACATCTGTGTTGCTGCGGGGTACTTGACTCCCATGCCCCAAGTGCACTCAGGCTCTAACTAAAAGGGGCCTAGCACCTGGTGACACTGCTGTAACCAGACACAATTCTGTCTGAGAGCCATCTAGTGACGGAATAGCTAACTGCACCTGCCTACAGGCTTAGTCAGCTGGGGAGCCTATTTTTAAAGTTGGAATAGCACCGGATTTCTTTCTTGTTAAGTCCATGCATGTTAAGCAATGTTTAGGTGTAACTCCTCCAATTATTTATTACCTCTCACAGAGATCACATTCCTCCCCCCCCCCCCCGGACAATCATCTGCTTTACTCTCTAGAAGGATGGAGCCATCTTTGTTCAGGCTTCATCCAGGGTCATCATCTACAGTACTTCCTAGATTGTGCCCTCACCTTGTGACTGAAGAAATGTTGCCTTTTGCCCAGTACTGATACGAGTTTGCCCAGGGTGAGGATGTGAAGCTGCCTTCCCTTTCCCCACTTCCCCCACTGCTTATGCATGGCACTGAATGGGGATACCTCCTTGCACCCTTTTTTGCTCCCCCATTGCTCCAGCTGCACATGGTTGGCATGTAGTGTGCACTCTGCAAGCATGACCATGACCATGAGGTGGTTTCGCATGTATGGTGTGTTTTTCTTGTCGGCTGGAGCAGTAGCTGCTATAGCAGATATGAATCCGCAGCCTGCTGGTTGTCAGCCATTGATCTGCGTGAAAGGAGTACCAGTCTTTGCTTGGCCTCCCCATGCCACATGACAGTGCTGCCCCCAGGGCGGCTGTCCCTCCTGCCCATTCCTTGTCCCGGCTCTGCTCCGGCCCACCCCTGGTCCCGACTCTGCTCCTGCCAACCCATTGTCCCGGCTCTGCTCCTGCCCACCACTTGTCCCGGCTCTGCTCCTGCCCACCCCTTGCCCCGGCTCTGCTCCTGCCCACCCCTTGCCCCGGCTCTGCTCCTGCCCACCCCTTGCCTCGGCTCTGCTCCTGGCCACCCCTTGCCCCGGCTCTGCTCCTGGCCACCCCTTGTCCCGGCTCTGCTCCTGCCCACCCCTTGTCCCGGCTCTGCTCCTGCCCACCACTTGCCCCGGCTCTGCTCCTGGCCACCCCTTGTCCCGGCTCTGCTCCTGCCCACCCCTTGTCCCGGCTCTGCTCCTGCCCACCCCTTGTCCCGGCTCTGCTCCTGCCCACCCCTTGTCCTGGCTCTGTTCCTGCCTACAGTAGACTAATGACATTTTCTCAGCCTAGGCAAAGCCACTTAACTGAAGCTCAAGGATGACTGTGTGTAATGACAAAAGGTGAAGCTCGTTTGAAAAATGATACCATTGCTGTATATTGTGACATGTCAGAAATGTACTCATGCAGACTTTAACAGTTTGGTTGCTAAAACCAGGGGTGTCCCTAGGGTTGGTGTCACCCGGTGCGATAACACTTGGTGACACCCCTTCTGACGATCCCTGCAGAATGGATTGGATCTGCGGATTGGGGAGCATAATGGATCGGACTCCGATCTATTATTGAAACAAGGTGAGTGAGCGCAAATCACAAGACAGCAGCTAGCACACAAGGCAATCCTCAACACCAAAAAAACAAAATATACAAATGGTATGCAGCGCTAAATAATATACCAACCATCAATGTAAAGATGGATGAGACAGTAATTTATCAGTCAAAATATGAATAGTTCCATGTAGATGAAGATATAAATATATAAATGTTAGAATCCAATCAGGCTTGTGGACAAATCCAGTAAATGATTGCGCTTACCACAAAAACATACAAACAGGGCGTTGTATGTATAAGATGGACATCAGGGCCTGGTCAGCAACTAGGACAGCATCCGGTCACCATATGAGACTTCCAGGAATGGTGGAAACCCTCCACGGTCATCTCCGGTTTTACCAGCAGGTCCAACGAAGTCCTCTCCACGCACTGCTCATCTGGATCGCTCCACCGTGGGCCATGAATGGATAAGAGTGGACTGTGTGAGCTGTGTCACCTGTGTGATTGCAGGACCTGCCTGCTCTGCCTTGTGCAGCCCTGGAAGGTGAGCCCCAGGCTTCTTATCCATTCATGGCCCACGGTGGAGCGATCCAGATGAGCAGTGCGTGGAGAGGACTTCGTTGGACCTGCTGGTAAAACCGGAGATGACCGTGGAGGGTTTCCACCATTCCTGGAAGTCTCATATGGTGACCGGATGCTGTCCTAGTTGCTGACCAGGCCCTGATGTCCATCTTATACATACAACGCCCTGTTTGTATGTTTTTATGGTAAGCGCAATCATTTACTGGATTTGTCCACAAGCCTGATTGGATTCTAACATTTATATATTTATATCTTCATCTACATGGAACTATTCATATTTTGACTGATAAATTACTGTCTCATCCATCTTTACATTGATGGTTGGTATATTATTTAGCGCTGCATACCATTTGTATATTCCGATCTATTATGTTCAATCCACAGATCTAATCCATCCTGCTGGGATTATCGGCTTTTTTTACAACTTACCTTTTTGGGGAGCAGGTCCGGTGTCACCCTGTATAGGTTGCATGCCGATGATCCCCGCAGGATGGTTTGGATCTGCAGATTGAACATAATGGATCGGAGTCCGATCCATTATGCTCCCCAATCCGCAGATCCGATCCATCCTGCGGAGATCGTCAGCTTGCTTTACAACTTACCTTTTCGTGGAGCGGGTCCAGTGTCACCCCGTGCGGTCGGTGTCACTCGGTGTGGGCCGCACCCCCCGCACCTGCCTCGGGACGCCACTGGCTAAAACCAACACTATAATGTGTCCTGTCTTGAAACCGTTATCACAAATAAGTTACGAAGTCTGAAATTAAAAAATTCTACGACCCACATTTGGACTTTATTATTGCGATGCATTGGAGGGTCCCAGTAGAAAGGCGAGGAAACACAGTGTCCTCCCTTACCGCACAGCGCTTCCTGATCCGCCGCTGGTCTAATGTTAGGCGCCATCCAGAAAAGACCGTGATTAAGTCATCTCCCACAGCCACCCGCTGCAAATGACTGCAATTGTGGCAGTGAAGGATCACCTTGACCTAGTTTAAGACTTGTCTTTAACAGCAAGGGCCGCATGCTTTGTCGCATTCCCCTTTTTTTTTTCCGCTGCAGTCTATGTATTAGAGATACTGCTAGGTTGCACCACGAGAGACCGCGTCATAGATGTGTAATTCGACATGACTCAATGGTATCATACATGTCTTGCCATGGAAGAAAATGAGCCACATATTGGCCTATAAATGAATATCTTTTAGGATGCAATTAGAGCCTATCCAGAACATTGTTGTGTGTTTTTTATGTTTTCATTAATAAATGGGTGCTGCGCCCAAAATGCATGTCTATCTTACATTTCCTGGTTCCTCCTCGATTGTTACCCACCCAATGGGCCCCGAAAATCATCCAGTATGTTACTAAAAGAAAGAGTTTGTGATACCACATTCGTGTTTCCTTGTGACGGTGTACTTTGCTCCTCACAAGACCTCCTACTCTCCATTTCCCTGGTCTCCTCTTCCCATGTCCGACTCCAGGACTTCTCCAGGTCTTCCCCCATCCTCTGGAACTCACTAACTCAATCCATCAGACTGTTATCTACCCTCCTCACCTTTAGGCGCACCCTGAAAACCCATCTCTTCAGGGAAGCCTACCCAACCCTCACCTAACAGCCGATCTCCTCCACTCCTCCTACCACTCCATCCCCCACTGCCATTTCCTCCTGTACCACTATCCCCTCCCTCCTAGATTGTAGGGCCCTCGAACCCCTCGTGTATTGTTGCTGTATTGTCTCATGTTCTGTCCCCCAATATAATGTACAGGGCTGAGCAAACTTTTTGGCGCTATATAAATACTGTATAATAATACTTGGCCGCTGATAGAACTGCAAAACACTAAAAAGAAGCCGCAAAGGTACAAAAGGGGCCATTTTTAGATTGTAATTTTAGGTATAGTATGCGTCAAATCTAGAAAAAATCTGATGAAGTAGACAAATTCCTCCAAATGATGGATTCTTCAGAAAGTATGCAATGGAGACTAACTCCGGATAGTAAGCAAAACATTACAGCAGGGGTTCCCAACTTTTCATTGATTACAGACCCCCAATAGATTGCCCAGTAGGTCCTCACAGTACCTTCGCCAGACTGTCATAATCATCATCATCACCTGTCCCATTAGGTACTGGTATGACTTCAGAAGATGTCAATATCTTGTTTTTTACTTTATACAAAGATAGCAAAGAACAGAACAGCTGAAAGATATTCATAAGAAATGTAACACATTTATTTATATAAAAAACGGAAAATGAAAATACTCAAGCTAGGTACAACTACTGAAATTTGTGTTGTTGTTTCTTTTTATTTATTTCATACTTTCGAAAATTGCAGTAATATATGGAAACGTAATATGTTTAGAGAAGATGTATAGAGTTTTTGTCCATTCTGTTCCCACCAGTAGCGGAGGGGCGATAAAAACAGATGGTTGATCTATGTTTTTACCACCCACCGCCAAATTTACATGATGACTGGAGGGAAGAGTTCACATTGCTACAAAGTTTCTATTCGCATTTTAATTTGGCATGTCAAATTCGACAGGTGCCACCATTATGACAGTTGCCTGTAGTAGGTGAATGTAAAACCCCCATTTGGATAGAAGAAAATGCCCTTAGAAAACCAGGCATGCAGTATCGCATCCTGAATGCACAATAACTGGCTGTCAACCACAATCTGAAAAGCAATCTACCTTGAGCGTTTTGCAGAGGGAGGTAAAGTTTTCCAATAAAAAAACGTATTAATGAGTTAGGCTAGTAGTAGTTAGTCTTAGTCATTTGGACCTGTTCTATCAGGATTGATGGGATGGCCTTTTTAATACCTCTTGTGAACCAGTCGTCCTCACTGACCAAGATGTTCTCTTCACTGTTCTCTACAGAATGTCACTTTTCCTTAAGGTGTAAAAACTGCTGAATTTTGACCTGTACAATTTGCCCTAATATGTTGAGCCATATATTTGTTGAGAGGTTGTTTTGTTTTTCCAAATGCACAAATCAAACTGGAGCAACCATCTCTAGACAAGGATGGGAGCCCTCGACACCATCTATCTTGCACATATAATCCATTTTAACATCTCTACCCAATTGGCCCTCCTATATTGGGCCATTCATTTGTTGAGATGTTGTTTTGGTTTCCCCAATGTACAGGTCAAACTGGAACAACCATATCTGGGCACGGATTCGGGGCCTTTAACACCATCTGTCTTCTATATGTAATCTATTTTAACATTTCTACCAAGATGGCCCTCCAATGCTGGGCCATTCATTTGTTTAGATGTGGTTTCCCCAATGTATTGGTCAAACTGGAACAACCATGCCTGGGCAGGGATTCTGGACCTTCAACACCTTCTATCTTCTACATATAATCCATTTTAACATCTCTATCCAAATGGCCCTCCTGTGCTGAACCATTCATTTGTTGAGATGTTGTTTTGGTTTCCCCAAAGTATTGGTCAAACCGGAACAACCAACTCTGAACAGGGATTGTGGACCTTCAACACCACCTGTCTTCCACATCGAACCTGTTTTAACACCGTCTACGCAAATGGCCCTCTGATGCTGGACCATTCATTTGTTGAGATGTTGTTTTGGTTCCCCCAATGTACTATTCAAGCTGAAACAACCATGTCTGGGCAGGGATTAGGGACTTTGAATACCATCTGGCTTCTACATATAATCCATTTTAACATCTCTATCCAAATGGCCCTAGTATGCTGGACCATTCATTTGTTGAGATGTTGTTTTGGTTTCCCCAATGTACAGGTCAAATGGAACAACCAACTCTGAACAAGGATTGTGGACCTTCAACACCACCTATCTTCCACAGCGAATCTGTTTTAACATCGTCTATGCAAGTGGCCCTCCCTTGTTGGGTCATTATTTTGTTGAGACTTTGTTTTGTTTCCACAATGTACAGGTCAGACTGAAACAACCATTCCTGAACAGAGGTGGGGGCCTTCAACGCCATCCATCTTCCTCACATAATGCCATTTTAACATTTCTGATCTGGCAATTTGGAAACAATTCACATCTTTAGCCAAGTAAATGGATGGATTCACACCTTTAAAGACTTCATTGTGCTAATTATGGGATTATATAACGAAAACAGGATGGTTCCACAACTTTCACACTGCCTGTTCTTGAGCAATCAACATCTACACATTCCATAGTGATTGGATTAAGGTGTTAGTAAAATTATTGGAGTATGTTCCTGACGCTCCTTAGACCCGAAGAATTAGCTTGGAGAACCATCTTCAACTTTACAGAAAAAGTCCAATTGAATGGGACTAATTACTACTAGCTATACAATGACCTGGATACATGAGAGGCCTTCACAGACATTAATAAGGTCACCTCTGTAAAGGTTTAGTCTACAGTTGATCTTTAGAAATTGGTATAAACATATTTGGCCGTTCATTAGTGCATTCATTTATAAAGATTTGTATGCCAGACCTAAAAGAGGGACAGACATGGCAGAAGCTCTAATAAAATACGCTTGAATCGTGTTTTCTACCATCGTTTAGTTAAAGTGGCTGGAAAAAGTTTCCAGTTGTCAGAAGGCTTCTAGGTGTGCGCACGTTACTCGGATTCCCAAGGGGGGGTGATACTTCCTATCATCTCCTTCGAGGTTTTTCTGAGCTGGATTACAAAGTGAAACAAGAGTAAAAGACCTGTTATGCAAGCAGCTCACCGGCTATTTATGCTGCCTTTGAAGGATCCCCAAGGATACAAAGACGCACAAAGGATGAGAGACGTCACTCCCTTGATTGGCCCTCTGGCCCCAGCGGTGATCAGGCACATGTAATCCCTGAATGCTATGGAGCTCTTCATTAAAGTAATACCTTGATTTATCCTCAGATCTTTCCAGGAAGATCCCCCAAAACCATGTTAGTCATTATGTCACTTTTATGTACCGCTGTCATCTGCTCCCAGCGATCGGCTATGATAGTCCAAGCACAAAGCAGGGGACTGTGTATAGAAAATCCAGACCGGGGGAATACACAGATTGCCATCACTGATCTCTCCTTCTGAAAATGTTATTTTCCTGGCTGTCATGCTGATACAACTTCAGTACTAATTTACTGATCCAGAACAAGAATGAGAATCAGGAGTTGTGACGTTGCCTTGGCTATGCTTGCTGTAGGGTTTTTTTGGGTCAGTCATTCAGAAAGTATCAAATTCAGTGGCAGCCAGTCAACTAGCATTTTCAGAAAAAAAATTAACTTCTATATTTCTGCCAGTGCAAGTTGTTTTTTTTTTTAAGTGATCTGGTTGCCAGTCAACTCATTTTAACAAAAATCTTCCCATAAGATTATATTTGCATTGAATATATTTCATGCATATTATTTATATGTAAAAGCCTCCCTTGAGTAGATATACGAATGCCCTGAGACAGATACTGGATGCCACCATTTTGGATCTGTAGTCAGCCCTGCCAATAGACCCAGAGCTGTCACTCTGTAGCAGTCTTTCTCAACCTTTCTACCCTGGAGGAACTCTTGAAATTATGATCAGGTCTAGGGGAACCCCTGCTAAGAACAATTCATGGGGGGCAGTGGGAAAAATTCCCCTTGCACAATGTCACCCTTACCGACAGTTAAAAATAAAGATTGATGGAATGCTACTGGCTCTTCCAAGTGATGCTGGGCTTGGAACTTTGCATTCACCATTACATGGGAGGTCAACCAACCACAGCTCAAGGACACCCTATCAACCTCTGCAAGAACCTTGGGGTACCACGGAACCCCGTTTGAGAATGGCTGCTCTATAGTATTCCACTTCCCTCCTCCCTGACAGCTACATAAAAGATTAGGGGTGAAGTAGCTGGACAGGCACAGATAGTAATAAAATAATCCCAGAAGAGGAGAAGGCTATGACCTGCAAGGAACAAAGGGGGTTGTGCTAGGGAATTGACTCCTCTTGGAGCAGTCAAAATTTCTACTCAGTTCAATGGCACAATGCAAGAGTGTCCTTTGCTTACATACATTATGCTAAAAAAGTGGCAATGCAGAGGGGTGCTGCACCCCCCCCCCCCCCCAGATTTTAGTTGTATCCCCCCCCAGGTCTCTGAGAGTGCACTATTCCATGAGCCAGTCTGATGGGGACAATTAATGTAAGGGGGCACGCTGATGGGGACATTTGATGTAAAGGGGCACTGATGGGGCATTAGCTGTAAGGGGACGCACTGATAAGTTGATGTAAGGGGGTATGCTTAAGAGAAGAATTAATGTAAGAGGGCACTCAGATGGTGATAGTTGATGTACAGGACCACTCTTAAGGAAAGAGTTTATGTAAGGGGACACTCTGGGCACTCTGATGGGGACATTTGATGCAAAGGGGCACTCTTAAGGGTAGAGGTTATGTAAGAAGGCACACTGATGGGGACAGTTAATTTAGCAGGGCACTCTGAGGGGGCAATTGATGTAAGGCTGCGCTCTGATGGCGACAGCTGATATAGGACAGCCGATATAAGGGAGAAATCTGATGAGGACAACTGACGTGAAGGGGCATTTAGTTGGGGATCATGGTGTAAAAAGGGACTCTGATGAGGACCCTGAAGTAAAATGGGACTCTGGTAGGATATATAGGGGGTACAGGTCCTTTTTATTCATCCTAGTCTAATGAAACCCTAATATATATTAGTGTTCCCTGTTCACTCCTGCATTGCCTCTGCACTGCCTGTAAGACATTGCTTCCAGGTCGTGACTCATATGGGTTTTTTTTGTTTCTGATAGAGTAGGGAAGGGTGAAAAGGAAGAAACTGAACTTGTTCTGTAATGTTGAAGACATTTTGTAATCTACTCAAGCACTTCTTTAGTTCTTACCCCAGCATTTATATCCACACAGGCAGGGCTGCTGTTAGAAACCACAGGGCCCCATACAGCCAACCTGAAAATGCCCCTCTGCAAATAAATACAGTTTACTATGCTTCAGTTATGAATGAACACAGTGAGTGATTGGTTCTGGACACTCATTGTGTTCATTCAGGAAAGGAAGGGGCTGGTAAATGTGACATATTTCCCAGACCCTTCCCTTACTCTCCATCCTAAAGGATCCTATTGTGTGCTTGCAGCTGCCAGTGAGAAGGAGAGGAGGGAAGCCAGCAGCACTGTGAGGGTGGATAAACACAGGGGAGCCTGGGCAGCAGGGGGAAACATATGATGCAAAGGGAGGGTGATGAATGTGGGGTGGGGGAGCTATTACTGGAACCGATCCAAATATGGCTCTCTCTGCAGTAGCTGAAAGACAGCAGGAGGGAGAAGAAGCCAGCTTTCAGCTGCTATAGAGAGCCAAGGGATCAGTTCCAGTAATTGCCCCCTCCCGCCATGCCAATCAGACCCCCTTCCCACATCCAATTCACCTAGCTGCCTGTGCCCCCTTGCAGGCTTGGGCCCCGTACAGGAGGTTTGGTGGTACCGCCTTATTCACGGCCCTGCACACAGGTAGGCACATTCACCTGAATCCAATCACCATAGAATGTGTACATTGATTGTCCAAGAACAGGATGGGAGGTCTGAAAGTTGTGCAACCACCGTTCTAATTATATAATATCATCCTTGGTTTCGAAAGTCTCCACAGGTGTTAATCCTTCAACTGTGTTCTTCGACAATCAAGATCTATCTTGATACTTTCCATGGTGATTTGATTGAAGGCGACCAGTTATGGCAACCTATGTATTTCTTTCAGCTCAAGTTTCATTTAGAGGAGAAGAGTACTTATCCTCCCCACATCCTCTTACCTAAGTCTAGGGTAACCCCACCCTTCCCTCCCCAGATACATAATTAGCTGCATCCCAATATCTCCATCTTCACCCTTGGTAGGCTGTTCCATAGTAGCGTACAGGGATCCAGTGCACAAACATGGCCAGTGCAAAAAAGGGTTGTGGTGTCCACAGCCATGTGATACAGGTAAGTATATGTCTGGTATGAGGGTGATTGAGTTCCTTTGGAAGGAGGGTTGTTAAGTGCACTTATTCTTTAAATCTAAAGGGAGGACTATAAGGTGTAAAGGTGCACTTGAAAGAGTTCAAAACTTTTGGGATTTGACTGTCAATGCTTCCCTTTTGGCTATAACTAAGAAAAGAAACGCAAGTGTAATTCAGCCTTTCGGCACCCACCCAATTTTTTATGGGACTACCCTTTAAGGTCATATAACAGGAAGCCTGTGTTGTTATGGAACAACAAACCAAAGCCATGCATTGCTGGAAATGCATTGCTGGAAATTGCAGATCCACAAAACCTCGACAACTCATGGGGCCCCCGGGCAATAGGGGTTCATGGGGCCCCTGTGTCCTTGCCCACACTCAAAAAAGCCTATAAAAAAGGTACCAGGGGCATTTCATGGGGCCCCTTACTGACCCCGGGCCCTTGGGCAATGCCCGAGTGCTAGAATGGTCAGTCCACCCCTGGCTCAGAGACTACCATGAGCCAGTGTCCCGTTTGTGCGTCACACAGCACTATCGCCGCCTATCCCCTCTTAGAGATGTCTCTGAATGAGGATTCCTGGGTGGGTTAACTGCTTAGCAAATATTTCTTGCTGGATACCTCAGGATAGATCTATCCAAATAATGCTATTAATAATCTGGAGCCAGAGTCGGACTCTTTTGCAGGGACCCCTCGTGAGGATACAGGCAGAGTGAAAACAGACGCAAGAGCTGAGCCCGCTAACTTTGTATAACTGAGAAGATTCCTCGTTTAATTAGGAACAGGGAAAAATTGTGAAGAGGGATCCTGCCACAGCATTAAACCTTCAAGCTGAAAATCAGGGTCCATTTAAAGTGTAATTCCACTTTTATTAAAACATTATTGAAAGATTTTTATTTACAAACAGATTAAGAAAGCATGCTAAAATGTCCATTAATGTAAAACATCGGGCTACACAGAACATTTGAGAAGCAACAATTCAGACATGCTTGTGGATAGGAACATACTATTCAGATTGTGCTGGTTGGTGAGGTGCCCCCATTTCTAAAGAAGAGACTTAAGGTGCACATTTGCTTTTTCCAAGCAGGGCAAAGTAACAGGGTTCATTTAGTACTTGTTCCCATAGCTGCAATACTCACCTTCCTTTTGGTCACTTGATGCTCTGCCTGGCTACTGAGAGTGAAGAGAATAACCCCTGTGTAATGTCTAAATCATTACCCAGAGTGAATAGAGGAACCCCGTGTAACGTCTAACTGGTTATTTTAATTGAAGAGAGTAACCCCTGTATACTGTCTAAGTCATTACTCAGCGTGAATAAAAGACCCCTCGTGTAACATCATGATTTTGAGTGAAGAGAGTAAACCCTTTACTCTGTCAAAGTCTTGATTCAGAGTAAAGAGGGGAACCCCTGTGTAACATCTAACTCCTAACTTGGGAAGAAGAGAGGAACCCCTGTGTAGCATCTAAGTCATGACTTGGAAAGAAGAGAGGAAACCTTGTGTAATGTCTAAGTCATGACTTGGAAAAAAGGTAGCAACCCCTGTGTAACATCTAAGTTGTGACTTGAAGGGAAGAGAAGAACCCCTGTGTAATGTTTAAGATGTGACTTGTACTGAAGAGAGGAACCTCTATGTAATGCTTAAGTCATGACTTGAAGGGAAGAGAAAAACACCTGTGTAACATCTAAGTCATGACTTGGAATGAAGAGAGAAACCACTGTGTAACATCTAAATCAGGACTTGTAATAAAGACACGCTTTAGGAGCTCCTGCGCTCCTAGCCCCAATCCGCTGCCATCCGGGCCGCAGCGGAACCCAGCGGGGCCCCTAAGACACTCCCGGCCCAGCCTGACCACCAGGGACCACTTCTGGACCTTTTCCCGGAGCCCCGGAAATCGCGGCCTACCCGCGCACCCGAAGCCGCGGCCTCGATTTTGGCCGCGGCCGAGCCGTGATCGGACCGGATCGCCGGACATCTACCCGGACCGTCACCGCTCTGCCCACCGGGTCCCGCCGACCTGCCTGCCTGCCCAGGGCCCTCCCCATCAGCCCTGGGTCCTCGCTGATCACCCTGGACCACCAGGAACCGGCACGGCCTCACGGTCTCCCTGGAGCCCTCCCTAGCTCTGGGACCACCCCAGACCACCCGGCACCCAGCCGCCACCTCGGGGCACCCAGCTGCTCGCACTCGGCGACCCTGCCTGGGAACTGCTTCAGGCCTCCCAGCACCCTGCGGGCCACCCTGCACCAGCCAGCCCCAGACCAGGAACCTTTCCAGGACAACGCCGCACCTCCGCTACCTGCATCGAGGGGATTCCGTAAAACCATGGGTCTTTAATGCCGTTCCAGATATTGCAATGCATTGTTGATGAGGATTCTCCCGTCCTTCCCATCTCTTGGCCTTTGCTTGGCAACTCGAAGTCCAAGCTCCCAGCTAACACCCCTGGACACCCAGCACCCAGCTACCGGGTACCCAGCTACCACCCCTGGACACCCAGCACCCAGCTACCGGGCACCCAGCTACCACCTCTGGTCACCCAACACCCGGACCACCCAGCGAATCGAGACGTCGCCCAGCGAATCGAGACGTCGCCCAGCGAATCGAGACGTCGCCCAGCGAATCTCCCACCGGACCACCCAGCGAATCTCCAGTCACCGAGCCGCCAGCATCACCAGACGCCTTGCCTGCCAACGCCCCCCAACATCGCACCCTACGTCCCCTCCACTCGCCGATCCACCAGACCCACTGAAGCCCCCTCGGACGCCAGCATACTGCACCCACAGATTGCAGCCAGCCAGCTGCTGGACTCTACTCCCACTCTCCCCCTACAGAAGGACTCTAGTGGACTCCTCCACGGTGATATAGACTCTCCACATCACCTCGCCCTGACCCGTATCCCTTCACCTCCCCTGTCCCGAACAGCACTGCACTCACCCCAGCATGCCACCTGCACTTCTTCTCCTCGTTTTCCTCTCCTCCATCCCAAAAATCGCCTCCCTCTACCCGCCCACCCCCCCAAAACAGCTCTACATTGCCCCTTCACTTCTGCCCTCTCTCCACTACGGCACTCACCACCTCCTCCTGGTACTCCACTCCCCGGTCGACCCACGTGCCACCACTACCAGACCCACACGCTCCTGCACCTCCCATTCCCATGCCACCCTCCTCACCCTTCTCCTTCTCCTATCCGCTGGGGACATCTCCCCGAACCCTGGCCCCTCACCACCTCTCCCCCCCTCCAGGGACCCCCCTGCTCCCGCCAGCCGCCGCAACCCCCTCAACCTCATACCTGTGCACCTCCTCCCCACATCCATCCCCCCTCTCTCGGTTGCACTTCTGAACGCCCGCTCGGTTTGCAACAAACTAACTGCCATCCATGACCTCTTTATCTCCCGCTCCCTCAACCTCCTAGCCATCACCGAAACCTGGGTACAGGCCACCGACTCTACCTCCCCTGCGGCACTCTCTCATGGAGGTCTCATCTGGTCCCATTCACCAAGACTGGGCGGTCACAAAGGTGGTGGTGTCGGCCTGCTCCTATCACCGCTGAGCACCTTCCAGGTCCTCCCTAACCCCCCCTCCCTAACCTTCTCCTCCTTCGAGACTCACTGCATCCGGCTCTTCTCACCCACCCCCTTAAGGATCGCAGTGATCTACAGGCCCCCCGGATCCATAGCCCGCTTCCTGGATGACTTCGCCGCCTGGCTTCCCTTCTTCCTCTCCTCTGAGCTACCGACCATCATCCTCGGGGACTTCAACATCCCCATCAACGACCACACCCCAGCTACCTCTCAACTCCTCCACCTAACCACCTCCTTCGCGCTCACACAACACACTCAATCCTCCACCCACATCAATGGGAACACCCTGGACCTCGTCTTCTCTCACCTCTGTACCCTTAACCACTTCACTAACACCCCCTTCCCTCTCTCCGACCACCACCTCCTCACGTTCTCCATCTCCCCTTCCCCTAACTCCCCCCCCCCAGTGCGCCAAACCATCACCAGCCGCAACCTCCGCAACCTGCACCCGGCCCCCCTCCACTCGGCTGCCGACCGCTTGCACGACAGCATCCTTCCACTGTCATGTCCTGACCTAGCCACCACCGCGTACAACGACTCACTATCAGCCACCCTAGACTCTCTGGCACCCCTAACCACACGCAACATCAAACCCAGACCGCTCCAACCATGGCAGAACGACCACACTAAATGCCTCAAACGTCGCAGTCGTGCGCTGGAGAGACTATGGCGCAAAACCAGGTCCCCTCATGCATTCTCCCTCTACAAATCTGCCTTCCTCACCTACACCTCCTCCCTCCACGCCGCCAAGCAGGCCTACTTCGTTGACCTGATCAACACCCTCTCAAACTGCCCTCGCCGACTCTTCTCCACCTTCAACTCCCTGCTCTCTCCCCCCCCTCCTCCACTCAGTACCTCACTTACCGCCCACGAGATTGCCACTCATCTCCATAGCAAGATTGACGCAATCCGCAAGGACATAGTCAACTTGCAGTCTACCTCCCCATCTAGCCTCCCCCCTTCCATCACCCTCTCATCTCTCCCCTCCTCTGACCTTGCAACGGCACTGCCCCCCACCACACCCAAGGCCCTGCCTACCGTAACCCCCCCATCACTGCACTCCTTCAGCCCTACTACCACTGAGGAAGTCACCAGAGTCTTCTCAGAAGCCCGCCTCACTACCTGCCCCCTGGACCCTATCCCCTCTCAACTCCTCCGGTCACCCCCCTCTTCCCTCATCCGCTCCCTTACCCACATCTTCAATCTCTCCCTCGCTACTGGCGTCTTCCCCTCCCCCCTAAAACATGCGCACATCACCCCCATACTCAAAAAGCCCTCCCTGGACCCCACTGACCTCAACAACCTCAGACCAATTTCCCTGCTGCCACTCATGTCCAAGCTCCTTGAGCGCTTGGTCTACGATCGCCTAAGCGCCCACCTAACTGACAACAACCTCCTTGACCCACTACAGTCCGGCTTCCGTCCCCTACACTCCACCGAAACTGCCCTCCTCAAAATCACCAACGATCTACTAACCGCCAAAGCCAAAGGCGACTACTCTGTCCTCCTCCTCCTAGACCTCTCTGCGGCTTTTGACACAGTCGACCACCCCCTCCTCCTTAATAAACTACTCTCCCTTGGCATCAGAGACTCCGCTCTCTCTTGGTTCTCGTCCTATCTATCCCAACGCTCCTTCAGCGTTTCCTACAACGGCGCCACCTCCTCTTCCCTCCCCCTCTCTGTTGGGGTCCCCCAGGGCTCTGTCCTTGGACCCCTTCTCTTCTCCATCTACACCTCCTCCCTTGGCAAACTTATACACTCCCACGGCTTCAACTACCACCTCTATGCTGATGATACTCAAATCTACCTATCCACCCCTCACCTCACCCCCACATTCTCCGCCCGCATCACTCACCTCCTAAACGACATCTCTGACTGGATGTCGCTCCATTTCCTCAAACTCAACCTCTCCAAAACCGAGCTTCTCGTCTTTCCCCCTTCCCGTGCCCCCCCCCCCATCCTTTCCATCACTACCAACAACACCACCATCAATCCCGCCCAACAAGCCAAGGTCCTTGGCGTCATTCTGGACTCAAACCTTTCCTTCCAACCTCATGTCAAATCACTCACAAATACATGCAGGCTCCACCTTCGCAACATCGCCAAAATACGCTCCTTCCTTACCCCAGACACCACTAAACTACTCGTTCACTCCCTGATTATCTCACGCCTGGACTACTGCAACTCCCTCCTCATCGGCCTACCCCAGTGCAAACTCTCCCCGCTTCAGACCATCCTGAACTCAGCTGCCAGACTCATCCACCTCACCAGCCGCTCCACCTCTGCCACCCCCCTCTGCCTCTCCCTCCACTGGCTCCCCATTGCCCAACGCATTAAATTCAAACTGCTCACTCTGACCTATAAAGCCATTCACAACACTGCCCCTAACTACCTCACCGACCTGATTCCCAAGTACCACCCTACCCGTACCCTTCGCTCTTCACAGGACCTCCTTCTATCTTGCTCCCTGGTCTCCTCCTCCCACGCACGACTGCAAGACTTCTCCAGGTCCTCCCCCATCCTCTGGAACTCACTACCCCAATCCATCAGACTGTCACCTTCCCTCCTCACCTTCAGGCGCTCCCTGAAAACCCACCTCTTCAGGGAAGCCTACCCCACCCTCACCTAACAGCCGCTGCCCTTCCCTCCTCCTACCACTCCATCCCCCACAGCCATTTCCTCCTGTACCTCTACCCCCTCCCTCCTAGATTGTAAGCTCAAAAGAGTAGGGCCCTCTTACCCCTTGTGTGCTGTTTGATGTTACTGTACTGTTTCATGTATTGTCCCCCCCTATTGTACAGCGCTGAGCAAACCCTTTGGCGCTATATAAACTCGATAAATAAATAAATAAATAAATAAAGAGAGAAACCCCTGTGTAAAATCTAAGTCATGACTTGAAGGGAAGAGAGGAACCCCTGTGAAAAATCTAAGTTATGACTTGAAGGGAAGAGAGGAACCCCTGTGAAAAATCTAAGTCATGACTTGGAATGAAGAGAGGAACCCCTGTGTAACTTCAAAGTCATGACTTGAAGGGAAGAGAAGAACCCCTGTGTAACGTTTAAGACATGACGTAGAATGAAGAGAGGAACCCCTGTGTATGATCTAAGTCATGACTTTGACTGAAGAGAGGAACCCCTGTGTATGATCTAAGTCATGACTTTGACTGAAGAGAGGAACTCCTGTGTAAATTCTAAGTCTTGATTTTAAGAGAAGAACCCCTGTTTAACGTCTAGGGTATGACTTGGAATGAAAAGAGAAACTCCTGTGTAACATCTAAGTCATGACTTTGACTGAAGAGAGGAACCCCTGTGTCATGTAAAATTCATAACTTGAAGGGAAGAGAAGAAACCCTGTCTAACATTTAAGATATGACTTGGAATGAAGAGAGGAACCCCTGTGTAACATCTAAGTCATGACTCAGAGAGAAGTGAGGAACTCCTGTGTAATGTCTTACAGTGTGCATTAGGAGTTGTACCAAGTGCAGCTGGAGGACATACAGCATAATGTAGTCCTTTCCCCCAATCCTGACTGCCCCTGGCTCCTTCCCTTCTTTCATTGGGTTTCAGTTCTTCCAATCATGAAGCTCAGGATCTCATACATATGGGCATTAACTAGGGTGGTTTGCATGCAAATGCCACCTGCCTAGGAGCTTCCATTCCACCCAAATTTTTATATTTGTCCAATTCCTCCCAATAGCCAGCCCACTGCTTGCATCAGGGCTAGGGAGTCTTGAAAGGAGCACTGAGAAAGGGCGCTTTGATGTTTTCAGGAAACTATAGCTACATCACCCTGCTAGCCCCTCTGACCAGCCATGATCTGCCTGCATTGCATAAAGAATTACAGGGATTCAGTGATGGAGTGAAAAATAATGTATGTGATAGAAATGGAGAGGTTTTATTTAAACATTTCATTAGCATGTTGATAAGGGGGAAAAGGAGAAACCGGGAAGATAAAATATAAGCAGATTAAATGTCATCTTAATTGAGTAAACAAAAAAAGGGCTTTAATGATAAATAGCAGAAAAGGTTGACAAGGAAAGAGAAAAGAAGTATAACATAAGTGGAAAGGAAAGAAGAACAGAGAAGGGAAAAATGATGGGGCACAGATAAGAACTCCTGGGGGTTTGACAACACTCCTGTCCAGTGTAGGTTAGAGAATGGCAGCTGCCAGCAAAAGCCTCTCACCCAGGTATTTCACTTCATTATAGATCCCTGTTAAAGTTTTCAAATATACAGTGTCTGTGTTATTTGCAGTACTTTTCTGTAAAGATTTTCAGCCCAGCAGCAGACTTTGCCACAAACTACTCCACATCATCCCCCCCCCCCCCCCCCCCACCAACATGCATTACATTTCAGAACTTACACAAGCGCGCAGCCGGCTCCTGTTTTATACGGCGCCGTGTCACTTACATCAGAGAACAGCTCCCTCTAAAAGTCATTTTCAGTTGTGTCTATGTGAGGCGATAATTAAACACCCCTCGTTGTTTCTATTAACCTTTGAATCAGTGCCCACCTGTAGGGGAACACAGCCGCAGAAACAGAATTACCCCCACTATATGACGACAGCCGGGCTGACCATAGTGTACGTGATACAATGGCGATACAGGAGAAGCTTCAAGAATTGCGTGCGTTCTGTATTGGTCAACAAGCAAAGAATTGCCTGTTTATGAGTGTTTAGATGAAATTTAAAGGGGAACTCCAACCAAGAGGTCGGGGATTGTTCACACCTAGTGCTTTAAGCTGCATTAATCAAACTCAAGGACACAGGAAATACTATTGCCATTTTATGTACCCAGTTCACAGCACTGTATTAATGTACGCTGGGGAAAATTTTAGACATGTTTAATTTTTTTGCCCCACACAAAAATGCAATAAAACAACACGTTAGCATGTTGCAACCCTCTGCTGTGCATAGAATTACATGGAAGTTAAAAAAAAAAAAATAAGCAGGTATATTTTGACAGTGCCCTTTGGATTAGTGAACCATGTACTGGGGTGGGCATAGCATTTGTACAGATTGCACTTGCACAGGGGCCCTCAGGGACTTAGGAGCCCATGTATGCAAAAAGGGGGGTGGGATCTTGTAATTTATTTGCACAGGTGGATGTATTCCAGGGCTCGACAAATCCCAGGCACCAGGTCACCATGGCGAATAGAAATTGCATCCTGGTGCCTGGGTTCACACACTGCCTCCCAATGACTTCAATGAAAAATCATGTCCCATTGACTTCAATGCAAAATCACGTCCCATTGACTTTAATGCAAAATTGTATCCCATTGACTTCAATACAAAAACGCCTCCCGTTGACTTCAGTGCAAAAACTCCTGTCAATGGCAATCTTATATGAACACTCTCTCCGCATGCCACTCTACTCTATCACTTGCGAGTCTAGAACGCACCGCTACAAACTCACACAGGACCCTTTTCGTAATGGGGCTCAAAACACAATGCGTATGGATCGCATCTGTGTGAACCACCTCAATAGAAACACATAATATCTCGCCTGTGAGTTAGAATCGCATATTTGTGAACCAGGGCAGCTCCATTCACACCTGGGCATTTTGGGCTCACGGCAGAATTGCTATGATCACAAAACAGGTTCAGGTGCCATTATTTTCAATGGCACCCAAAACATGGTGCTGTTTTGCCATGATTGTCACGCTTGTCACCCAAAAGTGAAAAAATAATAAATATGTGCAGATGGGGCACCAGGTATTATCTTGAGCCTATTTCTGTTTACAGTGAAGCTGTTAAGCTGTCACCGTGACTTAAACAGAACTGAAATCTGCCAATGGGGACACTTGTGACATTTGTCTGTAGCACCCTCCTAGTTAGATTGCTAGTTAGGTTTACGTAAATTTAGTGTGGAGCAGAGTGTGATTACTTTTGGCTGTTCTTGGTGTTGTTGGTTGCAGGCTCAGCTGCTTCCTCCTGTCTTCTAGTGTGCTCTAGAACGTAGTAGGCTGGAAGAGTCAAACCCTGGACCTGCATATTCATACAGCTTTAGCCAATTCCTGGAGGAGAGAATGACCAGTAGGGGGCTGAGGGTTGTATAAATAGGCTGGGGCCTGGAACAAAAGGGTCCTTGATCTGGAAGAAATGTCTCAGCCTAAAGGGCTACTGCCCTTCTGGGCTGTTTAGATGAAGTCTTTAGGAGGCCAACAAGGTCCCATCTCATGGAGAGCAGGGGGGCTATCTCTAAAACTGCTGAGATCAATTTGGAGGAAGTCCATAGAGGATCTGGCCTGGAGGCTCACAGTACAGGATCTGGCTGGTATTGGAAAGAGGCATCCAAGTACACAGGGACACAGTGAGTAGAATTCTGAGAGAGAGAGCGATCTTAGTTGCTATAGCTGCTTAACCCTTTGACTAACTGTTCCAGAGTTGATGGCTTAGGACTGCTCCTACAATTGGTGTTCCGCTAGCTGTATGTCCATTCACTGTTAGTCCAAAAAAAGAGGACCACCCTGAGGAGGCTAGCTATAACCAGAGAGTGTCCTCTGTTACTCACTGCACTAAATTATGAGTATTCCATGGCTCACCCCAGGGGTGGATTGACAACTCATGGGGCCCCCGGGCAATAGGGGATCATGGGGCCCCTGTGTCCTTGCCCAAACTCAAAAAAGCCTATGAAAACGGTACCAGCGGCATCTCATGGGGCCCCCTACTGACCCCGGACCCTTGGGCAGTGCCCGAGTTTCCAAATGGTCAGTCCGCCCCTGGCTCACCCTATATCCCAACCACGTTCAACCACCATTAAACTTCAAAAAGACACTCACTTCCTAGTTATTGTGTTGTAAGACTGTGGAGTTGCTGTTCGCCTGGCTATTGTGCACAACTTAGGGAATAGAAGCTGGTACATATTTGCAAGGCTGGTTTGGGGTCTGTGCTACATGTCCAAGAAGGCATTTTCCTGATATTGGAGAGGTTTCACCTCCCTTCCTATTGTGACTAAAGAGAAGGAAGTGAAAGAGAAATCTCCCTAATCAGACACATAACAAGAAATACCAAGCATGTATGACTCTATCCAAAGCTAAAAAAATACTTAGGGACTCAGGCATGGGCTCTCTGTCCTTGATTTCCCAGATTTGAATCCTTGCCAAAGCAAGAACAAGGGCTTTGCACTCACATTGTTGAATTTTTAGTTTATTTACAGGATGCAAGCGGTGTAGGAATACCCAAAAGTACGTAGGAACACCTATATTTTCACATTGGCCAAAAACAAGGCCATTTGGCATATGGCAGGGTGAACCTATTGCTAGACTGCCCAAGAGGGGAAAATAGAAGATGACCAAGCCTACCAGATTCCAGCTATGCCTGAAATATCATTTTTGGTTGGACCAGCCCTTTAAACACAACATGGGGATTTTATGCATTGAGTTAACATTGATTCATTGCAGCTACATTGAAATGGAAAACAGAAGCTCTAGGTAGTGGTGGTTTTGTCCCATGTAGGTACTCCACACAGTGACTCTAGCACACAGTACTTGGTTATATGTCATTTTTGCAAAGAAAACTTTCTAGATGACTTGTTTTCAGATAACCGACCCCCTACCTGTTATAAAGATACCACACGGGAGCCATGTTTGTCTGCAGACAACTCTACTTGACCAGAGTTCTGACAGCCAAGCGGTTAATATAAATTTCCCATTCTTGGCTGACGAAGTGAAGATAGAGCTCAGTAGGGATCAGACGCAAGCTTTGCCCAGGCCTGTGTTGGCTTCCCCACGGAACAGCAGCGATGTCTTCTGAACAGCTGGGATGAGTAATTTAATGTGTTACATTTTTATTGAGAGCTAAACCTACAAACAGCTGAAACAACGGTCCACAGAGACCGTTTCACATTACCGTGAGTACTGGTCACGTGACGGCCTACAGATGGAGGTGTTATCACAGAGCTCTTGCTTGTTCCGCTCTATTTTAACAAATAAATTAACTGCGAAGCTATGTTTTAACAAATAAATTAGGCGCATAGGCGTATGTTGAAGCTCCTGTCTGCTTTGCCTGTAGATCCAGAGTCACACTTTTCTTTTCCCCTTGCAGGATGAGAAAAGGAAAGGAAGATTCTGACTGGCTGCATTGGGTAAAAGTTAGTCCTTCAAAAACTTTGAAGTGTACTTGTTATGAAAGGACTATGTAAACTGCCAAACCTTCCTTTTGAGAATGTTAATTGCCTGGCTGTCATGATGATACTTTGGCTTTGCCTTTCGCACTGTCCTGGGATGAGTATAAAGATAAGTACAGAAAAACAAGTAAAAAAGGGAACCCTATAAAGAAGACAATATATGGTGGCCTGTGTGTCCTGAAATGCTGCCAATTCACTGATCCCACCAACACACATTGTGTTTCTTCTCACTGACTCATATGTTCCTACAAGTCGGCAAGAGGAATCTCTGCATGCAGAGGGGTAAACAAGTATTCAACCTATCCAAAAAGGTAGAACACCTGCAGTGGCCATGAAACAGTGGTGTTTTAAGACACAGGCCACTGGAAAGGTATACTGTATATAAATTATCTTCTTCATAGGGCTGCACTTTAACTTAAGTGACCCCGTGGTGACAGGGTCACTCCAGGGGCAGACTGACAACTCATGGGGCCCCCGGGCAATAGGGGATCATGGGGCCCAAACTCAAAAAAGCCTATGAAAAAGGTACCAGGGGCATCACATGGGGCCACCTACTGACCCCAGGCCCTCGGGCAGTGCCCGAGTTTCCAAATGGTCAGTCCGCCCCAGGGTCACTTTGATACATAAGTTACAAGTTATCAGCATATACATATCTGAAAGCCCATAAAACTGCAAGTGCCTCTGGTCTGATTTAAAGCGTGGTGACTTATTATTGACTTATTGGCCACATTTTCATCTTTCAGTCCTGAAAATGGTCATCTGTATAGGCAAATGCCTCTGAGAGAAGGGGTACAATGGAAGAACACCAATACTAGCTAAAGACGAAGCTCACCTTTGTGAAACAAATGCATTGTTTTTTGTTTTGTTTTGGGTTTTTTTCTGACTATAGCTTTTCAGTGAAGTGCCTAATATAGAGGAGAAATGTGCTGGGGGTACAGGGAAGAGAAAAAGACAGAATATGCATTCTGGTCATACCATAAAAAAGTAATTCCTACCATCACACTAGATCAGTGTTTCCCAACCTCTTTCCTCAAGTCTTCCGAACACTTCATGTTTTGAGAATTTCCCTTAGATAAAACAGCTGTCATAAATACCATAAAGCCATTGGTATTGATATAAAGCACCTCTGCAGGGTGAAGGAAACATGACTTTTTGGGGGTACTTGAGATCTGAGTTTGAGAACCACTTCTTTAGATGAGTGTCCTCCTTACCAATTCATGCAGGTTTGTGAGCAGTCTTTAGTAATTTTGAGCCTTGTCCCTCCCACCAGAGTTGGTTAAACTGCTCCACTGGTCTGATTAGTGGTCGTTTCTACCCCAGCCAGATAAATAATGTTTTTCCTGGTTTGGTAAATAATTGTTGTGAAGATGATAAGACAGACTGGGTTGTACCCTTGGTCACAGGAAGGGTAACCATCATGCCTCAAGAATTTGAGAGATACGGAGATGTAATCGACATTACATAGTAAAAAGCTGGCCACAAACCAGTAGAATTGAATTTATGTGTTCGTACAGAAATGTATAAAAATTGTTCATCAAAGCATTTGATAGTACCATCATCCTGAAAAAATGTGTTCAATTTGTATGCCAATGTTTCAAATTCATTGGATTTTGGGATTTCGAGTAATTTTACAATAAGTACTCTTTTTCAAGAACCACGTTCCGAGTTAAAATTTCCTTTGTCTGTGAAAAGCACATTTTGTGTGTCATGACTATCAGCACACTAAATGAGTCTAACTTCATCTAGGATGTAGGAGGAGAATCCTGTAAGCATCTACCAGATGAAGGTCGCAGAACCTTTTCTTGAGAAATTTCAGTTGACGGTAAAAATTATTTGATCTCGCTGTGGAGGTATCTATCAAAGGGTCTAAGGCTAGGTTGAAACCCTCCCTCAAAATTATTTCCCTCTCGGCAAAATTGGCCAGAACTGCCAGGAACAGAAGGGCAGTTCTTATTTAATTAGAGTTTGGCAGGTAAAGGTAGGCAACAGTAAGCAGTCTTCCCCATACAGGTATCTTCTGCAGTAGATACCTGCCCAAAGGATCAGACCTCTGGTCTATAACAGCCATTGGGATACTTTAATGTACTTCAATATACACCCCTCTAGAATTGCCATAGCACTGTGGAACCAATGAAAATACTACCTATTATGCCACGTGGGTATACAATCTGACTGGAAGTGGGTCTCCTGGAAGAATACATTTGTTACTTTTGCTTTACGGAGAAAGTACAGGACCTGGCCCCGTTTGGAAGGAACATTCAAGTCTTGAATATTGTGGGAGCAAAGCTTAAGGTGTATTGAGCCACTGTTAGTGACAGCCATGATAGACGGAGGGGAGTGGAGAGCATTTAGGAATGGGGAATGGAAGGCGGGTTTGGGAGGAGGGTAGGGGAGGAAAAATGTGGGGGAACAGAGAAGAGAGCGTAAAAAAAAGAGTCTTAACTCCATCTAAATGCTATTCTTTAACAGGACATTTTGAACAGCTCTTGCTGATCACAGTACACCTCTCCAAAGACAACAAGAGAAAGGGAAAAGGTTGGAACAGTCCTAAAATAAATCTTGTGTTTGCCTTGTTGCATTTAGGCAGCAAAAGTGTACTTACTCTGCAATACATACAAATGTGGCAAAATAAAAAAAAAAAAATGGATATTCCAGTTCAGAGGAAGAGGAAGATAGAATATCCCGAAAGAATTTAATTAGATTTTAGCCAAGGCTGTGCTCCTGTGTAGCATAATATTCTCAGTATGTTCCTACAGCGAGTCTCAGGTTCTTCATCATCTATTAATCTTCTGGATCCATCTTAGCTTTCCTGTGGTCTAGACAGGTGAACTCCAGAAAGACCTCATTTGTCATTCTCATTCTTCTGCAGGACACACTGTGGTAACCTCAGCGGGGACTACTTGACTATAGCGTGCCAGAGCCAGGCATCAGTACATCGAAGGCTAAGGAAAATTTCACTTTTAGCCCTGTTTTCCATATTCTTCCTTGTAATAGTTCCAGAATCACTCTTTAGCTCTTTGTTTTGTCATAGACCATGCTCCCTCTGCTATTCAGTTTGAAAGGTGATGCAGAAAACATATAACATTGCTTTGTGTCGGACCAAACTCCCGCCAAGTACAGATCATGTTTGTTCTCATCCAGGAAAAAGAAATAGCACAGAAAAAGATGTCACTGTGTTGTCTTCATTGTAAACTGACAGGCAAAGCACTGGAGCTCCTATAAGCCTAGTACTAGTTTGTAGCAAAACATGAATAAAAGGTCAAGTGTTTCTGAGTTCATTTCCAGAGCTAAGTCTAAACCAGCCTTTCTCAACCTTTTTACCCCAGAGAAAATCCTAAAATAATTTTCATGTCTCAGGAAACCCTTTTTTGAAACTAATTCATTAGTGGTCAATAGTAAAAAGTATCCCATACATTGGTGATTAGTGGAAATAATTCCCCTTACATTGGTGGTCAGTGGGAAGAATGTTCCTTACATTGGCAATCAATGGGAATAATGCTCCTTACATTGGATGTAAGTGGGAAGAATGCTACTTACATTGGTGGTCAGTGGGAAGAATGCTTCTCACATTGTTGGTCAGTGGGAAGAATGCTACTTGCATTGGTGGTCAGTGGGAAGAATACTACTTACATTGGTGGTCAGTGGGAAGAATGCTCCTTACATTGGTGATTAGTGGAAAGAATGCTCCTTACATTGGAGATCAGTGGGAAGAATGCTCCTTACATTGGTGGTCAGTGGGAAGAATGCTCCTTACCAGGGGCGGACTGACCATTTGGAAACTCGGGCACTGTCCGAGGGCCCATTGTCAGTAGGGGGCCCCATGAGATGCCCCTGGTACCTTTTTCATAGGCTTTTTTGAGTTTGGGCAAGGACACAGGGGCCCCATGATCCCTTATTGCCCGGGGGCCCCATGAGTTGTCAGTCCGCCCCTGCTCCTTACATTGGTGGTCAGTGGGAAGAATGCTACTTGCATTGGTGGTCAGTGGGAAGAATACTCCTTACATTTGTGGTCAGTAGGAAGAATGTTCCTTACATTGGTAATCAGTGAGAATAATGCCCCTTATATTGGAGGTCAGTGAGAAGAATGCCCCTTACATTGGTGGCCAGTGGGAAGAATGCCCCTTACATTGGTGGCCAGTGGGAAGAATGCCCCTTACATTGGAGGTCAGTGAGAAGAATGCCCTTTTATTGGTGGCTAGTGGGAAGAATTCCTCTTGCATTGGTGATCGTTGGGAATAAAGCCCCTTACACTGGTGGTCAGTGGGAAGAATGTCCCTTACATTGGTATTCAATGGCAAGAATGCCCCTTACATTGGTGGTGATTTGAAAGAATGCTCCTTTCATTTGTGGTCAGTAGGGAAAAATGCTCCTTACATTAGCGGTTATTGGGAAGAATGCCCCTTACATTGGTGGTCAATGGGAAGAATGCTCCTTACATTGGGGGTCAGTGGAAATAAGGCCACTTACAGTTGTGACCAAAATTATTCAACCCCCAATGCTGTAAAGGGGTTTAGGGACTATAGTGTACATTTGGAATTGTATTCAGAATCAAATCCTACAAGGACGTTGTAACTACCCAAATGCAACTAAAATGACATCAATTGTTTATGTAATACAGTAGTAAATGGTTCTTATGTGGTTTCTTCATTGCCACAATTATTCAACCCCTTAAAGACTACCACTCTGAAGAACAGAGGTTCATACAGGTGCTTTCCATCAGGTATTGAAAACACCTGTGGATGTCACCGAGCAGCAATCAAGCATAATAAGCACCAATTAGGCAGCTTTAAAATGACTGTGATACTCAGCTCCTTCTAGACATTTACTGGTGTGGTTACAAACATGGTGAAGGCAAGAGAATGGTCCAGGAAGACAAGAGAAGAGGTGATTTCTCTTCACAGGAAGGGCAATGGCTATAAGAAGATTGCAAAGATGTTAAACATACCAAGAGACACCTTAGGAAGCATCATTCGCAAATTCAAGGCAAAGGGCACTGTTGAAACGCTACCTGGTCGTGGCAGAAAGAAGATGCTGACTTCGACTGCTGTGCGCTACCTGAAGCGTAGAGTGGAGAGAAGTCCCCGTGTGACTGCTGAGGAACTGAGAAAAGATTTGTCAGATGTGGGTACAGAAGTTTCAGCCCAGACAATAAGACGCACACTGCGTAATGAAGGCCTCCGTGCCAGAACTCCCAGGCGTACCCCCTTGCTGTCTCCAAAGAATAAGAAGAGTCGACTGCAGTATGCCAAAAGCCATGTGGACAAACCACAAAAGTTGTGGGATAGTGTTCTGTGGACTGATGAAACAAAATTAGAACTGTTTGGGCCCATGGATCAACGCTATGTTTGGAGGAGGAAGAACAAGGCCTATGATGAAAAGAACACCTTGCCTACTGTGAAGCATGGTGGAGGGTCAATCATGCTTTGGGGCTGTTTTGCTTCTGCAGGTACAGGGAAGCTTCAGCGTGTGCAAGGTACCATGAATTCTCTTCAGTACCAGGAGATATTGGATGGAAACGTGATGCAGTCCGTCACACACCTGAGGCTTGGGAGACGTTGGACCTTTCAACAGGACAATGATCCCAAGCATACCTCCAAGTCCACTAGAGCATGGTTGCAGAGGAAAGGCTGGAACATTTTGGAGTGGCCATCGCAGTCACCAGACTTAAATCCGATTGAGAACCTCTGGTGGGACTTAAAGAAAGCAGTTGCAGTGCGCAAGCCTAAGAATGTGACTGAACTGGAGGCCTTTGCCCATGAAGAATGGGCGAAGATACCCGTAGATCGCTGCAAGACACTTGTGTCAAGCTATGCTTCACGTTTAAAAGCTGTTATAACTGTAAAAGGATGCTGTACTAAGTACTAAGATTGAATGTCACTTGGGGGTTGAATAAAACTGATAATGCTGTGAGCACAGAAAAGACATTTGTGGTTATTTCATTATAACTGTTATGTTATATTTGTCTGACCTACAAGTGCCTCTTTAATGTAAATGTAAGCAAGATGACTGAATGATCAAAAGCAATGTCAAACTGGCCAAAACACTCAATTTCAGTGGGGGTTGAATAATTTTGGTCACAACTGTACATTACCAGTCAGAAAGAATGCTCCCTACAATGGTGATCAATGGGAAGAATGCTCTTTACATTGGTGACCAGTAGAAAGAATGTGGAGGTCAGTGGGAAGAAATCCCCATACAGTGAAGGTTAGTGGGAAGAATGCCCTTTACATTAGCGATCAGAGGGAAGAATGCTCCCCTACAGTGGTGGTCAAAATGATACCCTTACAGACTGCTGAAAAGATCATTGGTGTCATGCCGCTGGCTCCGTAAAGTGACTTTTGCCCTGGAACTATGAAGGCAACATCAAATGGGAGACCAATCAGCCACAGCTCAAGGAAACCCTAGTAACCTCTGGAGGAACTTCAGCGTTCCATGGAATTCTGGTTGAGAATGGCTGGTTTGGCTGGCTGCCTGCAGCAGGGCTGGACACTGCAACCGTCCCTCACAGGCGCACCAAAATGCCATGATGTATGCCAGGGGAGGACTGACAACTCATGGGGCCCCCAGGCAATAGGGTATCATGGGGCCCCTGTGTCCTTGCCCAAACTCAAAAAAAGCCTATGAAAAAGGTACCAGGGACATCTCATGGGGCCCCCTACTGACCCAGGGCCCTCGGGCAGTGCCCGAGTTTCCAAATGGTCAGTCCACCCCTGATGTATGCACTACTGTTAGATTGCCCCATATGCGAAGGACTCAAGGCAGGAGGATAAACATGACAGCCAGACAGCTAGAATTTTCCCAAGGAGGTCAGGAACAGCATGTTTCATACAGTGTTTCTCTAACAATGGGATTCCTTTCTGTAGAAGGAAAAGGTTTGTAAGGTGGGCGACACGGAGAAAAGAAATGTACTTGTCAGGATGGAAGATTTGTAAAGTCATGGTTTTAGCTCACAAGGCTGTTGTGGTTGTTGTTGTTGTCTGCAGCGAGGAGGGCAGGTCAGATGTCCTCCAACCAGTGACCGAGTTCTGCGCAGGGTTAGCTGGTGCCCTTTTGCAGCGTAGGCCGGAAACACAAAGCAGGATCTCAGGAAAGAACTTTCTTCTGATCTCTGTATCTCAAGATGTGTTCCTGACAACCTGCATCTCATCACAAATGATACACAGCCCACAGCAATTGTATTAATAACTCAGGAAAATAACCAGCGCCAGCCTCTCAAGTTGAGCCGCTCCGAGTCTGAGGCGACTTTAACAAGATCACCGGCCAAGTTTTCCACAAGTCCCCCTTTCTTATGGCTCTACTGCTACGGAATAAAATGGCTTCCACAGGTCATGTGACATTTTTGGCAGTAAATAATCTCTTTGTATTCCAAGCAGGGCCACAGACGGGAGGTTAGAGGCGCTGGGGTACTGGGCCCTGGCCACATTAGGTTCAACAGGGGCCCGGGCATGTCAAAGCTTCCCTCACTGCTTCGCAAGGCCTCAACACAGGAGTGCGTAACGAGAGCCAAACACCTCCTCAGCTTAATGTCACCTGCTGGAGACTTCTTAAAGGGTTTGTTCACGTTTACCAAAAAACTACCTATGCAGATAAGGAATGTTTGGAGATGAAAACGAACTGTGCAGCTTGGACTAAAACTGAATAATGTCCTTGCTATAGGTGTACACCTTTTACATGCACTATATTGCCAAAAGTATTGTACGCCTGCCTTTACACATGAACTCTGATGGCATCCCAGTCTTAGGCTCCGTCACAAGTTGGGAGCATGAAATGGTCCAAAATGTCTTGGCATGCTAATGCTTAACATTTCCCTTCACTGAAACTAGGGGGCCAAGCTCAACCCCTGAAAAACAACCTCACACCATAATCCCCCCTCCACCAATCTTTAGACTTGGCACAATGTAGCCAGGCAAATAATGTTCTCCTAGCAACCGCAAAACCCAGACACGTCCATCGAATTGCCAAGTGTGATTGGTCACTCCAGAGAACACATCTCCACTGCTCTAAAGTCCAGTGGCGGCGTACTTTACACCACGGCATCCAACTCTTTGCATTGCACTTGGTGATGTAAGGCTCGGATGCAGCTGCTCGGCCATGGAAACCCATTCCATGAAGCTCTCTACGCACTGTTGTTGTGCTGATCTGAAGGCCACACCAAGTTTGGAGGTCTTTAGCTATTGACTCTGCAGACAGTTGGCTACTTCTATGCGCTTCAGGATGCGCTGACCCCGCTCTGTCATGTGACGTGGCCTACCACTTGGTGGCTGAGTTGCTGTTGTTCCCAGTTGCTCCCACTTTGTTATAATCCCACTAACAGTTGAGCGTGGAATATTTAGTAGCCAGGAAATGTCACGGATGGACTTATTGCACAGGTGGCAACCTATCACGGGACCACGCTTGGAGTCACTGAGCTCCTGAGAGCGACCCATTCTTTCACAAATGTTTGTAGAAGCAGTCTGCATGCCTAGGGGCTTGATTGTATACACCTGTGGCCATGGAGGGGATTGGAACACCTGAATCACATGATTTGGAGGGCGGGCCCAATACTTTTGGCAGTATAGTGTACCTCATGAAGCCTGACTGGAGTACTCCCAGGACGTTACTAAGTGAGGCCTAGTCGTTGCTGCACATTACAGGAGTGAGCTCTTCCTCCTGCGATGGTGGAGGTGAACAGTACCGACTAGACCTTATTTAGTAACGTCCTGTGAGTATTCTGCTCAGGATTCATGAGGTATATGAATGGCCTACACCTATAGCAAGGACAGTATTCAGTTGTAATCAGAGTTGCACACTTTGTTTTTACCGACAGATGCACCTTATCAGCATAGGCAGTTTTTTTGGTGCAGGTGAACTAACCCTTTAAGTCATATGAGGTGATATCAAAAAGTTTCAAGACTAGTTTTGTAACACACCAACAGATGGCAGCACAGGGCTGCACGCACAGCCACAGGGAGCACCGACCATCGTAAAGTCAGTGTACCAAAAGACATCGTCCTGTGTACATCGGGAACTGTGCAACTGGTGCTGTTCTGAACACGTGGATTACCACGTCTGCTATTTCATCATGGACAGCAAGTTTTGTCACCAGTATTGATCCTAATCATGAAGGACGGGTCATCCATGGCACACGGACGGAGTTCTTGGCAGACTTTGATGCAGTGTTCCTTATGCTCTTGGGTCAGCGGCCTGGGGACAAACGTAGCAGCAACATGGCGCATGTTCAAACCACACATGGGGATTGCCTGGACTATGACACACCAACAATGGCAGCAATGTTGTGGATTGTTCTCCGGCGATCTTCATGCACAAGATGCCGAATGGTTTCAACATTTTCGGAGGTGGAGCTCGGTGAAGGTCTTCTTGATCTCTTCTCGTCTTCCAGTGATGTTCTTCCTCTCTTGAAGCATGTGTGCCACTCAAAACACCGCGAACGACTCATTGCAGCATCGCAGTAAATTTCCCAAACAATGTCAAACGTCTCTGTGGCAGGTTTCCCCAGTTTCACGCAGAATTTCATATTTGTTCTCTGTTCTAACTTGCTGTCCATGGCACGCACATGGTCAGAATAGCACCAATTGCACAGCTCCCGATGTACACAGGACGATGTCTTTTGGCACGCTGACTTTGGAAGGTCAGTGCTCCCTGTGACTGTGCGTGCAGCCTTGCGCTGCCATCTGTTGGTGTGTTACAAAACTAGTCTTGAAAACGTTTTGATACCACCTCGTATGACTGCTGTTTCCATAGTAACAAAAGCTATCTATGCTGGAAGGGAACTTTTGCGCCTGCTGCGTAATGTCAGGGTGGGGCCTTGTCAGGTAGGCTTTGCCGGGCCCCATGAGTTCTAACAGAGGCAGACTGACAACTCATGGGGCCCCCGGGCAATAGGGGATCATGGGTCCCCTGTGTCCTTGCCCAAACTCAAAAAAGCCTATGAAAAAGGTACCAGGGGCATCTCATGGGGCCCCCTACTGACCCCAGGCCCTCAGGCAGTTTCAAAATGGTCAGTCCGCCCCTGAGTTCTAATGGTGGCCCTTATTTCAAGCAAAAATTAAAAGAATATCACAACAAGTGTGCCAGAGAAAAATCACCTTTGTCTTCAGATGTTCAGAATGCTGAGCTGCTTGGTGTTCGGTCTATACAGAAACAAGGGCACCGTTTTGTTTTCAGGGCAGTGTGGCCCCTCAGTTTGGTTGCTATTGACAACGCATCCAATTTTACTGCGCCAGAGTTGTAATGTTAGTCACAGCATGACACTATGGGCCGTAGGACAGCACAGTTGTCTTTACTTGGAATTGTACTTCTGTGTCCATCCAGTCCTGACATTTACACAGCTCTGCCACACAGCACCACCCTGCCTGGCAGGGCAGGAAACCTGATTTTGCTCTGCAGCAGATCAGAAGGGGATCGTTCACTTGTGTGGCTATACCGCCACCACTCTGAAAAGCGAGCCACGATGGGCGATTCACTGTCTGCTTGAACCCTAACAATGACCCACCGCGCTGAAGCTGTTGCAGGGCAGTTGTGACGCAGCCCCACTCACCTGAATAGGTCACGTTTGGCAGCGCGGTTTCATTTTTGCTGTGGATGCCAAGGACAGCACCATTTACGGTGCTGAGTGGCTTAATACCTGGGTTTAGGTGGGCAGTCAGGGGTTGTACACCTATGGCTCAGCCTCCTGCTTTTACTGCCTCCCATGCCATCCAGGTGACTAAGCCCTTAGGCACTAAAGCTAGCCATACACAGCTCAAATTTGGGCCAATTTTTGTGCATTGGATGAAATCTGAGCCATGAGTGGCCTTGCCAACATCATGGAAAACGGAAAAAAGGCCAATCAGCACTGTCCAGACAGAGGTCAGGGGTTCTGCATCCTCCTAGAGCAAAATGAAAACTCCTCCTACAAGCTTTATCTAATGCTTGGCTGGACACTGATAGAAGTCACAAGACTGCTCTATACTGCTGAACTGCTGATGAGAAAAGGAGAGACCAGATATAGTGAATGCAGGGTCCGGGGAGAGCAGATATAGTGAATGCAGGGTCCGGGAGACCAGATATAGTGAATGCAGGGTCCGGGAGACCAGATATAGTGAATGCAGGGTCCGGGGAGACCGGATATAGTGAATGCAGGGTCCAGGGAGACCAGATATAGTGAATGCGGGGTCCGGGGGGACCAGATATAGTGAATGCAGGGTCCGGGGAGAGCAGATATAGTGAATGCAGGGTCCGGGAGACCAGATATAGTGAATGCAGGGTCCGGGAGACCAGATATAGTGAATACAGGGTCCGGGGAGAGCAGATATAGTGAATGCAGGGTCCGGGGAGACCAGATATAGTGAATGCAGGGTCCGGGGAGAGCAGATATAGTGAATGCAGGGTCCGGGGTGACCGGATATAGTGAATGCAGGGTCCGGGGAGACCAGATATAGTGAATGCAGGGTCCGGGGAGACCAGATAGGCGAATGCAGGGTCCGGGGAGACCAGATATAGTGAATGCAGGGTCCGGGGAGACCAGATATAGTGAATGCAGGGTCCGGGGAGAGCAGATATAATGAATGCAGGGTCCAGGGAGATCAGATATAGTGAATGCAGGGTCCGAGGAGACCAGATATAGTGAATGCAGGGTCCAAGGAGACCGGATATAGTGAATGCGGGGTCCGGGGAGACCAGATATAGTGAATGCGGGGTCCGGGGAGAGCAGATATAATGAATGCGGGGTCCAGGGAGAGCGGATATAGTGAATGCAGGGTCCGGGGAAACCAGATATAGTGAATGCAGGGTCTGGGGAGACTAGATATAGTGAATGCGGGGTCCGGGGAGACCAGATATAGTGAATGCAGGGTCTGGGGAGACTAGATGTAGTGAATGCAGGGTCCAGGGAGATCAGATATAGTGAATGCAGGGTCATGGGAGACCAGATATAGTGAATGCAGGGTCCGGGTTTTAGTAACACTTTAAAGGCACAAAAACTTTTAGATATATACCTCATGGGCCGCAAAGGATATAAATCCACTTTGTATGTACCCAATAGCTTTGCAAACCCAGATATTACCTTGTAAACTAGCAGCGACATCATCATTGTGTCATATATATAGCCTGTGCAGAGAGCAGAGCTGTGGGCGGGACCCAGCAAGCCCCACCTACTACGGCTGCCTGCAGAAAACTTCAGAAGGGGGCGTAGACAAGACCAGTCACCCTGCACAAGGAGAGGGAGCAGCAGTGAGCGGTCTGCATTACAGGAAGGAAAAGTCTCACACTGGATGACATTACAGATCCGGAAGAAATACTCATCTCCTGTCAGCTTGACACAACATAAATCTTTTTTGCTCTTTCTGATATTTCCCAACCGCGGACTGCGCATATTTGTAGACTTATTTCTCCAGTTCATTAAAAACAAATTGCCATGAAAGTACCGCGGGAACCTCCCCCCCTCCGTTAATAATTTATGATTACGATTATTGAACGAAAAAAAAAAAATCCCGAGCAGAACTTCACAGATCTCCACGCCGGAGGATGGAACGACGTAGTAAACAAGCCATCTGCGCTCGAGAGCGTCGCGGCGGGACAGCTGGGAGATTTAACCGTACCCAGCCACTGCGCCAGCCCCTTTCGCGGCACCCAAGCGGTTAAACGCGCGGCCGCGCCGTATCTTGTCCCTGCGATAAGATAGGATGCGTTCACCTCTTTCCGTGATGGATGGCTGAATCGAGAAGTTGGCTCGGGACTGACCAGATGGTGTTGGGAGAGAGAAAAAGAAAAAAAAAAAAAAAAAGATAAGAAAGCGACCACAAAAAAATTAATAATTAAAAGGAAAACATTCCCAGATTCTCTCTGAGGAACAAGGAGTGAATTTCAAATTCGTCGTAAGTGCTCTCCAATATGTTCCAAATGAAAGGCAATAATCACTCTTTTCCAGAACATTCTTTTTTTTTTTTTTTTTTTTTTCAAACCGCCCCTTCCATTTCGTTTCTTTTTAATTACTGAAAGACGTTTCTTTTTTCCCTCCGGTTTGATATATAAGGTCACTTTACCAACATGTTCTACCGGGAACAGGTTACTTTAGGCTGCTGTCACACTGAGGAGATTTGGAAGCTTTTTCCGTAAAAAAAAAAAAAGCGCCTGGAAAGCTCAGGAAAAAATGCTTCCCTGTGTATGTGAATGTATATCTATGGATGTGTTCACACTGAGATGCTGCACTTGCGGTGCGGTGTCCTGCTTGCAGCATCTTTGGGGAGTTAAAAAAAACGCTCCTAAAATGCCTCTTCCCATTGAAATCAATGGAAAACGCCTGAAAAATGCCTCAAAAACTCCTCTGGGAAGCGTTTTTAGTGCAGTCACATGCAGGGGCGGACTGACAACTCATGGGGCCCCCAGGAAATACGGGATCATGGGGCCCCTGTCTCCTTGCCCAAACTCAAAAAAGCCTATGGAAAAGGTGCCAGGGGTCTCTCATGGGGCACCCTACTGACCCCGGGCCCTCGGGCAGTGCCCGTGTGCTCTAATGGTCAGTCTGCCCCTGGTCCATTTAACATGATTTCCTATGGGACACGTTCACATCTCCGCGTTTTCACCCGGTGCATTTATTGGAAACTTTTTGGGACTTTTCTGTACGCAAAAAGTTGCATTTTTGGTTCTATAGACTTCAATGGAAATGCTGTAGAAAAACATGTATTTTTTTATGCTGAATTTTTGCTGCGTTTGTGCTGTGTTTTTGAGTTTTAAAACTGCCTAGGAACAAGAAACATTTTTCAAAATGAAAAAAAAAAATCCTGCAAAACGCATCAAAAATGCTGAAAAATGCATTTTTGACACATTTTTGATGCATTCTGCATTTAAATTCTGTCTAGCAACAAGAAAAATTAAAAAAAATTAAAAACAAAAATGCATCAAAAACACAAGTGTAAAAACGCACAATGCAAAATGCAATGCAGAAATGTCTCAAACGCAGCCTGCATAGGTGTGAACCTAGAATTATTGTGTGGAATCCAGCGTGTCTGCAGGTTAACCCCTTCACGGGGACGTCACACAAATATGCGGCCTCACAGAACTGGGCTTTTTTCCGTGGGGGCCGCATATTTGCGTACCTGTCTTTGTGCTGGGAGCGCGCCGCACAGCACGCTTCCAGCACAAAGATCGCGGTGTCACTGAGAGCCCCGCATCCCGTTCTAACGATCTGGGACTCCCGATTCCGGGTCACATGATCGCTGTGATAGCCTCTGATTGGCTATCACAGTGAACAGTCACTGTACAGCCCGGCCCCCTTGTTTTTTTTCTCTCTGTATGAATGGAGGAGAGAGATACATTGTATCTCCAACTCCTGACATAGAGAGAAAATTAAATGTTTGGAAAAAAAAAAAAAAAGATAAATTAATAAATATTAATAAAGAAAATAAAAAATAAAGAAAGAATACCTAGATCAAGGTTTAATCTAGTTCAGTGCCAGGGTTAGTGTTTTAGTCAAGGTCAGGGTCAAAGGTCAAGATTAAAAGGTCAGGGTCAAAGGTCAGGATTTAAAAAAATTTGGTGTCAGTGTGTTTTAGGTAAAAAAGACAAAAACAAAATGCGCACTATTGTTTCTGGGCTGTACTACGGGTACAAACAACAAATAACATACGCATATATGGTATTGTTGCGATTGTCAAGAGCTGGAGAATTTATTTTGGACTGTTCTTTGGTGTTAGGTTATTGTAGTAACAAGAAACACACAGCTAAATAAAAAAAAATATTTTTTTTTTACTATTTTGAGCCAGTTTTCTTTTTATAATAAAAAAAAATCAGGAGATATCCATCACCATTTACCACCAAATGAAAGCCCAATTTGTCCTGAAAAAAACGCAGTATAATCCACCTGGATGTACAAAGTAGTTGTGATGATTATGTACAGCTTTTCTAACACATGTCAACGTTGCAAAATTGTGCTTAGGCATTTAGATTTGTTTTACCCTGAGGCATGAAGGGGTTAACCCCTAACCATGCAGGTTTTGTCAGTGGAGCTGGATTGACATCAGCTGGTAGCACTAAAACTCTAGCAGTTTGGTCTGGGGAGAAGGTTATCTCTCCATATCCAGTCCTGCTCATCTCCCGCACCGTGATTTATGCCCCAGCAGAAACAAATAGCAAGGGTTAGATTGGATTAATCCATAGCCTGCGCATCTTATATTGCGAGGATTATGCGCGGCGGTAACCAGGGACTAGTATAATTATCGATGTTCAGCTGGTTACTGTCAGGATTATTTGGGATGGATCAATACATCCCCCGCAGTGTACAGAGCCTCCAATCAAGGGTTTCTAAAGTTCAGCATCAGCGGCGAGAAGATAAACGCATCTCAGATAAAGCCGACAAAAAATGCATATTGATCTATGAAGGCTGCCGCAAATAAACACAAGTGGGATGGCGTGTGCTGACAATGAGTTGGGTTGTTCGAGACACAGATGGTAGTATAAGAAAAAATGATTGAAGCACCGTGATTGAAAATGTCACCACCACCATGATAGTTCTGGGCAGATATCGGCTTTCTACATATCTTTTAGGTATTGAATAATCCAGCAGTAAAGCGTTCTTAAAGTGGAACTCAAGACAGAACCTTTTATTTTGCATGATAGACTTGGGAAGAATTAGAACCACTGGAACTTGACCGTGTTGGTTTCTACTCAAGACTGAAAAAAGAAACTCATTCTGGACTTTACAAGTGGAGAGGTGCATCTATTTACTTCTTAGTCCACATCTAGCTCTGGAAACCTGACCCTAGTTGTGAGGTCTTCAGAGAAGGAAGGTGTCAACCATGAAAACATTGTCTCAAGTATATCTAAAGCCATACTGTATTGGCTTCTACTCGGGAATTATAATAGAATGTGTTGACTTCTACTTGAGAATTAAAATAAAACCTAATTTTTACTTTATTAGTGGAGGGGTGCTTCTGTTTTCTTCTTAGTCCACATCTAGCTCTGGAAACCTGACCCTAGTTGTGAGGTCTTCAGAGAAGGAAGGTGTCAACCATGAAAACATTGCCTTAAGTATATCTAAAGCCAAAACGTGTTGGCTTCTACTCAAAAATGTTAATAGAATGTGTTGACTTCTACTCGAATATTAAAAGAAAATCTAAGTTTTTAATTTGTAATTGGAGAGGTGCTTCTGTTTTCTTGGAGATCTACACCTAGAACTGGAAGCCTCACCCAAGTTGTGAGGTCTTCAGAGAAGGAAGGTGTCAACCATGAAAACATTGCCTCAAATATATCTAAAGCCAAAACTTAAAGCCTCACCCAAATTGTGAGGTCTTCAGAGAAGGAAGGTGTCAACCATGAAAACATTGCCTCAAGTATATCTAAAGCCAAAACGTGTTGGCTTCTACTTAAAAATTTAAATAGAACGTGTTGACTTCTATTTGAGAATTAAAATAAAACCTATTTTTTTACTTTATAAGTGGAGAGGTGGTTCTGTTATTATTATTATTATTATTATTATACAGTATTTATAAAGCGCCAATAGTTCACTCAGCGCTGTACATTACAAAGGGGGACAGAACATGTGACAGAACAATACCAATACAATGCAAAACATAAGGGGATCGAGGGCCCTGCTCTTTCGAGCTTACAATCTAGAAGGGATGGGGCAGTGGTACAGGAGGAGATAGCTGTGGGGGATGGAGTGGTAGGAAGAGTGGAGGAGGTCTGTTTTCTTCTTAGTCTACATCTAGCTCTGGAAACCTGACCCTAGCTTTGAGGTCTTCATAGAAGGAAGGTGTCAGCCATGAAAACATTGCCTCAAACATATCTAAAGCCAAAAGTGTTGGCTTCTACTTGAGAATTTAAACAGAATGTGTTGACTTTTACTCGAATATTAAAATAAAACCTAAGTGTTTACTTTGTAATTGGAGAGGTGCTTCTGTTTTCTTCTAAATCTACATCTAGAACTGGAAGCCTCACCCAAGTTGTGATGTCTTCAGAGAAGGAAGGTGTCATCCATGAAAACATTGCCTCAAATATATCCAAAGCCAAAACGTGTTGGTTTCTACTAAAGGATTTAAATAGAATGTGTTGACTTCTACTCGAGAATTAAAATAAAACATAATTTTTGACTTTATAAGTGGAGAGGTGCTTCTGTTTTCTGCTTAGTCCACATCTAGCTCTGGAAACCTGACCCAAGTTGTGAGGTCTTTAGAGAAGGAAGGTGTCAGCCATCAAAACATTGCCTCAAACATATCTAAAGCCAAAAGTGTTGGCTTCTACTCAAGAATTTAAATAGAATGTGTTGACTTCTACTCGAGAATTAAAATAAAACCTACGTTTTTACTTTGTAACTGGAGAGGTACTTCTGTTTTCTTCGAAATTTACACCTAGAACTGGAAGCCTAACCCACGTTGTGAGGTCTTCAGAGAAGAAAGGTGTCAACCATGAAAACATTGCCTCAAATATATCTAAAGCCAAAACTAAAAGCCTCACCCAAATTGTGAGGTCTTCAGAGAAGGAAGGTGTCATCCATGAAAACGTTGCCTCAAATATATCTAAAGCCAAAACGTGTTGGCTTCTACTTAAGAATTTAAATAGAATGTGTTGACTTTTACTCGAGAATTAAAATAAAACCTAATTTTTTACTTTATAAGTCGAGAGGTGCTTCTGTTTTCTTCTTAGTCCACATCTAGCTCTGGAAACCTGACCCTAGTGTTGAGGTCTTCAGAGAAGGAAGGTGTCAACCATGAAAACATTGCCTCAAATATATCTAAAGCCAAAACTGGAAGTCTCACCCACATTGTGAGGTCTTCAGAGAAGGAAGGCGTCATCCATGAAAACATTGCCTCAAATATATCTAAAGCCATGCTGTGTTGACTTCTACTTGAGAATTAAAATAAAACCTAATTTGTTACTTTATAAGTGGAGGGGTGCTTCTGTTTTCTTCTTAGTCTACATCTAGTTCTGGAATCCTGATCCCAAGTTGTGAGGTCTTCAGAGAAGGAAGTTCTCAACCATGAAAACATTGCCTCAAATGTATCTAAAGCCGAAACATGTTGGCTTCTACTCAATATTTAAAGGATAATGTGTTGACTTCTACTGGAGAATTAAAACAGAATGTGTTGGTTTCTACTCAAGAATTAAAATAAAACCTAATTTTGGACTTTATATTTGGAGAGATTCTTCTGTTTTCTTCTTAGTCTACATATAACTCTATAAACCTGACCCAAGTTCTGAGGTCTTCAGAGAAGGAAAGCGTCAACCATGAAAACGTTTGCCTCAAGTATATCTAAAGCCATCCCATTTTTAGTTTTGCATAGAGCAGAGCATGCTTAAACCCCCTTTTTAAGGGCTCATGGTTGAGCTGTGGTTTTACCTCCCCCATCCGGTCCCCAGGGGTGTACATATGCCGTGGCCACAAAGTCTTATGGTGCGTATATACCCACTGGATATGGTGACATCTGCCTCCACGATTGCGTCCTACATGGGTGAAGCATGTTAAAGGAGCTTTACTGATGGGTGGAGAGCCAACTGAAGCCATTTGGTGAACATTTGTTTCATGATTCACTATATTGGTGTGCAAAACATTTGCCGGGAAGCAAAGGAATTATACCCCCTGATCGCAACCTGTTCAAATGAATGGGGCCACTCTGCAAGCTCTCCGCAACCGCATGCAATGTGCCCCATTGTGGTACATAAGTGAGGGATCCAAGTGGTTAAAGCAGGTAGTGAAGAGTCGATGCAACACCTCCTCACTGCCTGACAAACACCCTGAAAAGCGATCCAAACATGGATCACCTTTCCAAGAAGCAGCAGTCCATTCTGCGAATGAGCCCTTATTGTATATGTCTCACTGGGGAGATTGTCCTTCACTTCCAGTCTCAGCTAGTCTAACCTTTTCCTGAATCCAAACCAAAAAAAAAAAAAAAAATCGATGCACTTTAAGTCGATCGGTTGAGGCGCGATGCCTACCGTAATTATAATTCCTCCTTTTATACAGCTACCTTCACTAAATAAACCCGGAAGAATTTACTAGGCCTCAGAGGAACGTAATGCAAATGGCAAGAGGATGAAAGTGTAATATAAAATTACAGACCCAAGAAATGGACTTTTAAAATTACACGTGGCTTTAAACAAGCGCCTGGAATGCCAAAAGACATTAATTCCATCATTACCGCAACAAACATGTTATTACATCTCCAATATAGATTTAATAAGCCGATTTACGCGATGACGTTTTCTTGTTGTATGTAAATTAAATCTAAATTGAAAGAATCCCATTACGGTTATGGTCGAGCTGTGCGCGCATTACGGCTTGCTGACCCGGCGCCCTGCCTCATTGTTACCAACGTCTGCTCTTCGCTGGCTCAGGAAACAAATTAAATGTCATAAAGTAAATTGATTTGGTATAGAGCATGTTAGACAAACAGGATTCAAATAAACAGTAGGTGCAGCTGCTATGGGGGATCCACAAAGGCCTATTTACTATATAGATTTAAAGGGGCACTCCACTCTGACATAATTACATAGGATATGGCGTCCGCTGACTCTCCTTGGGGTTCACACCTACGCAGGTTGCGTGGGAACCGTTTCTGCATTGCGGTTTTTTTTTCGTGTTTTTGATGCGTTTTCCTTTTTTTTTTTTCCTTGTTGCTAGGCAGATTTAAAACGCATAAAAAAAACCCAGCAAAAATGCAATACATGCTTTTCTGCAGCGTTTTCCATTTCTGCATTGCGTTTTGTGTTGCATTTTTGCACTTGTTTTTTTGACACTTTTTTTTTTCATTTTTAAAAAATGTTCTTGTTGCTAGGCAGATTTAAAACGCAAAACACAATTAAAAACAACAAAAATGCAATACATGATTTTCTGCAGCGTTTTCCATTTCCATTTCTGCATTGCATTTTGTGTTGCATTTTTGCGCCTGTGTTTTTGACACTTTTTTTTTTCATTTTTAAAAAATGTTCTTGTTGCTAGGCAGATTTAAAATGCAAAACGCATAATAAAAAAAACACAGCAAAAATGCAGTACATGCTTTTCTGCATTGCGTTTTGTGTTGCCTTTTTGCGCCTGTGTTTTTGACACTTTTTTTTTTCATTTGTAAAAAAATTTCTTGTTGCTAGGCAGATTTAAAACGCAAAACACAATTAAAAACAGCAAAAATGCACTACATGATTTTCTGCAGTGTTTTCCATTTCTGCATTGCGGTTTGTGTTGCGTTTTTGCACCTGCGTTTTGATGCGTTTTTGCAGGGGGTTTTTTTTTCATTTTTTTCAAATTTTTCTTGTTGCTAGGCAGATTTAAAACGCATAATAAAAAACAGCAGAAATGCAATACATGCTTTTCTGCAGAATTTTCCATTTTAATTTCTGCATTGTGTTTTGTGTTGCGCTTTGCGCCTGGGTTTTTGACGCGTTTTTGCAGGTGGTTTTTTTTTTTCATTTTTAAAAATTTTTCTTGTTGCTAGGCAGACTTAAAATGCAAAACACACCATTAAAAACAGCAAAAATGCAATACATGCTTTTCTGCAGGGATTTCCATTTCTGCATTGCGTTTTGTGTTGCGTTTTTGCGCCTGTGTTTTTGATGCATTTTTGCAGGGGTTTTTTTTTTCGTTTTGAAATTTTTTTCTTTTTGCTAGGCAGATTTAAAATGCAAAACGCATAATAAAAAACACAGCAAAAATGCAATACATGCTTTTCTGCAGCATTTTCCATTTCTGCATTGCGTTTTGTGTTGCGTTTTTGCACCTGCAGTTTTCATGCGTTTTTGCAGGGGTTTATTTTTCATTTTTCTTGTTGCTAGGCAGATTTAAAATGCAAAAATGTATAATAAAAACACAGCAAAAATGCAACACATGCTTTTCTGCAGCGTTTTCCATTTCTGCATTGCGTTTTGTGTCGCGTTTTCGTGCCTGTGTTTTTGACGCGTTTTTGCAGAGGTTTTTTTTTTCATTTTTAAAAATTTTTCTTGCTGCTAGGCAGATTTAAAACTCAAAATGCATCAAAGACACAGCAAAAACTCAGTAAAAACACATTACATGCTTTTGTGCAGCGTTTCCATCGAAGTCTAAAGAAATAAAAACGCAACTTTTTGCATTCAAGTCCCTGACCCTTTCCAAAAAAACGCATCGGGGTGAACATGTCCCATAGGAAATCATGTTAAATGGACTGTACTGCTTTTTGGCAAAACGCTGCGGAAAACTCTTAGGTGTGAACCTAGGGTCATGTTTACATATATGATGCAAGCATTTAAACCACTTCAAGACCGCAATACGTATATATACATCGCGGTTTTGCGCTGATTTACCGGGTTATGGCTGCAGCAGTATGCCACAACCCCGGTATTAAACCCTCAGCCGCTGTTCTTTCCCATAAAAGTGATCCAAGCGGCTGAATAGCTGCTGGATCAGTTTTAGAAGTGGTGGGAGGGGCTTCCCACCCCTCCTTCCCGCTAGGGTTGCCACCTTACCCTCAGCCTGCTGCTCTTTCCGATAAAAATAATCCAAGAGGCTGAATAGCCTCTGGATCACTTTTAGAAGCGTTGGGAGGGGTCTCCCACCCCGCCTCTCACCCCGCCTCCCTGCTAGGGTTGCCGCCTTATCCCTTTAAAACAGATCCTATATTAATGACACCGGTTCTGAGGCTGATTTAATGCAGGTAAAGCACCAAGTGAGATTAATTACCACCTTCATCAGCCACAGAACCTGTGTAATCCTAGATTGTAAGCTCCAAGGAGCAGGGCCCTCAATCCCCTCATGTTTTGCATTGTATTGGTATTGTTCTGTCACATGTTCTGTCCCCCTTTGTAATGTACAGCGCTGAGCGAACTATTGGCACTTTATAAATACTGTATAATAATAATAATAATAACTAATGGGTTCTGTTTTAAAGGGATGAGGTGGCAACCTTACCTCCCCCCCCCCCCCCCACCGGCACTGCTTTCCGGTGGTTCTCGGGTTTACCGGTCTCATCGAGTTGTGGCAGTAGCCAAAGAAGTTAGCAGAGATCGGATTTTCTTCCTTCATCTATATTAGCTAGGAGGCTGGGAAGCAACGCCATGACGTCACTTCCGGATTATGGCAGCGGTACACAATTTTTTTTTGGAAAGCATCAGATCAATGTTTTTTTTTTTTTATCTGACACCTTCAAGGGTAGAGGAGAGATGTGGGGTCTTATAGACCCCAGATTTCTCCATAAAGAGGACCTGTCGTGCTTTATTTTTATCACAAGTGAGGGTTACATTTCTTGTGATAGCAATAAAAGTGATTAAAATAATTAAAGGGACAGTGTAAATATATATTTAAAAAATGTAATAAAATAAATAATTAAAAATTTTTTTTTAAAGTGCCCCCATAGTGCAGCATACGCAGGTCGTGCCGATATATGTAAAGGGTGTTCGCACCCGGGGCGGACTGACAACTCATGGGGCCCCCGGGCAATAGGGGATCATGGGGCCCCTGTGTCCTTGCCCAAACTCAAAAAAGCCTATGAAAAAGGTACCAAGGGCATCTCATGGGGCCCCCTACTGATCCCGGGCCCTAGGGCAGTGCCCGAGTTTCCAAATGGTCAGTCTGCCCCTGTTCGCACCACACATGTGAGGTATCGTCACAAACATTCTAGCGAGAGCAATCATTCTAGCAGCAGACCTCCTCTGTAACTCCAGACTGGTACCCTGTAAAAATGTTTAAAGCATTGCCTATGGAGATTTTAGAGTACCGTAGTTTAGCGGAATTAAACGAGCGTGCGCAATTTTAAAGTGTGACATGTTAGGTATCTATTAACATCACCTTTCATATTTTACAAAAAAATTGTATTAAAGTTAAATACTGTGTTTTTTGTTTTTTTAATTCATTGAAGTGTATTTTTTCCCAAAAAATTGTGTTTGAAAAACCGCCACGCAAATAACGTGTGACATAAAAAAATTGAAGCGACCACCAAATTATTCTTTAGGTCCTCTGCTAATGTCCCCAATCCATCTTCTGATAGTCAAAAGCCCTAGTATGGACTCTGCACATGCTCAGTTTGGTGTGTATTGCCAGACAGGTTTTTTTTTCTCTTGGGAGAGTGAATGTGATCAGCACAGGGCCAATCAGCACTGTCCAGACAGAGGGTCAGGAGTCATGCAGCCTCATAGGACAATCAGGGGAGAATGAAAACTCTTTCAAGCTTTAACCAGTGCTCAGATGGATAGAAGCCACAAGACTGCTCTAACTGCTGATAAGAAAAGGTATTCAGCAGTATATATTTACTAAAATAATTGCATTTCCATGTTGTGTGTACTGTGGGAGACCAGATATAGTGAATATAGGGTCCTGGGAGACCAGATATAGTGAATGCAGGGTCCGGGGAGACCGGATATAGTGAATGCAGGGTCCGGGGAGACCAGATATAGTGAATGCAGGATCCGGGGAGACCGGATATAGTAAATGCAGGGTCCGGGGAGACCGGATATAGTGAATGCAGGGTCCGGGGAGACCAGATATAGTGAATGCAGGGTCCAGGGAGACCGGATATAGTGAATGCAGGGTCCGGGGAGACCAGATATAGTGAATGCAGGGTCTGGGGAGACCGGATATAGTGAATGCAGGGTCCGGGGAGACCGGATATAGTGAATGCAGGGTCCGGGACACCGGATATAGTGAATGCAGTGGTCTGGGGAGACCAGATATAGTGAATGCAGGGTCCTGGGAGACCAGATATAGTGAATGCAGGGTCCGGGGAGACCGGATATAGTGAATGCAGGGGTCCGGGGAGACCGGATATAGTGAATGCGGGGTCCTGGGAGAGCAGATATAGTAAATGCAGGGTCCGGGGGACCAGATATAATGAATGCAGGGTCCGGGGAGAGCGGATATAGTGAACGCAGGGTCCGGGGAGACCGGATATAGTGAATGCAGGGTCTGGGGAGACCGGATATAGTGAATGCAGGGTCCGGGACACCGGATATAGTGAATGCAGGGTCCGGGGAGACCGGATATAGTGAATGCAGGGTCCGGGGAGACCAGATATAATGAATGCAGGGTCCGGGGAGACCAGATATAATGAATGCTTGGTCCGGGGTTTAATAACACTTTAAAGGCACAACAACTTTTAGATGTATACCTCATGAGCCGCAAAGGATATAAATCCACTTTGTATGTACCCAATACCTTTTGCATACCCAGATATTACCTTGTAAACCAGCAGTGACATCATCATTGTGCCCTATATAGCCAATGTAGAAAACAGAGCTGTGGGCGGGACTCAGCAAGCCCCACCTACTACATGCTACCTGAAGAAAACTACAGGAGGGGGCGGAGACAAGACCAGTCACCCTGCACAAGGACAGAGAGCAGCAGTGAGCGGTCTTTATTACAGGAAGGGAAAGTCTCACACTGGATTCCTGCACAGATGTGGAATACACAGAGCACACCGAGATTCAGGGAAGAATCGACATGACGAATGGATTTAGACACAATTTTTCTTATCCCGGAGTTCCGCTGTAAGTAGGTCTCAAGGGGATAATCAGATACATCTCAGGAGAAGTAGGAAAGCCCGGAACACAGAGAGAACATTTGGATGCACAGTACTGCAATGTCATATCAGAGAAGAGCTCAGCTGGAATGCCGGCAATGTTCCTCTTGATTTTGCACCGAGATGGATAAAATGTGCATAAATGCTCATATTTCATGATATATTATTGTTCATGTGGATGAATCCATAGCGCGTCGCCCGGCTCTGGCAGATGTTGGAATGCGCAATTACTGTGTTATCCAGGCCTCTGAATACATCTGAAATGAGACGCAGCTTTGTCCTGCTTGTCCGGGCTTTCACAGAACAGAGCACAATAGAGCCGGCTAATTGTCATCTGCTGTCCAAGGTCCCAGGTGCAGTGACCTCTCGCTGACAAAGAGGACCTGACATGTAAAACAGCTGCCATCAATCCTATGGGGTGGCGGTGGGGGGGGGTGCATTTTTAAAGGAAGATTCAGCTTGTAAAGTCAATGTAAAATCAATCACTAAAATCTATAATACAGATAAACTCCAGGCACAAATGCTTTCAATTCAACATATTCCTTAAAAGCCAGAAAGGATATAAATCTACTTTGCAAACCCAGATATTACTATATAAAAGTAGCAGTTGCTGTACAGTGTATAGCCTGTGCATAGACAGCAGAGGTAAGAGGGACCCAGCAGGCCCACCCTCTACAGAAGACTAGTGGTGCACCTAAATGAAAATTCTGGACCGACACCGGAAATTCAGGATGCACTTGGCCGAAAACCAAACCCGAAAACTGAAATGGAAAGTTTTAAAAAAAAATGTATTTTTTTAGATATAACTGTATGATATGGGACTTTTTAATCAATATCATGAATTTAAATAATATGAATAATAAAAACATAATCCAATAATGTAAAATAGCTTTTATTGATGGTAACACACAAACTTTGGACAGAAAATAAAATGAAATATATATAAAATTAAAAAACCTTAAATAGAGGTATTTTTGATTTGAAGTCAATAGGGGGCGTGTTCACATAAGATTGCCATTGACAGCAATTTTTGCACTGAAGTCAGTGGGACGTGATTTTGCATTGAAGTCAATAGGGGGTGTTTTTGCATTGATGTCAATGGGACATGATTTTGCATTGAAGTCAATGGGAAGTGATTTTGCATTGAAGTCAATAGGGGGTGTTTTTGCATTGAAGTCAATAGGGGGTGTTTTTGCATTGAAGTCAATGGGATATGATTTCGCATTGAAGTCAATGGGACATGATTTTGCATTGAAGTCAATGGGAAGTGTTTTTGCATTGAAGTCAATAGGGGGTGTTTTTGCATTGAAGTCAATGGGACATGATTTTGCATTGAAGTCAATGGGAAGTGATTTTGCATTGAAGTCAGTAGGGGGTGTTTTGGCACTGAAGTCAATGGGAAGTGATTTTGCATTGAATTATCTTCCCCTTTGACCACTGTTGTATTAGTAAAAACATGTCATCTCTGTAAAATCAGGGTCTATAAATGTATTCTTGCATATACTGTATATATAGAAAGGATCTCTGGAGCTCAGTCAGAGTGACTATCAGGTTTTTGGTCACCTTTCTTACTAAGGCCCTTCTCCCCCAATTGCTCAGTTTGGCCGGGCGACCGGCTCTTGGAAGTTTCCTAGTTTTGCCAAACTTCTTCCATTTGAGAATTATGGAGGCCACTGTGCTCTTGGGAACATTCAGTGCAGCAGAAATTTTTCGTAGCCTTTCCCAGATCTGTGCCTTGAAATAATCCTGTCTCTGAGCTCTGCAGGCAGTTCCTTCGACCTCATGGCTTTTGCTCTGTATCAGAGCATGCATTGTCAGCTATGAGGCCTTTTATAGAAAGGTGTGTGCCTTTCCAAATCTTGTCCTATTAATTTAGCACAGGTGGGCTCGGGGGCGGACTGACAACTCATGGGGCCCCCAGGCAATAGGGGATCATGGGGCCCCTATGTCCTTTCCCAAACTCAAAAAAGCCTATGAAAAAGGTGCCAGGGGCATCTACTGACCTCGGGCCCCCGGGCAGTGCCTGAGTTTCCAAATGGTCAGTCCGCCCCTGGGTGGGCTCCAAGCAAGGTGTAGAAACATCTCAGCAATCATCAAAAGAAATGGGAGGCACCTGAGCTAAATTTCAAGGGTTGTTGCAAAAGGGTCTGAATACTTATGCCAATGTGATATTTCAGGGTTTTTTTTTAATAAATTCACAGATATTTCTAAAATTCTGTTTTTGTTTTGTCATTATGGGTTACTGAGTGTAGATTAATGAGGTGTGAAAAAGAATTTCAACTACTGAAGTATCAGGCTGCAACATAAAATTTAAAAATGTGACGGGGGACTGAATACTTTCTGAATGCACTGTGTATATATATATATATATTTATTTATTTACAGTATACATGCACAGTATTTATATGTACTGTCACATATATGTTTTTAACAGTTATGCATAAATTGAAAATAAATAAATAAATATTCTCTATTGTCTGTACTCATTGGCCCCTAAAAGCCCCATACATATTTTTTCTAGTGTCTGAGTACTGTATTATTATTATTATTATTATACAGTATTTATAAAGCGCCAATGGTTCGCTCAGTGCTGTACATTACAAAGGGGGACAGAACATGTGACAGAACAATACAAATACAATGCAAAACATGAGGGGATCGAGGGCCCTGCTCCTTGGAGCTTACAATCTAGGAGGGAGGGGATAGCTGTGGGGGATGGAGTGGTTGGAGGAGTGGAGGAGGTCGGCAAGTTAGCAGGGGGTGGGGTAGGCTTCCCTGAAGAGGTGGGTTTTCAGGGTGCGCCTAAAGGAGAGGAGAGTAGGTGATAATCTGATGGGTTGGGGCAGGGAGTTCCAGAGGATGGGTGACACCCTGGAGGAGTCCTGTATTTTAATTTATTAAGATCATCATCTGTAATAAGGAAATGCCAAATTATGGCCAAATTGTGTCCATAGGCCCCCTTCGCACCTCTCCAGTGTGTCGTGCGGCATTACTGCTCACATTTTGTGGTGTAATATTTCTCACACTTACTGCTGTATTATTCTGCATGGCTCATAGAAAATAGACCTGCTCCTTTGTATTCAATGCACTATACCGCTGTGCGTAGACGGTTCCTATCTGTGCGTTCACATGCAACGCACATGCGTTTGCAAAATGCACTGGCCTGCCATTTACTCACTCATTCACCACTCATTTATTCATCACCGTGCAATATGTAAGGCCAACCTTAAAACCTAGGAGCCCAGAAACCTGGACCATTCTAATATGCAAATATTGACTCAACGATGGAAAGTCAAGGCCAGGATTCGTAACAAAGTATGGAATCCATCATTTTATTGATGTACATATTCCTCTTATACAATTGCCTTTAGCTGTCATTTCTTTAGCCACATAAACCTCTAGACCAAGGGTCTCCAAACTGTAGACCGTGGGCCAGATGTGGCCCTCTGCTTGCTTTTATCCAGCCCTTGTGGCACTATTCCTCCCACTGACACCAGAGATGGGGAACTAATTCTCCCACTGACACCAATAATAGGGAACTATTCCTCCTACTAACTCCAATGATAGTGCACCATTCCTTTCACTGACACCAATGATGGTGCACTATTTCTCCCACTGATACCAATGATGGGGCACTATTCCTCCCACTGATACCAATGATGGGACACTATTCCCCCCACTGACACCAATGATGGGCCACTATTCCTCCCACTGATACCAATGATGGGCCACTATTCCCCCCACTGACACCAATGATGGGCCACTATTCCTCCCACTGATACCAACGATGGGACACTATTCCTACCACTGATACCAATGATGGGGGACTATTCCTCCCACTGGCACCAATGATGGGCCACTATTCCCCCCACTGACACCAATGATGGGACACTATTCCCCCCACTGACACCAATGATGGGCCACTATTCCCCCCACTGACACCAATGATGGGCCACTATTCCTCCCACTGATACCAACGATGGGACACTATTCCTCCCACTGACACCAATGATGGTGCACTATTCCTCCCACTGATACCAATGATGGGGCACTATTCCTCCCACTGATACCAATGATGGTGCACTATTCCTCCCACTGATACCAATGATGGGGCACTATTCCTACCGCTGATACCAATGATGGGGCACTATTCCTCCCACTGATACCAATGATGGGGCACTATTCCTCTCACTAACACCAATGATGGGGCACTATTCCTACCGCTGATACCAATGATGGGGCACTATTCCTCCCACTGATACCAATGATGGGGCACTATTCCTCTCACTAACACCAATGATGGGGCACTATTCCTCCCACTGATACCAATGATGGGGCACTATTCCTCCCACTGACACCAATGATGGGGCACTATTCCTACCGCTGATACCAATGATGGGACACTATTCCTACCGCTGATACCAATGATGGGGCACTTTTCCTCTTACTGGCAAACAATGATGGAGCACTATTCCTCTCATTGACACCAATGATAGGACGCTATCCCTCCCACTGACACCAATGATGGGATACTACTCATCCCACTGACACCAATGATATGGCACTATTCCTACCACTGATACCAATGATTGGGCACTATTCCTCCCACTGATACCAATGATGGAGCACTATTCCTCCCACTGACACTAATGATGGAGCACTATTCCTCCCACTGACACCAGAGATGGGGAACTAATTCTCCCACTGACACCAATTATAAGGAACTATTCCTCCTACTAACTCCAATGATAGTGCACCATTCCTTTCACTGACACCAATGATGGGGGACTATTCCTACCACTGATACCAATGATGGGGCACTATTCCTCTTACTGACACCATTGATGGAGCACTATTCCTCTCATTGACACCAATAATAGGACACTATCCCTCCCACTGACACCAATGATGGGATACTACTGATCCCACTGACACCAATGATGGAGCACTATTCCTCCAACTGACACCAATGATGGAGCACTATTCCTCCCACTGACGCCAATGATGTAATTTTTTTACTCCCACTGACCATCAAGCCTATGGCATTGTTTACTCCCACTGGCCACAGTCCAGCCTTCTGAAAGTTTGAATGGACGTAAACTGGCCCTTTGTTTCAAAAGTTTGGAGACCCCCGCTCTAGACTAATTTTTCCATTCCTGACATTTGAGAAACACAAGCCGCCCAAGGCAAAGCTTCCTTCCGCAGCACATTGCCCAGCTGATTACAGGTCTACTTTGTCACACGCAGAAAGTTTTCATGTTGTAGTCACCACCCTATTTTCTTCTGATCTCAATATTTGTGCAGGCAGATTGGACATAAAAGCTGTATTTATCACTAATCCTGTGGAATATGCCCCCTATAGCTTTTATCATGATTAAATAAGCCATTGAAACCTTTTAAACGATAAAAGCCGCTATAAAACCCTCTGATTCAACTGTACATTCAGCCTAATTTTCTGAGCTGGATTGTACGCTGAACATGCAGATCTATTTCATTACCGCCATTTAGCTTGGAAACCTTCCCTGAAACGTCTCTCAGAATGCTGCATTAGTGTCAGACTGATTGCATCTTAGGGACGTTTGCTTTGAATTTGTATTATAGTTCCCTAGAAAGAGAAAACATTACGTTGCAAAAATTTTAGAAAACTTTCAGGCAGATTCTTACCTGCTCGTGTTCTGTAGGTATTTGGATAGCTACTTTTAATACGCTTACCGGAATCTTACAAATCGAGCTTAAAGTGGTTGTAAACCTCAGGCATGAAATATGAACAAAGCATCTCCCTCTATAGTGTGTACTTGTCTCTATTAAGAGCATTAAAGCGGAGTTGCACCAAAAAGTGGAAGCTCCGCATATCTGCCTCCCCTGTCCACTGCCACATTTGGCACCTTTTCAGGGGAGAGGGTACCTAGTTTTGACAGATACCCGCTCCCACTTCCGGCTCAGTTCCCTAATTCCCCCCCCAACCCCCTGCAGCCCTCTGGGACACTTCACAGGTCCCAGAAGACTGTGGCCCAGTCACAAAGTGCATGTGCAGTAGGAGACCGGCTGTGAAGCTGCAGGGCTTCACTGCCGGCTTCCCTTAGTCAAGGTGGTGGTGCCAGAACCCGATACCTGATTGAAGAATCGGCCACCAGGGGCGGACTGACAACTCATGGGGCCCCCGGGCAATAGGGGATCATGGGGCCCCTGTGTCCTTGCCCAAACTCAAAAAAGCCTATGAAAAAGGTACCAGGGGCATCTCATGGGGCCTTCTACTGACCCCAGGCCCTCGGGCAGTGCCCGAGTTTCCAAATGGTCAGTCCGCCCCTGGACACCAATGGATCCCAGGACAGGTAAGTGCCCTAATAGTATTTGTAGCTGCTGACTTTTAATTTGGGGGGGGGGCTCCACTTTAAGTGTAATTTCTGTCTGCTGCCCTGTTTCTTTGCTATCTGCATAAATCACTTCTGACAAGTTTTTCTGACACCAAGAGAAATAAGGTGACAGGGAAGAGAGCTCCAGCTAATTGACAGCCTCAGCTCTGTTCCTGTTTGCTGTGTGGAGGAGGGTGTGTCCATTCCCTCCAATCAGCTTTCAGAACTCTCCTCACCAGGGGCGGACTGACAACTCATGGGGCTCCCGGGCAATAGGGGATCATGGGGCCCCTGCGTCCTTGCCCAAACTCAAAAAAAGCCTATGAAAAATGTACCAGGGGCATCTCATGGGGCCCCCTACTGACCCGGGCCCTCGGGCAGTGCCAAGTTCCCAAATGGTCAGTCCACCCCTGCTCCTCACTGAGCTCTGCAGAGTGTAACTTCAGCTCTCCGCCCCCTGCTTTTTGAAAGCTCAGCTAAACTGTATGAATTCTGCACTTTGAGCAGATGTAGAGATAAGAATACTGTAGATAAACAGATACAACTTATGTAGGAGGACTTGTTTTATCTTTGTGTATCATCTGACAGCAGTCACTCACTGGGGATATGTAAGGGTTTACAACCACTTTAAGCAGATGAGTCATCAGTGAGAGAAACTGGCATGTCGGTTTTGCCGAATTGATTGATAAACTCTGCACTAATCTAGTCCCAACCATAAGATGTTTACAGTTTCACCAAAACAGAAGAATATTTGAATCTATCATATTGCTTACGTAAGGACCAGGCCTATTCTGACACTTTTTGTTCAGTCCAGTTACCTCACTGATTACACATAAGTATACAACCACTTTAAGGTTCTGTTGAACTGCTTCTGATCCATTTTTCAGAAACAAGAATGAATGTGAGGTTTTGCCTTCCCCACAATCACATTTGTTTAGTCTTTTAAGGTTGTAGATAAAAATATTTCTAACCCTAAACCTTAGTAAATGTGTGCCAGCGAAGAAGATGGTGATGAAAATTAGTTCTGATGTATATGCGAAAAAGCTAGTTCTCCTACAAGGAGGTAGACCCATGGTGTGTGTGGACCTAGTTCTGGTCCTAGGGATGCCAACTCTCTAACAGGTGAATCGCGTTTCAGACATTTAGTTACTGGATGTGCGCAGAGTTCATCTCGCTTGGTGGTTTGTTTCAAATATTTATTAAGAACATCAGATTTATCCAACGTGTTTCAGGGGGAATTCATCTCCCTTCTTTAGGGCTTGAACATACAATTCATGCATGGTTCAGGATAGAATTCAGCAAAAAAAAAATTCAGTCTGGAATGAAGCTAGGAGTTTAAGTGTATCCTGGTGGCAGTTCATCTCGCTTGGTAGTTTGTTTAAAATATCTATTAAGAACATCTGATTTACCCAACACGTTTTGGGGGGAATTCATCTCCCTTCTTTAGGGCTTGAACATACAATTCATGCATGATTCAGGATGGAATTCACCAAAAAAGAAAAAAACATAAGTTCAGTCTGGAATGAAGCTAGGAGTTTCAGCATATCTTGGCGGCAGTTCATCTCACTTGGTAGTTTGTTTCGAATATTTTTTAAGAACATCAGATTTACCCAACACGTTTTGGGGGGAATTCATCTCCCTTCTTTAGGGCTTGAACATACAATTCATACATGGTTCAGGATGAAATTCACCAAAAACAAATAGCCTAAGTTCAGGTTGGAATGAAGCTAGGAGTTTCAGCATATCTTGGCGGCACTTCATCTCACTTGGTAGTTTGTTTAAAATATTTATTAAGAACATCAGATTTATCCAATGTGTTTCAGGGGAAATTCATCTCCCTTCTTTAGGGCTTGAACATACAATTCATGCATGATTTAGGATGGAATTCACCAAAAACAAAATCAGTCTGGAATGAAGCTAGGAGTTTAAGTGTATCTTGGTAGCAGTTAATCTCGCTTGGTAGTTTGTTTAGAATATCTATTAAGAACATCAGATTTACCCAACACGTTTTGGGGGGAATTAATCTCTCTTCTTTAGGGCTTGAACATACAATTCATGCATGGTTCAGGATGGAATTCACCAAAAAAAAAATAGCCTAAATTCAGGTTGGAATGAAGCTAGGAGTTTCAGCGTATCTTGGCAGCAGTTCATCTCACTTGGTAGTTTGTTTAGAATATCTATTAAGAACATCAGATTTACCCAACATGTTTTGGGGGGAATTCATCTCCCTTCTTTAGGGCTTGAACATACAATTCATGCATGATTCAGGATGTATTTTCCTCCAAATAATTCAGTCTGGAATGAAGCTAGGAGTTTCAGTGTATCTTGGTAGCAGTTAATCTCGCTTGGTAGTTTGTTTAAAATATCTATTAAGAATATCAGATTTACCCAACACGTTTTGGGGGGAATTAATCTCTCTTCTTTAGGGCTTCAACATACAATTCATGCATGATTCAGGATGGAGTTCACCAAACAAAAAAAATAGCCTAAGTTCAGTCTGGAATGAAGCTAGGAGTTTCAGCGCATCTTGGCGGCAGTTCATCTCACTTGGTAGTTTGTTTAAAATATCTATTAAGAACATCAGATTTACCCAACACGTTTTGGGGGGAATTAATCTCTCTTCTTTAGGGCTTGAACATACAATTTATGCATGGTTCAGGATGTATTTCCCCCAAAACAATTCAGTCTGGAATGAAGCTAGGAGTTTCAGTGTATCTTGGTAGCAGTTCATCTCGCTTGGTAGTTTGTTTAAAATATCTATTAAGAACATCAGATTTACCCAACACGTTTTGGGGGGAATTGATCTCTCTTCTTTAGGGCTTCAACATACAATTCATGCATGATTCAGGATGGAGTTCACCAAAAAAAAAAAATAGCCTAAGTTCAGTCTGGAATGAAGCTAGGAGTTTCAGCGTATCTTGGCGGCAGTTCATCTCACTTGGTAGTTTGTTTAAAATATCTATTAAGAACATCAGATTTACCCAACACGTTTTCGGGGGAATTCATCTCCCTTCTTTAGGGCTTGAACATACAATTCATGCATGATTCAGGATGGAATTCACCCAAAAAAAAATTCAGTCTGGAATGAAGCTAGGAGTTTCAGTGTATCTTGGTAGCAGTTCATCTCGCTTGGTAGTTTGTTTAAAATATTGATTAAGAACATCAGATTTACCCAACACGTTTTGGGGGGAATTAATCTCTCTTCTTTAGGGCTTCAACATACAATTCATGCATGATTCAGGATGGAGTTCACCATAAAAAAAAAATAGCCTAAGTTCAGTCTGGAATGAAACTAGGAGTTTCAGCGTATCTTGGCGGCAGTTCATCTCACTTGGTAGTTTGTTTAAAATATCTATTAAGAACATCAGATTTACCCAACACGTTTTCGGGGGAAGTCATCTCCCTTCTTTAGGGCTTGAACATACAATTCATGCATGATTCAGGATGGAATTCACCCAAAAAAAAATTCAGTCTGGAATGAAGCTAGGAGTTTCAGTGTATCTTGGTAGCAGTTCATCTCGCTTGGTAGTTTGTTTAAAATATTGATTAAGAACATCAGATTTACCCAACACGTTTTGGGGGGAATTAATCTCTCTTCTTTAGGGCTTGAACATACAATTCATACATGGTTCAGGATGGAATTCACCAAAAAAAAATAGCCTAAGTTCAGGTTGGAATGAAGCTAGGAGTTTCAGTGTATCTTGGCGGCAGTTCATCTCACTTGGTAGTTTATTTAGAATATCTATTAAGAACATCAGATTTACCCAACACGTTTTGGGGGGAATTAATCTCTCTTCTTTAGGGCTTCAACATACAATTCATGCATGATTCAGGATGAAATTCACCAAAAAAAAAAATAGCCTAAGTTCAGTCTGGAATGAAGCTAGGAGTTTCAGCGTATCTTGGCGGCAGTTCATCTCACTTGGTAGTTTGTTTAAAATATTTATTAAGAAGTAAGCATTGTAAGCATTGTCTTTTTTATATTAAGTCCCGACGAAGGGGGATTGGGAACGTGACTGTTGGCAGCCTAGAAAAGGAATTGTGTTACTGGCAGGATCACCAGGTAAAAAATATGGGTAAAAAAATAAAATAAAGGGAAAAAATGGTGAAAAAAGAAAACGAATGTAGCCAACATATCCAAGGACTGCAGGGCTGTGTTATATTACATTTTTGTTCTTGAGTTTAGATACTCAGCCTTATAAACAATTCAGTGGTTTGTGATCAACAAAAAGAAGTGGTGTTCCGATCTGCAGTATCTCCTGGAACTGTGGTTTTCTTCAATGGGTACCATCATCTTGCCTATTATGCCGAGAACATGAACCAAGGCTTTCAATCACAGGCCATCCATCAAAGACAACGTAGCTCTTTCTGTAATGTTTAAGGAAGGCCTGGAGTAAAAGAAAGAAAGAAGACCTGAATGAAGGGCCGGCATGACAGGGGTTAAAGGGGGCTGGTAGAGGAGTTCCCATTAGCTAAGGGGGGAGTCTAAATGGTTTATGGAGGGAGCAGGTAGAGCTACAAGGGTTGGTCTGACAGGGTGTAGCAGGGGGTTTTCAGTCAGAAGAGAGTTTTCACAAGGCAAACTTCCCTCCCGCCCGCCCGTTGTTTTATGGTTTGTTTTGGTGGTGGTTGTGCCAGTTGGTGCTGGGGGACGACCGACGGGGTGCAAGGTCGTTGTTGGTTAATGTGGGCACAAGAAAAGCACTTTGTAGGAACCCGTCTGAGGTACGGCTTCCAGTTGTTCTGGTGGGGGTATCAGCGGTGGTGTCTCCGATTCGGTGGTGTTGCGACTGGAGGCCTAGTTAAGCAGGACGCAGGTATTCGTTTTCTTGATGCCTACTGGGACCTTGAAAAACATATGTTATACTGTGTTTTTGCTATTTAAATGTTATTTATTAATGGTTGTAATAAAAGGCCGTTTTGGGCCATTAACTCCATTTTGTTGTCTGCGTGGTTACTTAGGTTTAGGGGGGGGGGGGGTAAGTTATGGTTGAGTGGGACTGGATCAAGCCATCTTTAGTCCCCTGGCCATGCATTGCAGCTCTCTGCCTAGGGCAGAGTGGTTAGAGATGGGAATGAGGCCACAGTTGTTGACTTTTAGAAACAAAATGTCAAAATTTGCATATCAATAACAGCGCAGTTTGGTTTAAAAATTTTGGAAAAAAAGGAGAGATTTGATGGAGCGGGTTACGAAGCAGCACTACATCTACATGGTTGGGGAAAAGTTCACATATTTAAAACTTTTATTCATTCCAGTTTCACGTCAAGAAACTTGACTTGACTTGATATTGGCTTACAAGGCCTTTAAATTACAAAAAAAAAAAAAAAAAAAAGAAGAATAAGTGGAAACTCAAATTTCTGAAAAAGGCAGCTGCCGCGCTTCAATGATAAGAGCACATCCAGCTCTCTTGTCAGTTTCAGCACCATGGCCAGATCAGTACTGCAGGCTATTATCTGCAATGTGCGCAGAGAGGTCACCATATCAAGGGAGCTCAGGGCTCATGTAGAGAAGCGATGCTATTTGCAAGTTTAGTTTCCTCTAAATTTGATTTTGAGGGTTTTTTCTTTTTTTTTTTTTTTAGACATGTTACTGCTCTGAATCAGCTGGCAGCTTTGAAACGTGTGATAATGTTTTTATGGGAAACTCCAGGCAAACTCTTCGAAGTCGGTCTCCTAGCGTAGTCATTTATTCTAATGAACCAAGGCTCCTTGTTAAAGCTACCTTGTTACACTGTAAGTGGAGATGTATTTAAAGCCTTACAGGCATTCAGCGTATTACATACATTGGAGCTTTTATACCTGCCAATGGATTTGTATTTCTGCCCATCCAGTCGTGAGATTTACACAGCTCTGCCCCACAGCACAGCCCTGCCTGAAGGGGCAGGAGACCTAATTGATTCTTTGCTGCGTTCAGTAAGTGCATGTAAACTGTAACATTGAACTTTTCCTATTTGATCCATGTTGAATTACAGTGTTCATGTATTTTGTGCAACAACTACATCATTATTCAATAGAGATATCTTCTTCAACCAGTAGATGGCAGTGTTTATAATTTTGTAGCTGCATCTATGGTATACTCTATGTCTTTTCTCTGAATAAAGTTTCCTGTTTTCTTGTGGCAGCGAAGAATCAGACAAAGCACACGTGGACTGTGCACTGCCCGTTCTGTAGGGCTATATCTGGAATTTCTAACAATCCATTTTGGTCTGTAAAAGCTGAATTCCAGATATGGTTTGTATTGCATAGTTCCATTGGTGCCATACCTGTGGGATTGCTGTGGAAGTAAGGAGTCACTGTAGCAGTCCCATGTGGTTACCCTGTTACCACAGAGAAGTGCTAGTTTAGCACGATTGCCATTCAGAGAACGCTTTGAATTTTTCTTTGATTGGACGAGGTGGAGAGGGTGTGCTACCAAATATTAAATTGAGGGTGCCAATAATTGTGTCCAGTCCAATTTGGGGTTTTGTGTGGAATGTGTCAGATTTGGCTTTTTTTCTCCACGTTTTTGTGTCATACCATTACAAACAAAAGACATACACATGAGAATGCCTAAACATTTGTAATTGCAACAATTTTCTGAGTGAAGTGGTGCGTTATCTGACAGAAATGCGGGGGTGCCAATATTTTTGGCCATGACTGTATATATACACTATATTGCCAAAAGTATTGGGCCCGCCCTCCAAATCATGTGATTCAGGTGTTCCAATCACCTCCATGGCCACAGGTGTATAAAATCATCACCTAGGCATGCAGACCGCTTCTACAAACATTTGTGAAAGAATGGGTCGCTCTCAGGAGCTCAGTGACTCCAAGCGTGGTCCCGTGATAGGTTGTCACCTGTGCAATAAGTCCATCCGTGACATTTCCTGGCTACTAAATATTCCACGCTCCACTGTTAGTGGGATTATAACAAAGTAGAAGCAACTGGGAACAACAGCAACTCAGCCACCAAGTGGTAGGCCACGTCACATGACAGAGCGGGGTCAGCGCATGCCAACTGTCTGCAGAGTCAATAGCTAAAGACCTCCAAACTTGGTGTGGCCTTCAGATTAGCACAATAACAGTGCATAGAGAGCTCCATGGAATGGGTTTCCATGGCCAAGCAGCTGCATCCAAGCCTTACATCACCAAGTGCAATGCAAAGCGTCGGATGCCGTGGTGTAAAGCACACCGCCACTGGACTCTAGAGCAGTGGAGACGTGTTCTCTGGAGTGACCAATCATGCTTCTCTGTCTGGCAATCCGATGGACGTGTCTGGGTTTGGCGGTGGCCAAGAGAACTGTACTTGCCTGACTGCATTGTGCCAAGTGTAAAGTTTGGTGGAGGGGGGATTATGGTGTAGGGTTGTTTTTCAGGGGTTGGGCTTGGCCCCCTAGTTCCAGTGAAGGGAACTCTTAAGGAGTCAGCATACCAAGACATTTTGGACAATTTCATGCTCCCAGCTTTGTGGGAAGAGTTTGGGGATGGCCTCTTCCTGTTCCAACATGACTGTCCACCAGTGCACAAAGCAAGGTCCATAAAGACATGGATGAGCAAGTTTGGGGTGGAGGAACTTGACTGGTCTGCACCTGACCTCAACCCCATAGAACACCTTTGGGATGAATTAGAGCGGAGACTGTGAGCCAGGCCTCCTCCCCCGACATCAGTGCCTGACCTCACAAATGTGCTTCTGGAAGAATGGTCAAACCTTCCCATAGACACCCTCCTAATCCTTGTGGACGGCCTTCCCAGAAGAGTTGAAGCTGTTATATCTGCAAAGGGCGGGGCCAACTCAATATTGAACCCTAAGGACTAAGACCAGGATGCCATTAAAGTTCATGTGCGTGTAAATGCAGGCTTTCTATATGGACAAAACAGTGGCTAAATGGCTAGCACTTCTGCCTGGCTGTATCAGGGTCGCTGGTCCAAATCCCAACCATGGCACCACCTGCAGAATTTGCATGTTCTCCCTGTGACTGCATGGGTTTCCTCCGGGTACTCTGGTTTCCTTCCACACTCCAAAGCCATGCTGGTAGGGTAATTGGCTCCTGTCTAAATTGGCCCTAGTATGTGTGAGGCACTGATGTCGGATGAATGTGAGTTAGAGACCTTAGAGTGTGGGTTAGACTTAGACGTAGTCTTGGTCTTGACTAAGTCTTAGACTTGAGGGTTAGGGACTGATGTGAATGTACAATATATGCATGTAAAAGCGCTGCATAAATTGATGGCACTATAGAAGTACCATAAATATATATATATATATAATATATATATATACAGTATATATGTATGTGTGTATGGAAACTTTTTGAAGACCCCTCGTACATTGGTCTAAGCTGCACAATCCATACCAAGCTGGACAAACCATACCAGGAGTTCAGCTTTAAATTTACCAATTAAGGGGTTTTGTTATATCTCTAAAATGGGTAAAAAAAAGAAAAAAAAAAAAAGAAAATTGAAAATTACTTTTGAAATAACATTAATATGTAAAATCTTCTATGAAATTTTAGGGATTGGGTTTACATTCTCTCTGAATTGGTGGATTTGCACTTAAATTTTTGTGGTTTCACCAGTTTCAACCCATTATTAAACAATACCTCCCAATCAAGGGCGGACTGACAACTCATGGGGCCCCCAGGCAATAGAGGATCATGGGGCCCCTGTGTCCTTGCCCAAATTCAAAAAAGCCTATGAAAAAGGTACCAGGAGCATCTCATGGGGCCCCCTACTGACCCCGGGCCCTCGGGCAGTGCCCAAAATTCCAAATGGTCAGTCCGCCCCTGCTCCCTATTCAGTTTGATGCAGCTACTCTCTAAAAAAAAATCATAAATCGGTAAATCCGCTTGTTTTATAGAGCAAAGAGCGGTAATTGTCCCGTGAATCAAAAGTACATGTAGTGCTGAAATATTTATTAGATTTGCATTCTTTGCATGTAAACTTTCCCCACCGCTGTGCGCTGTACCTGTAATTGTGTGCTGCAGGGTCTTCTGGGAGTTTGGACAAGCTGGTGTGGTTTTTTTTTTTTTACAACTTCCTTTCATTGCATCACATTTCTATCCCCTAGTGAGGACCCCTAATACGTCTCTGCCTTCCTGCAGCCTGTTCTCTGCGGGTGTCGCAGACACAGAGAAGCTGTGACAGCATTAATCAGGGACATTCTTAACACAATACAATTCACAGCACAATTAGCCGGCTCAGCACTGCCTACAGATAGGAAGCATTACAGGATTATGTAACGGGCCCATTACAACGCATTGCATCTGGGCCAATTAGTGTCTTAAAGGGAATCCATAGTCTTTTCAACTTTTTTTCTCATCCTATATGTGAACGTGATCAGCATAATGTAAATAAAATCTGTTCGAGCCCAACAGAACCCTAATAAAAGCATGCTTCCTTGTGAATTATATGGGTAAGTGAGCAGAGTTCATTTAGGTCAGGGGTCCAAATCAGGGGCGGACTGACAAATCATGGAGCCCCTGGGCAATAGGGGATCATGGGGCCCCTGTGTCCTTGCCCAAACTCAAAAAAGCCTATGAAAAAGGTACCAGGGGCATCTCATGGGGCCCCCTACTGACCCCGGGCCCTCCGACAGTGCCCAAGTTTCCAAATGGTCAGTCCGCCCATGGTCCAAATCCTGCCCAATGCAGGATTGCATCTGGCCCACAGCGCTAGAGTCAGGTTCAGGGGCGGGCTGACCATTTGGAAACTCTATATACTATATACTATACTATATACTAGAGAAATGGGCACTGCATGTGTAGCAAGTAAATGAAGCTTGTGGCTTCACAGCCGGGTGCCTACTGCGCATGCGTGAGTAGTGCTGCGCTTTGCGAATGGCCATGTAGTCTTTTGGGACCTGTCACGTGTCCCAGGAGATTACGGGGAGGGAGGGAGGGGGGAGGACAACTTCCGCTTCCGATCATCTAGGCGGTCGCAGTGGAAGTGGGTGCGGGTACCTGCCAAAATCAGGTACCCGCTCCTTAAAGGTGCCAATTCCTCCCGGGGAGTGGGGGACCTGTCCTTAAAGCAAAACTTCCTCTTTTGGGTGGAGCTCCTCTTTAAATCTGAAACAATGTCATCAACTTTCCAAGCTATCTTTTGTGAACTATACGACCAGGGGTGGACTGATCATTTGGGTACTCGGGCACTGCCCGAGGGCCTGGGGTCAGTAGGGGGCCCCATGAGATGCCCCTGGTACATTTTTCATAGGCTTTTTTTAATTTGGGCAAGGACACAGGGGCCCCATGATCCCCTATTGCCCGGGGGCCCCATGAGTTGTCAGTCCGCCCCTGGTCAGGTTCCTTCTCTGATTGGGATATAATGAAAAGGAGGACTCTGATATCAAAGGGCTCTAATGAGGACTTTGATGGAGACATTGATGCAAGTGGAGACTCCTAAGGCAAACTCTGATGTAAGGGGGCTTTGATAAGATCCCTGATGTAAAGCCCAGTACATACAATGAGAAAGTCGTACGAGAAATACCGCTTTTGAAGCGAACGTACAGTAATCTGATCGTTAGTACACAGGCTTCGTCCAAAATTATTCGAAGGGATAACAACAAAACTTTTTCTCGTACAATACTAGATCATACAATTTTTGTTTAATCAGTACAGTTTTTGCCTGAAAATGCAATACAAATACAATACATTTATTTATTTCAGGTACTTATATAGCGGCATCCATTTACGCAGCGCTTTACATATATATTGTACATTCACATCAGTCCCTAACCCTCAAGGGGTGTACAATCTAAGGTCCCTAACCCTCAAGGGGCGTACAATCTGAGGTCCCTAACCCTCAAGGGGCGTACAATCTAAGGTCCCTAACCCTCAAGGGGTGTACAATCTAAGGTCCCTAACCCTCAAGGGGCGTACAATCTAAGGTCCCTAACCCTCAAGGGGCGTACAACCTAAGGTCCCTAACCCTCAAGGGGCGTACAATCTAAGGTCCCTAACCCTCAAGGGGCGTACAATCTAAGGTCCCTAACCCTCAAGGGGCGTACAATCTAAGGTCCCTAACCCTCAAGGGGCGTACAATCTAAGGTCCCTAACCCTCAAGGGGCGTACAATCTAAGGTCCCTAACCCTCAAGGGGCGTACAATCTAAGGTCCCTAACCCTCAAGGGGCGTACAATCTAAGGTCCCTAACCCTCAAGGGGCGTACAATCTAAGGTCCCTAACCCTCAAGGGGCGTACAATCTAAGGTCCCTAACCCTCAAGGGGTGTACAATCTAAGGTCCCTAACCCTCAAGGGGCGTACAATCTAAGGTCCCTAACCCTCAAGGGGTGTACAATCTAAGGTCCCTAACCCTCATGGGGCGTACAATCTAAGGTCCCTAACCCTCAAGGGGTGTACAATCTAAGGTCCCTAACCCTCAAGGGGTGTACAATCTAAGGTCCCTAACCCTCAAGGGGTGTACAATCTAAGGTCCCTATCCCTCAAGGGGCGTACAATCTAAGGTCCCTAACTCACATTCATACATACACATACTAGGGCCAATTTAGACAGGAACCAATTAACCTACCAGCATGTCTTTGGAGGGTGGGAGGAAACCTGAGTACCCGGAGGAAACCCATGCAGGCACAGGGAATGACGTCACTTCTGAATTGTTATTCTGTTGTACACGAATTTTCGTAACTTTAGTAACCTTTTCACTTTCGATATGAGACTGGCATGCAAAAAAGAAACAGACAATCATCCATCCGAAATTTTCATTGTGTGTACGAGACTTAAGGGGGGGGGGGGGGGCTCTGATGGAGATTCTGATGTAAGGGGAAGAATCCTAAGGTGAACTGTGATCTAAGAGGGGCTCTGATGGAGACCCCGATGTAAGAAGTGACTCTAATTGGGACTCTGATGTTAAGGGGGGATTCTGATGGGTATCCTGATTTTAGATGGGGACTCCTAAGGTGAATTCTGATCCAAGGGGGACTCTGATGCTAAGGGGGGTCTTTGCAGGGGACCCTGATGTAAGGGGGATTCTCTTGGGGACCTTGATGTAAGGGGGGGGGTGCTCTGCTTTGTTTTACTGAAGTTCTTTGTGTTTTGTTTTGAATCATATCATGTTGATTACAAAAATGATCCTTGGTACTTCCAAGAGGGGACGGTGTGTTTATTTTACCCTGGGGATTGCACCCTCTTCTTGTTAAGAAGTGAGCGCTCCTCTGAGAGTTAAAGTGGTTGTAAACCTCAGACATGAAATATGAACAAAGCATATCGCTCTATAGTGTGTACTTGTCTCAATCCAGAGCAATAAGTGTCATTTCTGCCCACTGCCTCGTTCCTTTGCTCTAAGCATGAGTCACTTCTGATGAGTTTTCCTGACACCCAGTAATGAAAGGTGACAGAGCCTGTGATTGACAGCCTCAGCTCTGTTCCTGTGAGCTGTGTGAAGGGGGGTGTGTCCCTTTCCTCCAATCAGCTCTCAGAGCTCTCCTTGCTGATGTAACCTCAGCTCTCCACTGCTTTTCACAGCTGAGGGATCCTGTGTAAATTCTGCACTTTGAATGGATGTAGAGCAAAGATGGCTTTAGATAAACGGGTACAACTTATGTAGGAGGATTATTTCATCTCTTTGTATCACCTGAGGTCAGTCACTTCACTAGGTATATATAAGAGTTTTCAACCACTTTAAAAGGCCCAACACCGGCAAGACTGTATCTAGATTTTCCCCTGGTCAATGAGTTACATAGAGCCTGAAAATGATAGATTGGCCATTCTCCTATATCAGTCCATTGGGCTGTGATCTGACATTGGCCGTGCCAATATTTGATGCATTTGCTACATTTGCTCAACACAACTTTCCATTTCTAGGCTTTTGCTGGTTAATAAAGCCCATTCGACTGTTAACTGGTGCTTTGGTGATTGTTGGATCTAGGTACAAGGTGGGTCATTACTGGGCAGGGCAGAAGGATGCACACAAATCCAGCAGCCCCTCCAGGGGTAGGAACTAGGAGGTGAATGGTTTAGCAGTAGTTCCTAATGGCAGAGCTGTTTAGATCAGTAATTGTATCATAGTAACAGGTATGGCTCTCTGGTGAGGACTGCAGACCTCCAAATTTTTGAAGGAGCCTGCACGCCTTTGACGCTACGCCACCGGATCACGGAGGTCCAGCGGCCCCCACATCATACCAGCTGGTCAGTGCTCATAGCGGCGCTTTTTGCTGCTGCGTTACTCTGCAATTTGCTGCTTAATTACTCTGCATTGTGTTGTTCTGGAAGGACAATGTCCGCTATTTCATATTTTATATCTCGTATGATTACTAATAAAATTCATCTTAAATACTACACTATGGGCATTCCCCTTATGGCTCTTTGGTGAGCTTTTTAATCCCCCAGAGCTCCCCCTGGTGACCATCCCTTGTTTACGAAGAGGCTGTATATACGTCCTTAAAGTGGACTCCCGGATGGACACCCTGACGTTATCCACCTATCCTAAGCTGTACCACCTTAAGAGAGATTCCGGGCAGACCTCCATTTGATTAAATACATTGCACATTTCCCTTGCGCATCTGGTGAGTGTGCATTTTCTCTTCTTGTTGCCACCCACCATTTTGGTTGATGACCGATATACCACTGGGATTAACCATGTCACCTTGGGGCCCACACATGATTCTTGACTTTGAATTTATTTATGGACTTTTATTTTAATATATCATGTTTTAAGAATTATACTATTTATTTATTTCAGGTACTTATATAGCGCCGTCAATTTACGCCGTGCTTTACATATATATTATGCATTCACATCAGTCCCTAACCCTCAAGGGGTGTACAATCTAAGGTCCCTAACGCTCAAGGGGTGTACAATCTAAGGTCCCTAACCCTCAAGGGGTGTACAAGCTAAGGTCCCTAACTCACATTCATACATACACAAACTAGGGCCAATTTATACAGGAGCCAATTCACCTACCAGCATGTCTTTGGAGTGTGGGAGGAAACCGGAGTACCCGCAGGAAACCCACGCAGGCACAGGGAGAACATGCAAACTCCAGGCAGGTGGTGCCATGGTTGGGATTCAAACCAGCAGCCCGAGTACTGCCAGGCAGAAGTGCTAACCACTTAGCCACTGTGCTGCCCATGATGATCGTTTATGGTTTTCACTTGACCCATACATTCTATTGATTATTTATCTATATTATCTTATTTATTTTATTACAGTAATATAATTTTTTAGCGCTGCACTATCTTATTTTAGTCACTTTGAAGGTTTTATGGTCTCATTTCTAGTGCATAGCCGCTATTCTGTTAGCTAAGCGCTTGTTGATATTTCTTCTTTTAGACATTCAAATTAGGTGATCTCCTGAAAGGAAACCCCAAATCTTTTGTTGTCCATGCTCACACCTTGAAAATCAGTGGGAGCCATGCAGTGCCACCAATGACAGCTCTGCCATGTTGAATTGGATGAGTGACCATGCAAGGGGAGGAGCATCCAAGGGTATATGTTAATCACAAAAAGGAATGTACTGTTTCTGAAAAAGGTTACCACTTGAGACGTTCTTGGTTTTGGTTTGGTTTGGACTTGGTTTTTCTCAATTCTGAATTTTGAGTCTTGCCAATGCTACATCAACTTGCAAACTACTTATCATGAGGGAAAAGTTCAGTTATGGCTCCCTCACGCCCATGGCACCAGGAGATTTGAGATAATATTTGCTGTTTCATCTACAGAGAGAGAAAGTGAAAAATATCCCTTGCTCTATTCCCTATATCGTCCGCCTTCCCATAACAGTGAAATAATCTGTGAACACAGGTCCGCTCCGTTGGAATTCGAGCTTTGGGACAAATTAAACTAGATGCTTATCATCAAGGGGCTTATCAGCACCCGCCTAGTCAGTTCCTAAAACTTAATTATTGGGATTAAATGCTTCTTTTTTAAGTTATCTGGTTCAAACGGATGGACTTTAATTAAATCTATTGAACTTTGGCTCAGTTCCTTATTAAAGAAAAGCAACTTAGACTGTCAGTTCGTACGTCAAACAAGACAAGTCCAGAGGACCGTTGACGCAGCTAGCGTAATCTCAGTCGGGCGCACCAAACACATCTGTTACACAGTCACCATAACCATACTCCTATAGCTTTCATCTGTTGTGTTTGTGTGCAACATCATCAGGGTCCATTTCAGACATATGAGTCTCACTGCATTACAGGGAATTGTAGCAACATCTTAAATGTTCCAAGCCGTTACGGCTCAATTTGGTGTAGAGATGACAATAAACGTTTTCATGCTTTGGATATCTCTGTCTGTATAATAAAAAATGGGCTGATTTTACGTGGAGAATGAAGGGTTGGGGGGACTTAGACATTTGCACATTTTTGGACCTGCAATGGTCATCTGTGCAAATCAACCCACACCACTCCACAAGAACAAAAGGAGAAGAGTGGCGCTGGCTCACAAAGAGTTTTATCCAATAAGGTGGACAACACAGTTGGGTTCTGTCCATGATATTTTTTTATTTGTCTGATGTGTGCGTGATGGACCGATAGGTGTGATGGACCGATAGGTGTGATGGACCGATAGATTCGAGACTTGGTTTAGATGGATATAAAATGAAATGCATCTTACATCAAAAAAGCTGATCCCTGATGAAGGTATAGTGTATGTGGACCCAGGGGCGGAGTGACAACTCATGGGGCCCCCGGGCAATAGGGGATCATGTGGCCCGTGTCCTTGCCCAAACTCAAAAAAGCCTATGAAAAAGGTACCAGGGGCATCTCATGGGGCCCCCTACTGACCCCGGGCCCTCGGGCATTGCCCGAGTTTCCAAATGGTCAGTCCACCCCTGTGTGGACCTTGTTCTGGTCCTAGGCTGCTACCTCTCTGATCATGACAAAACGGACACTTAGCAGTCAAGTACCTAGTACAAAGCCGGCCATACATGGGTCGAATTCTGAAAGAATTTTCTTTCGAAAATCTTTTCTAAGAATTTTCGTTCAAATTTCGCACCATTAGTGGGCCACAGAAACGGACAATTTTCGTGTAACCATCGAATCTGAGTGATCAGGCATGTTGGAAATTTTTTGAAAAATGAACGAATTTCAAATCAGTGATGGCCATAAGTTTTGTGGGCCCTCTCTGTGCTTTCTGCCTGTATTATATGTGTTTCAGTTAGTATTGTTCCTTGCTATCTCCATGAACTACAGAACACCTTCCCCCGTATTATGTACGGTAGATAAGGGGAGGTGTTCCCTAGTGCTGTACTAGGTTGGCAATGTTGCTCCTCCATAGATACAGTACAGTGAATGAGCCTTGTCACTCTAGGACAGGAAGTGTGTTACCGGCAGGATCGCCAAGTGAAGGTTAAGTAAAAAAGCAATAAATATCAAGACAGCGCTCTTCCCAAAAAATATCTCTTATAATTCAAAAATGCTGAAAAACAACTATAAAAAACTAGAAATAAAAAAGTGTGGGAAAGTGTTTGAACACTTGCCTACTCCTTTGTTATTAATAATTGTAAATACTTTATTGATATTTTTGTTGATGTTAATCACTTTAAGATATATTATTAATATGCCATGTTTTTGATTCATTTTCCACACATTGTAGTTTTAAACACTTTCCCACACTTTTTTATTTCTAGTTTTTTTCTAGTTGTTTTTCAGCACTTTTGCATTATAAGAGATATTTTTTGGGAAGAGCGCTGTTTTGATATTTATTGCTTTGGTTGGTTGCCTTGTTTGGGTTGATAGCGGCTCTCCTTAAACATATTCCTTATTTATATATCTTTTCGAATTCCTGAGGCGCTGTCCTTATCTGTTATTTATTAAGGTTAAGTAAAAAGTCTGAAAACAGAAAACTAATGGAAGTAAAGACTGGAAAGCTGCAGCACATTATATTTATGTTCAGATACCCTGAATTCATGATGTTTTTTTAAGCGCTCTGCCAGGGGCGGACTGACAACTCATGGGGCCCCCGGGCAATAGGGGATCATGGGGCCTCTGTGTCCCAAACTGAAAAAAGCCTATGAAAAAGGTACCAGGGGCTTCTCATGGGGCCCCCTACTGACCCCGGGCCCTCGGGCAGTGCCCGAGTTTCCAAATGGTCAGTCCGCCCCTGCGCTCTGCCTTCTTACCAGCCATGTAAAATTTGTATAGTATTGTGTAGGAAGCTGTCTGTTTTATATTCAGAGTTTCAGGCAGGCCCGGATCTAGGGGGGTGCTGGGGTGGGCTATGCCCCCCTAGATTTTAGTTGTGCCCCCCCCCCCCCAGACCCCTGAGAGTGCATCCACAAATCCATAAGACCTGATGGGGACAGTTGATGTAAGAGAGCACTCTGAGGGGGCAATTGATGTAAGGGGACAGTTTGATGGGACAGTTGATGTAAGGGGGCACTCTGATGGGGACAGTTGATGTAGAGGGGCACTGAGGGGGGAAATTGATCTAAGGGGGCACTCTGATGAGGCAATTGATGTAAGGGGGCACTCTGATGTGGACATTTTATGTAAGGGGCACTCTGGTGAGGACACCTGATGTAAGAAGGGACTCTTATAGGAGCCTTGATGTAAGGAGGGACTCTGAGAAGAACTCCTGATATAAGGAGGGACTATTTTAGGGACACCTGATATAAGGGGGCACAGGTTCTGTTTAATCACCCTAAACAAATGACAGCATTCCCATTTCATTCCTGCACCACCTCTGTACTACCTGTCAGATGATACTTCCGAGTTATGACTCCATGGTACATAAGTATGCCCAGTGAAGAGAGAATATTTGTTCCATGCATGCCTGTCACACTACTGACATAATGCCCTCTGACTTTTTTTTACTGCACCCCCAGATCAGATAGGCTAGATCCGGCCCTGATCTAAGGGGGCACTCTGATGAGGCAATTGATGTAAGGGGGCACTCTGATGAGGAAACTGATGTAATGAGGCACTCTGATGAGGCAATTGATGTAAGGGGGCACTCTGATGAGGAAACTGATGTAATGGGGCACTCTGATGAGGCAATCGATGTAAGGGGGCACTCTGATGAGGAAACTGATGTAATGGGGCACTCTGATGAGGCAATTGATGTAAGGGGGCACTCTGATGAGGCAATTGATGTAAGGGGGCACTCTGATGAGGAAACTGATGTAATGGGGCACTCTGATGAGGCAATTGATGTAAGGGGGCACTCTGATGAGGAAACTGATGTAATGGGGCACTCTGATGAGGCAATTGATGTAAGGGGGCACTCTAATGAGACAATTGATGTAAGGGGGCACTCTAATGAGGAAACTGATGTAAGGGGGCACTCTGATGTGGACAATTTATGTAAGGTGCACTCTGATGAGGACACCTGATGTAAGAAGGGACTCTTATAGGAGCCTTGATGTAAGGAGGGACTCTGAGAAGAACTCCTGATATAAGGAGGGACTATTTTAGGGACACCTGATATAAGGGGGCACAGGTTCTGTTTAATCACCCTAAACAAATGACAGCATTCCCAGTTTATTCCTGCACCACCTCTGTACTACCTGTCAGATGATACTTCCGGGTTATGACTCCGTGGTACATAAGTGTGCCGAGTGAACAGGGAATATTTGTTCCATGCATCCTGTCACACTACTGACATTATGCCCTCTGACTTTTTTTTACTGCACCCCCAGATCAGATATGCTAGATCCAGCCCTGGTTTCAGTTAGAATTTTCAGCCACTGGTCTGAATCCTATAGAGGAACCCTAGCACAAGGAGTCTTATGATTCCACCCCCGTTCCTGAATTTACTCAGGCATTTCCTGAGATAGTGAGACAAAGCAAAATCAGAAGAAAATATAATCTCATATTAGAAGTACGGTTCTTTGATGCCTACCCTTACCCTGCAACCCATAACTACTTTGTGCTAAAAACAATCCCGAAATTTGTTCCTACAAAACTGTGTTGTTTGTACATTCCGGCAGTTTAGTGGCCCTTGTCCAAGTCCTAATATATAGTCTCTTTTATGAAGAGCTGAGATTTATCATCTCTGTGAGTCTATGAAGCAGAACCGCATCTTAACTCTTATATCCCCCAGAACCTTACATTCTAATTTGGTCCTTGATTTTCTGTCCATTCCCAAAACTCGAAGACATCAATTACCAATAAATGACTTGCTTTTTTTTTCCCTTGAAATATTGCCCGAGTGCCGAGATGTTATCAAGCTGCATTGTCAGTTATGATTAAATCATGTTCACCTCGCCATACAAGCGGGAGATGTGAAGGAGATGGAAAGGTAGACGGTATATAAGCTGAAAAACTGGGAATGACAAGGGGGTCTGAGAGCCCGCGGAGCCGCCCGACTCCCAAATAGGATTTAAAGATTAACGTACTTTGGGTACAATTGAGATACTGCATGAGACTTCTTCCGTGTGCTTGGCTAATGCTGGCACCTCAAGCATGGCGGATTTGTTTTCTTCTTATTGGCAGCCATTACAATTAGAGAATTTTCTCATTAACTATTAAAGTTGCAAAGTGTTTTCTCCTACAGACATCATGAGGAGTTACTCTTGGTCTTCTTCGCCAGTCTAGCCAGTGAATGTGGAATGATATTGCAAAGACTTGGGGCCATTTTATATGGCTGTTATGTGCCCCACTGTAGCCATTGCTATCTTCTTAAATAGGCCCTGTCATTTGGCCCATTCATGGCAACAGGTACACTTGTAGGCAGATGCAGTCTACATTCTCCACCGCAGGTAGAGCTTGCCCGGAACGGCAATGCCGCTGAAGGAGGAAGTCAAGAGAGACTGGGTTTCTTTATGATTTCCTTAGTCCCCTGGCGCAGCGTTCCTATTGGCTTCGCTGGTTCCAAGTGACCTTGGCGGCCAATATGGGTCTTTTTTAAGTCCATTTTGGTTCACATTTTGCAAGTTGGCTAGTCTAGGGACAGAACACTTGACTGCCAGGGACAACATTAGCAGTAGGAAGAGGTTCCATAGGAGTAGGGAAAGCTTCGTCAGCAACTCAGCAAGCTCCCTTTTGGGTTGGACCAGCCAGGCCATACTCCTCGCTCCTTGACAGGGGCTGTTTCCAGTTCAGACCTATTCTACGCTGACTTTCCACTCTAACTGATGTGAGTTCCTCGACGGGGTGTGCTACCCCGCCAGGCTGTTATACAGTTTCACAAGTTCTGCAATACAGTTTTCTGCAATCAATTATCCTGTGTGCTTTTTTTGCCACCACACCACACTGCACCTACCCAACACTCTTGTAAGAAAAATATCTTGCTTGCAATTGCCTTGCCACTCCTCTGTCCCTCTATTGTCCCTTCATTGAAGCTTTATGTCAGATGAAGTTGAAGCTTATACTGGGTTAATTTCTTCATCCTCCTTCTCTCGAGATAATGTTTAGGCGTGGGTATTGGCTACCTAGACCCGAGCACTGCATCATGGGATACATGTTCCTGCAAACCTAATAGGAATGGGTATTTACCAAGAGCAATGAACTGGCATGGGAGCACACAGAAAGTGAGTTAGGGTGAGGGTTCTTCTTACAAGGCTTCAACTGAGGGTGGTGGGTCCTTCTTACAAGAGAACCTGTCAGTCTACTGTAAATGGGCAAAGTGACAGATTATCTTTAAACTGGTATTCAGTCTCTCCACAGAAATTCTTCATAACATTACAATTATAGGTGGCCTATGTGGGTGGCACAGTGGTTAGCTATTATGCCTTGCAGGACTGGGACCTGAATCTTACCCAGGGCACTGTCTGCATATAGTTACCATGCTCTCCTTGTTTCCACATTTGTTTCTTCCAGGTACTCTGGTTTCCTCCCAAACTCCAAAGACCTGCTGGTAGGTTGGCTTCTGTCTAAATTCACCCTTGTATTTGTGTACAACTTGGCTGTGCACATGTGTTATCATATTCCATATGCCAGTCCCAAGCCCAAGCAATTTTGGAGGGTTGACAAAAGAGCTGGCAGTTTACCCCGTAAAATATTCTCTAAAAAAAGGCTTTCAAGCATTGGTGTCAGAGAGCTGGCCCATAGATTTGCCAGGAGTCAGATCCAAATGTATGGATATATGACTCCTTTGTTTTATTAGAATCCTGACTTTCAGTATTTGTAAGAAAAGTAGAATACCAATATTAAAACTTTTTTTTCATAAAGTCTATGATTCCACACTCTTTTGGTGTCAGTCATGAGACCACATGCCAGAGAATTCATCACATGAGACTCAATTCACAAGCTTTAAATGCTAAGTTCACCATTTCCAGAAAATAGCCTATGCCGTCAAGGGGACCCGGCTGATATTTTAAAAAGCTGTGCTTCTTTGTAAAATGTTTATCAGTTTTATTGTTCTACCTATAGGCCATTTTGGCCTTCCAGGTAGCCTTGCTGAAAAACTCCCAGTTAGCAATCCCAGCATCCTGCCTTGTTACTAGGATTTGAAAACCATTGGTTTTCACTCCGGTAATGCTAAGAGTAAGCATCCCAAAGGTTTTCACATCATAGCAACAGTGCCGGATCACTGCATGGGAGTTTTTCAATCAGACTTCCAATGGAAGCCCAATTGACCTTACAGGTATGCAAAAATATTAATGAACATTTTACAAAGTGGAACAGTTATTGGACAGATTCTGGGGTTCCTTGACTGCATAGGCTTTTTTTTTTAAATGTGAACTTTAGCCTTTAAAGTGTAATAAAATTCAGTCCTGCTAGATCACTTCAGGCTGGCCCCTTTTGTAGGTTAAGCTATGGAAAACATTAAAAATAAGTGTCTATACTGTTTTAAATATAGTATAACACTATCTCACCCTGCTCTGCACATGCTCAGTTGCTCTTCCTTTTTGGCATTGTACCAAAAATCAGAGCCACTAGAGACTGACAGCCTAAAGATTTACTGCTGCTCAGGGGCTCTGGGTTTCAGAAAAATGGCCGCCTCCAGCAAAAAGAAGCAGGAGGAATGCTGCAGACAATTTATAGCACATACTAATTTCGGTAGCATAATTAATAAAGTGGAATGTACTATGTTTTTTGCTAAAGACCATTATTTAATGTAAGGATAAGAATCTTTATTTTAGCCATGAGACTCTAATTTTCACATCTCATTGGACTCATTGCCTGAACATAACTGTCACTTATTTTAAACTAAAGATTTTTATCCTGGTGTGTTAGCATTGAGAATTGAGACTATGGTCTCTGCTGAAGGAGCTTTGAGGTCTAATGTTCAGATAAACCAGCTAAACAGAAGCTCTGAATGAACACTCACTTTACTGTCGGACAGCAGTTGACCAAGTGACTTGTATAGGAAGGATGAAAAAGGGGCGATTTCAATAAAAAAAATGCTTCTTTTATGGTCTTCATGGCTAACTATTACTGAAGGACATGATGATAATAATGAGAAGTTCTCTGGACAATATAACTTCAACTAACTCATGTCGACTGGCTGTCATAGCAACTCGATGTTTGTGTGATATTGTTCATGTACAAAACGAAAGACTTTTCATGCACTTCATCACATAGTGTGCGGATGTTAAGAAGGCCTCATTTATGGAAGGTTGATACTTAATAGTAAGGATCATCCAACACAAGCAATATTTTTCTTCTGTAGATAATTTCCATGGAAGTGGAAACGTTAGGTCTGGTTATGAGGCACCCAGATTTCCTGGGACCTCTTCACTGCTGGCCTTAATGAAATCCCTAAAGACCATAGTCATCAGCTGACCCTGATCACAGCTATTTGATGTGGGAATAGTAAGGATCATCCAACACAAGCAATATTTTTCTTCTGTAGATATTTTCCATGGAAGTGGAAACGTTAGGTCTGGTTATGAGGCACCCAGATTTCCTGGGACCTCTTCACTGCTGGCCTTAATGAAATCCCTGAAGACTGTAGTCATCAGATGACCCTGATCACAGCTATTTGATGTGTGACATTCGGCCACCATCTAAGTCCCAACGAGCCTCGTTAACAGCAGCTTGGCAGATTACAACATGTCCCACTTATTATCAGCAGACAAATCCCAGGAACCTGTCAATAAAACCTTGACTCAGCATTCATTTTGATGAATGGATACAGAGTGTGATATGGTGGAACTCCAGGGTAGGGGAGTCAGAGTGAGGAGCTCTGATGGATAGATAGTCTCTTTGCTTCTTCAGCTGAGAGCGAAATGTGTTGGTCAACCTTCTTGGTGAGAACAGAAGCCTCTTTTTAAAGCTGCACTCCAGACACAAAATTCTTCATTAAAATAAATTCCTTAATAGCCACAGGATCAACAGGTATTTTTACACTTTTCAAACATTTACTGTATAATAAAATGCTTTTGGTAAAATGTTTAAGAGACCAAAAGAGAGAAAAAAGAGAAGTGCGTTATTAGGTTTTGGATATAATTACATAGTTAGTCCGGCTGAAAAAAAGCAAAAGTCCATCCAATTCAACCAAAAAAAAAAATATAATCCTACACCCACAATTGATCCAGGCAAAAAACCCAGCAAAGCACGATCCAATTTGCTCCTGCAGGGGAAAAAAATTCCTTCCTGATCCCCCGAGAGGCAATTGGATATTCCCTGGATCAACTTTACCTATAAATGTTATATCCAGTTATATTCTGTGTATCCAAGAAAGAATCCAGGACTTTTTGTGAAGCAATCCACTGAGCTGGCCACAACCAACTCTTGAGGGAGTCTATTCCACATTTTCACAGCTCTCACTGTAAAGAAACCTTTCTGTGGTTTGGAGATTAAATTTATTTTCCTCCAGACGTAAAGAGCGCCCCCTTGTCCTCTGTGATGACCTCAGGGTGAATAGTTCTACACCAAGTTCACTATATGAACCACTGATGTATTTATACATGGAGATCATATCCCCCCTTATGTATTATACATGGAGATCATATCCCCCCTTATGTATTATACATGGAGATCATATCCCCCCTTATGTATTATACATGGTGATCATATCCCCCCCCATGTGCTATACATGGAGATCATATCCCCCCTTATGTATTATACATGGAGATCATATCCCCCCTTATGTATTATACATGGAGATCATATCCCCCCTTATGTATTATACATGGAGATCATATCCCCCTTATGTATTATACATGGAGATCATATCCCCCCTTATGTATTATACATGGAGATCATATCCCCCCTTATGTATTATACGTGGAGATCATATCCCCCTTATGTATTATACATGGTGATCATATCCCCCCCCATGTGCTATACATGGAGATCATATCCCCCCTTATATATTATACATGGAGATCATATCCCCCCTTATGTATTATACATGGAGATCATATCCCCCCTTATGTATTATACATGGAGATCATATCCCCCCTTATGTATTATACATGGAGATCATATCCCCCCTTATGTATTATACATGGAGATCGTATCCTCCCTTATGTATTATACATGGAGATCATATCCCCCCTTATGTATTATACATGGAGATCATATCCCCCTTATGTATTATACATGGAGATCATATCCCCCCTTATGTATTATACATGGAGATCATATCCCCCTTATGTATTATACATGGTGATCATATCCCCCCTTATGTATTATACATGGTGATCATATCCCCCTTATGTATTATACATGGTGATCATATCCCCCTTATGTATTATACATGGAGATCATACCCCCCCTTATGTATCAAGAGAGAATAAATTCAGATCCTCTAATCTTTCCTCATAGCTGATCTCCTCCATGCCTCTTATCAGTTTGGTTGCCCTCCTCTGTACTTTCTCCAGTTCCCCAATGTTCTTTTTGTGAATTGGCGCCCAAAACTGAATTGCTTATTCCAGATAAGGTCCTACTAATGATTTGTACCGGGGGAAATTATATTTCTCTCTGGAGTCTATACCTCTCCTAATACAAGAGAGGATTTTGCTCACTTTAGAACCCGCAGCTTGGCATTGCATGTCATTATTAAGCTTGTGATCTACCAGAACTCCCAGATCCTTCTCCACCATTGATATATTGTACCCTGCGAGTCCTTAGCTGTGGTAGCTGCTATAGTTTTCTTTTTTGCAGGCTAAGAACACTTTCAGCAAGTACAGAAAGTGCCTGTTGATCTTGCAGAAATACAAAGTCCTTGTCACTTCCTGTAAACAGAACCGAAAAACACAAACATTTTTATCTGCCTTCCAAGCCTTCTTTTATAAACTACAAATTTTCCTCCTCCATGTAATAGAAATGAAGAGAGGAATTTGTAGTCTAAATCAGGAAAGCAGCCTGGATGACAACTATGGATCCTCCATAGATACAGTGGAAGTGGGAGCACTAGATCAAAATAAAGAAATGTAAAGTGTTCCTAAACCCATGACCCTGCATTCACTATATTGTGTGTTTAGTAACACTTTGAAACCTAAGAGAGAAAACTAATGCAGCCACTACATCTTAGGTTTGGTAAGCTGCAACAGATGACATTTTTAGTTTTTGGGTTTAGATACGCTTTAAGAACAAACAGTTTGGCTATAAGCAATTCAGTCACTTTTATTTCTGCCTCCGGATTTCATGAATCAGCCACAAAAAGGATCCGTAAAATTTTAATAACATCCTTTTCCTTTTCAAAATGTCACACTGGCCACCCACAGATTTTGTTTCCGATTTGACCTGTCAGGCCAACAGAATTTACCAAATGCCATGTTTAAGGTCTAGCCGGCTCCTGGCTCTGCAGGTACCTTTCACAATTATTGTAAAGCTGAACTCCAGTTATGGATGTTATCGCCTAGTTATATCGGTCCAGCTGGGACCAGTGTATATATGCATATTCCATACCTGGGGGAGCCCTATGGAAATGGAGATTCACTGTAGTAGTTGAGGCTACTACAGTGATCACTGCTGTCTTCCAATTCCCATGCCGATCGCCTGTCATTTTGCATAATAACCACAAGGGGTCACTCACTGGGCATGTGCAGCATTTACAGAATATGTTGCATTTTACTCAAGGAATCCAAGGTGTTTTCTAATTGGATGAGGCGGAGAGATGGGGAGTGACTCCCTCTACCTCGTCCAATCAGAGAATGTTGCATTCATTGAGAAAAATGCAACACGTTCTGTAAGGTCCCTTTCACACGGGCGTTCCGTATATCCGTTTTTCATCTGTCCGTTTACGGATGAAAATCAGACACCCGTGTATTTCTATGGACTAGCGGATGTAAAAGGATGATCATCTGTTTATGCCCGTTAATGTCCGCATCCATTAGCATCCATTTTTTTGAACGAAAGAAAACCCTACTTTTCTTCCGTTGAAAAAGAAAATGGAACAGGTGAAAATGGATGTAAACGGACAAAAACAGATGTAAACAGATGAAAATGGATGAAAACAGATGTAAAGGGGTAAAAAAACTGATGTAAACGGATAAAAATGGATGTAAATGGACAAAAATGGATGTAAATGGACAATAACAGATGTAAACGGATAAAATAAACAGATGAAAACGGATGTAAAGGGACAAAAAAAAGGATGAAAATGAATGTAAACAGATGTAAATGGATGAAAAACAGATGTAACGGGACAAAAAAATGGATGTAGACGGATTAAAACAAATGTAAACGGATGAAAAACAGATGAAAACTGATGTAAAGGAACAAAAATGAATGTAAACAGATTTAAAAATGTAAACGGATGTAAACTGGTGAAAAATGGATTAAAAAAACAGATGAAAAATGGATGTAAACTGATGAAAAAACTGATGAAGCAGATGTAAAGGGGCAAAAAACGGATATAAATGGATAAAAAATGGATGTAAACGGACAAAAATTGATGTAAATGGCTTAAAAAACATGAAAACGGATGTAAAGGGAGAAAAAATGGATGTAAACGGATGAAAACGATTGTAAACTGATGAAAACAGATGTAAAGGGACATAAAACAGATGTAAACTGATGAAAAACGGATGGAAACTGATGGAAAAACTGATGAAAAATGGATGTAAACTGATGGAAAAACTGATGAAAAACTGAACTGATCCATTTTTTCTGTGAATTGATGAAAAAAAACGGAACACCCGTGTGAAAGGGGCCTAAAAGGTGCCTATGCCAAATGAACAACCCCCTGTGATTGATATGCAGCAGGACCATCAATGGATTCCCAAATATTCCAGCAGCAGACTATTGAAGGTGATTGTAGCACCAGAAGTATATTTTCATATTTAATGCAGTCATGCATAAAAGGCACAGATTGTTTGAAAAAAATTTTAATATTGACATGATTTCCTATGGGACATGTTCACATCTCCGCGTTTTCACCTGGTGCGCTTTTTTTGGAAAGGGTCAGGAGCTAGCATCAGGAGACCCCCTCCCTCAACAGTGGATTCCTCCTAGCAATAATTACCTCCCCCCCCAGCAACAATAGATTCCCCACCAGAAACAATATTCCCCATCTCCCATCAGCAACAATAGATCCTCTACAACAATAGATCCCTTGGCAGCCGGTATTAATAGACCATCCAGCACACTCTATAATCTCTTGCTATTATATACATTCAGTGCTGGAGGTAAAAAAAAAAAAAAGCTCTTTTACATATATATTGTACATTCACATCAGTCCCTAACCCTCAAGGAGCGTACAGTCCCTAACTTACATTCATACATACACATACTAGGAACAAAATAAAATAGAGTGCAGTGCTAAAAATAGGTACATAAAAGTATCAAAATCACTATATTAAAATATGAGTAATAGTTATTGTGAACAGGAATCCTAGAACTCGGTGTTTGTGCAGTCAAAATGAGGAGAATGCGCACTCACCGGAACGCATAGTAAAATGCGCATTAATGTATAAATATCCTGATGTCATCAAGGTCATCCAGATCTGGACAGGAATGAAGTGAAATCCCTCACTGGATAGGTCTGGATCCTGAAGCTTCTGATGTATACTTGGAGGGTGCCAGAGATCCCTTTAAGGGATGGATGGGTCAGCTCACCAGGTGTACAGGGGCTCCCTCTCTGGATACTGGGTATCTGTAAATTAATCCTCCCCAGGGGAGTTAAAGCAGAGAGATCTCCATAGTGTCACAGCGTTATTGGCTCCTCCTACGCGTTTCGTGCAACACGCACGTCGTCTGGGGGGAAACATCAATCAACAAAAAAAAAAAGCCCTGGATAAAAGGCACAGATTATTTGAAAATGTGTTTATTTATTTCAGGTACTTATATAGCGCCGTCAATTTACGGAGCACTTTACATATATATTGTACATTCACATCAGTCCCTAACCCTCAAGGGGTGTACAATCTAAGGTCCCTAACTCACATCCATACATACACATACTAGGGCCAATTTAGACAGGAGCCAATTAACCTACCAGCATGTCTTTGGAGTGTGGGAGGAAACCGGAGTACCCAGAGGAAACCCACACAGGCACAGGGAGAACATGCAAACTCCAGGCAGGAGGTGCCGTGGCTGGGATTTGAACCAACAACCCTAGTACTGCCAGGCGGAAGTGCTAACCATTTAGCCACTGTGCTGCCCTGTGCTGAGAAAAATATACATACTGCTATGACATGTCAGGAATCAATTCATGTAGACTTGTAATGGTACAAAAGATCTACTTTAACCCCTTCCCGCCGGCGCCTCCCAGCCCTTTAAGAGTTTCAGACGCTGGGAGGTGGGGTGGGTGGGGCGTGGTTTAGGGATCATGTGACGACGCGTCACAGCGGTCACATGATCGGGAATTGTCCCGATCGAAAGAGCAGATCGGGACCTTTTCGTGAGTACCAGACTTCTCAGCACATATGTTTTTCCTTACATGAACGCAAATGTGCGGCCGCTCGACGTCTAGGCCCAGACACCGGGAGGTCTTCACATTTGTGTGCGGCCGGCGTAAAGGGGTTAATATCAGACAGAGGAAGATTTAGGGTGATACAACCTACAACAGAAAAGGTAGGAGAAACATCTAGAACCGTATACTAAATGAAAAAAGGAACTGTTAGCAGGACAGCCTTGATACGTCGTCTAAAAGTGGATTCCCCCTTTAAATAAAACCCGTGCTCTGGGATGGTGCTTCCGCTCCCAATTTACAGATGTGAAATCATGTTTGGCCAACAGTGTGTGGAAGGTTGATGATATTCACTTTGAGGGTGAACAAAAGATTCGACACACATGCCTGCTCCTCTCCACAATACATTAGATGGAGACGGTGGGAGAGACTGCAGACTGTAGTGCTGTGCCAACATCTCCAGCTCTCTTATTAACTGACTCATCTGATTACTGCAGCTCCTGCTACCGGGGAATCATTGATAGACCTATCTGAGATCTTCATAGGGACAGACAATGAGGAATAAATGAAGGATAGTGATGCAGCCAGTTACATGAGCTCTGACGCTTCTGCAATGCAATTGCCAGTTCTGGCTTAAAGGAGCTTAACTCTTCCTCTCCTGAGCATTGACGCCATTATAGATGATGTTCATGGTTGAAGAAAAATTCAACTTTCCCCTTATTTTCTGTTGATCTACTTTCCAAAATCAGTTTACTATAATTTGCAGTGTAGAGCCCTGATCTGGGCTGCTGTTAGAAACCACGGGGCCCCATACAGCCAGCCTGACAGGGCTCCCCCCCTCCAAAAAAAAAAACACAGTTTACTATGCTTCGGTTATGAATGAACACAGTGAGCGATCAGTACCGATCAGTCATTGTGATCTTTCAGGAAAAGAAGGGGCTGGTAAAATGTGACATATTTACTGGACCCTTCCACCACTCTCCTATTGTGTGCTTGCAGCTGCTGGTAGGAAGGAGGGGAGGATAGCTGGCAGTACTGTGGGGGGCGGGGGCCTGAGCAGCATGGGGAAACCTATGGTGCACAGGGAGGGTGATAAGGTGTGATGGGGGGGCAACTACTGGAAGCGATCCCCTGTATGGATCTCTCTGCAGCAGATGAAAGGTGGGAGGGAGAGAAGAAGCCAGCTTTCAGCTGCTGCAGAGAGAGCTATACAGGGGATTGGTTCCAGTAATCCACCCTCACTGTGATGATCACCCTTCCTACCCACATCCAATTCACCCAGCTGCCTGGGCCCTCCTGCTGGCCTGGGCCCCATACAGGAGGACTAGTGGTATCCTCTTGTCCACGGCCCTGGCCCTGATGCTCAACATGTGGCTTGGGGGTCACATGCAGGCCTTTGGCATTTATTGTGAAGCCCTCAAAGCCCATGCAGGCAGTAACCTGTGTTTTGCTTGGCTTTCTTGAACCGGTGAAGAAAAATATTCTTTGAATGTCTTCCAGTAGTGACTGCTTTGGTTTATTTATTTCCCATTACTTCCTTTTTTTTCTGTTCTACAATAGATCTTGTCATCTGTCACCAGTCTATGACTGTTTCCTGAAGCATGTCTCCAGTCTCCAAGAACTCCCATAGCATGTTTGCGGTCTCTGACCATCCCCCGATGTATACCTTCAGTTTTTGACAGCTTTCCATAGAATCACATTCACTGAATATTAAATGTAACCTTTTGGTCACATCAAGAGAGCTTGAGTCCCCTCTATGTAAAAGGAGTTGACCATCACTGGTGTAAAGGATGACATTTCATTGGTCAATCCTTCAGTCTAAGGTAAAGTCTATCTCAGGGGTCTCCAAACTTTCTAAACAAAGGGCCAGTTTATTGTCCTTCAAATGTTAGGGGGGCCGGACTGTGCCCAGCGGGAGCGGAAATTGTCCTGGCATTAGTGAGAGTAAACATTTTCCACATTTGGTATTAGAGGGAGGAACAGTGTCCTATCATTGGGAGGAAGAGTGCCCCATTACTGCCGTCAATGAGAGAAATGGTGCCCCATTGTTGGTGTCAGTTGGTAGAACAGTGTCTTGCAACAGTGGGAGGAACAGTGCCCCAAGGGCCGGATAAAGGCAAGCAGAGGGCCACATCCGGCCCTAGGGCCACAGTTTGTAGACCACTGGTCTATCTTAAACTCTCTTTTCAATAATCCCCATCAGCACTAGGGATGAGCTTGCATTTGGTCCGAGTTGACCATCACTGGTGTAAAGGATGACCTTTCATTGGTCAACCATTCAGTCTAAAAGGTAAAGTCTATCCTAAACCCTCTTTTCAATAATCCCCTTCAGCACTAGGTATGAGCTTGCGTTTGGTCCGAGTTGAACATCACTGATGGAATGTAGGACCTGTCATTGGTATACTCTTTGGTTTAAATAGTAGATTCCATCTTAAACCCTCTTTTCAATAATCCATTTCAGCACTAAGGATGAACTTGGGTTTGGTCTGAACCCAGAACTTAGCCATCCCTGATGGGTCTATGAGCTGTGGGTAAGAGATACCCCACCTGCAGCTTCATGTATACATAGGGTAGGGATTCTTGTGATGTAATTGACTTAATATGGCCACAGTAGGTCAGTGACATTGACCCAGTATGGCCATGTGTTCTTATTAGGTTGATGATGTCATGAGCATCCACACCCCTTTGTGTAGGTCAGTTGCTAGGTTGAGAATCTCCCATACGCAGCTAACTGGCCCATCCATGACAGCTAACATCCAGGTTCGGACCAAACCCAAGCTCATCCCTACTGCTGAAGGGGATTATTGAAAAGAGGATTTAAGATGGAAATTAGACCTTTTAGACCAAAGAGTTGACCAATGAGAGGTCCTTCCTTACACCAGTGATGGTCAATATAGGGGGGCATCAAGTGCAACCCCTGATGTGAACCCTGAATACAGTGCATATGATTGTATAGGAAGCTGTCATGGACTGCAGACATACACGGGGAGATGGTCAGAGACTGCACACATACTATGGAAGTTCTTGGAGACTGGGGACATGCTTTAGGAGATGTAGTCACAGAGTTTTGGGTTTTTAAGAACTTGGCTTTGGACCAGGAGCGGACTGACAACTCATGGGGCCTCCGGGCAATAGGGGATCATGGGGCCCCTGTGTCCTCGCCCACACCAAAAAAAGCCTATGAAATGGCCAATGAAAGGTACCAGAGGCATCTCATGGGGCCCCCTACTGATCCCGGGCCCTTGGGCAGTGCCCGAGTGCTCGAATGGTCAGTCCGCCCCTGGTTTGGACCCAACTGAAGCTCATGGCTATTCAGCACTGTAAAACATGGTCTTGCCCACTCCTGCCCCACAACCACTCCTATTGGTCCTTCAACGTGATGGACATCATTCATGACAAATAGAGAGGTACAAGAGTATGGAATGCTGAACTCTATCTTTACAGTTGAAGGCAAGATTTTCTTTTTTATTGTCTAAAGTTCTGATCATTTTGACATGCAGTTTTCACCAAAAGCAACACATGCATACTCTCTCTAATTATGCCATTATCCAGATCTGTGGCGGCTTTCTATAGGGTAGCGCTCCAGGCCAACCTTTTTTTATTTTTAGGATATAGCGTGGAAGGGATTATTTCTCTATCAGGTTACTGTTTGTGTCCCCAGTGGGGTGATTTCCTCCTCACTTGATAGCTGCTGTTTCCAAAACCAGAAGAAAAAAAGGTCCCACTTAAACATATGACAGGAGACTTCAGAGGTATTGAGAATAAACCGAGGAAAAACTGGGACAAGAAGAGACCAAAACATGAATATAACATCCTCTCTCCTGCAAAGACATTTAAATGGAGATAAGAGCAGAAAAAAAAATCATAAGAAAAATGAGGTGAAAAAATGCACATAAAGTGAGCATGCAGTCTGTTAGATATAATGAAAGTCAGAGAGAATAATCAAACCCATGGGTCTCCGGGTTCTGAATAACGATGTGGAAGTGGCGGACGCTGTCAATGTGTGGCGTATCAGTCAGCGCACAGATCGTCCTTCAGATCAGATGGCAGGCCAGAGATGTACACTTTGTGCGTTTTGAGGAATATTAAGATGTTTTTCTGTTTATTTATTTATTTAGTTAGTTGCCTTTCACATCAAAGAGCCCATCTTGGCGTCTGGTTTTCGTTGCCTTTCCAGACCAGGCAGACGGCGTCCATTTAGTTCCCATTTTTTTCATGTCGGAGTCACTTGGCACGGAAGCCTGACAGCGCTGTTGGACACGTACACACAGCCGACATTACTTCCTCATGTATCATGTCACCAAAGACAAAGGCCTGCTAATGTCAGGTTATACTTCAGTGAATGGAAGTCTATTGTAGGTGGCTGTTTATGTGGCACATTAGCCACTTTTTATGAGCCAGTGAAGGCTGTATAAATGTTATATACTTCTGACCTCTGCACTCTATATGATGTGCTGCATGTTACTTACTGTTACATACTACTGGCAGCTACACTCTGTATGCTTTGCTGTACATTGCACACTCCTGACCCCTGCACTTTATGCCATGTTGTATGTTATATACTCCTGCCCTGTGCACTCTATATGTTGTGTTGTATGTTACATACAGCTGACCGCTACACTCTCTACGCTTTATTGTATATTGCACATTCATGACCCCTGCACTTTATGCCATGTTGTATGTTATATACTCCTGCCCCCTGAACTCTATATGCTGTGCTGTATGTTACATATAGTTGACCACTGCTATTTGTGTGCTTTGCTGTTCATTGCACACTCCTGACCCCTGCACTTTACACCATGTTGTATGTTATATACTCCTGTCCCTTGCACTCTACATGCTGTGCTGTACCTTACATACTACTATCCACTACACTCTCTACACCTTACTGTATATTGCACACTCCTGACCCCTGCACTTTATACCATGTTGTGTGTTACATACTCCTGTCCCTTGCACTCTATATGCTGTGCTGTATGTTGCATATTGCTGACCACTACACTCTGTACACTTTGCTGTAAATTGCATACTCCTGACCCCTGCACTTCATACCATGTTGTATGTTACATACTCCTGTCCCTTGCACTCTATATGCTGTGCTGTATGTTACATACTACTGACTACTACACTCTGTACACTTTGCTGTACATTTCATACTCCTGACCCCTGGACTTTACGCCATGGTATATGCTACATACACCTGACTGCTACACTCTCCTATGTTGTATGCTACATATGTGACTACTGCTCTGTATACACTATGTTGTACATTATATAGTCCTGCCCCTTGCTCCCTATATGCTATGTTATATTCTACCTAATCCTGATCCTTGTACTCTATATGCTGTGCTGTACATTACATACTCCTGACCCAAGTGTTTATTGTCTATAATGTCCCCAGCGGTTTTAAATGTAAGCTTTTCTTTAAAACCCAACTGCAAGAAGAATAAAAAGGTTTAAATGCTTTCTGCCTCCCCTCCCCTCAGCTGGAGGATCATTCACGATGTCCCATACAGAGAGAGTGCCGGCCTGTGCTGCATCTAGGTGCACCTAGGTGGCAGTGCACCCTAGGCAGCCACCTAGTTTTCCTAGTGGAAACACCGGCCCTGCTTACAGCGCAGCGGGAACCTGAAGGAGCAGAGGACTGGGTAAGCAAAAGTGCTTTCCTTGTTTCCCAAGAACTAAACAAGCATTTCGATTTCCCTGAAGTTCAGCTTTAAGGTAGACCGTCTCCTTCAATCCTGTATGTAAAAATGTATGTGTAAGGCTCCATTCACACTTATGCAACTTGTCATGCGACTTTGGGGTCCAAAGTCTCATGACAAGCCGCCCCCCCATGTTTCCCAATGGGTACCATTTATATCTGAGGGCCATAGACTTCATAGGCCATAGTAAACCATCCAAAGTTGCACCTCAATGTTGTACATGCAGCTTGCGTGCAACTTTGTACAGCAAAAACAATTATTCTTGGTCGAAGCCAAAGTCGCACCAAAGTTCTACTCATCCAAAGTCGCATCAAGTTGCACTTCAAAGTCGCAATGGAAATTGCATGATTTTGAGGTCGAATAAGTGTGAATGTAGGGAAGAATTTTAGTTTTGTAAATGACCCTTTGTTCTGAGGTTTATGTGTGACTATAAGACTTGTGGCACAGCAGTTAGAAAGTATTTTGTGTGTGGGTACGAGGACTGAGACATGTTTGTGTAGCATATGCCGCTAGTAGGCTCAGACTGTAACCATGCCCTCTTACCCTTGGTTCACATCTATGTGGGTGGTGCCATTCTGTGACCCGCACAAATACCTGCAGCCGCAGCCACCCACACAGAGGAATGCGGGATCTGCAGACAGGTGCCATTAATTCTAATGGCACGCCGCCCGCACTGGAAATTGCAACCGTACTGGGAACCTCAGTTCCCGTGCGGACAGCGATTTCCCAAGTAGTGCAGGGAATTCTTCCCTGCGTGTCCCAGGGCACAGAAGTCCATTCAAATGAATGAGCTCTCATGTCCGTGCAAATTGCAGCCCGCACACATGGGAACCAGGGTTTAAGCCATTTCCGAACTCAGGATAACCACTGCCACTTTTTGTCACGGCACAGTCTTCTTGAATGGTGTGTCCTTCTTTCTCAAAGTCTTACGTTAGAAGGAAACATGGGGTTTAAACATCTGCAGAGATCACACAGGTCTACTGGTAACATCAGATTTGGGGGTGGCAATAGAAAGACAAGGAATGGTGAATTCTCATAAAAGAAAATATAATAGAAAATTAATTTTAAAAAATGCCTCATTAAGAAAATGGGGAAAAGAGGTCTTCAACTTGTTTAAAGCCTCTTTTATGAGCCTTTTAGCATTTGAACGAAGAAATTCTGACACTGTACCATCCAATCTGTCTCATGATTTGTTTAAACACACAAATCGGAAACTCTTTTCATGCATTCCAGTGGGTATGGCTGTATAAAATAATAGATTCTTGGACAGGGTAACACAAATCATTATTATGAATTTCTCAGGAATGTCTGGTCACTCAGCCCTGATCATTGCATTGGAATGCTTGCTTTTCTTTTTCATGTTTTGCTTATATAAAGTGTAAAACTTCAATTGGACAAGTGTGGCAATGTAGGGTAGGGTAGGAACATATGAAGTAGTTCCATTACTGGTCAGTAGGTGGAACATTACATTCTTTGGGCGGAGAATTTTGGTAACTAGTCAAAGTTGGGGTAGCCATGGGGAAAAGGGGTGCTTTGTATTTTGGGTGCCATGAAGGTATGCCATTATTTCAGTGAGCTGCTAGGCATAAGTTGGTTTTCTTAAAAAAAAAAAATACACATTTATAAAACTTGTAAATGATCTGTAATCTCTGAAAACCATTATGGCTCATTCACGCTGGCTCCTTTGGGCTGTGTCAATGTTCTAGGTTGTGCAGATTTAATTCCAGGAACACAGGTAGGTTAAGTGATGTGAAATTCAACATTTAATAATTGCAGCTTGAAAAGGAAGTAAGGGGAAATCTTTTAAAAGGGAGACCTGTTCCGGTGACAGCTGTCACTTTCCTGTCACTTAAAATGTATGTATAGGCAAATCTTATTCTTTAGCTATGGACACAGTTGGGAAAGGTTTAAACTCCTGCAAGTTTATTTTTGGCGGGGTCTATGTACCATTGGGGAAATTTCCCTATGCTTCCTGTTCCAAGAAGTTAGAACAAATTGAAGAAAGTAAGGGGAATTCCCCTATTAGACAGTTGTCCCTGAAATAGGTGTCCCCATTGGGATATTTCTCCTATGCCTCCTGCTCTGGGGACAATTCTAAAATTTTGTATTTCCTCTCACCTTTTTTTCTCAGTGACTGTGGTCACCTGTACATAGAGAGGGCGAATTTCCCCAACTGGAGCAAAGACAGCAATACAGACTTGACAGAGAGTCCACACCTTCTCCTCTCTATAAAAAATTATCATAAACCTATTCTTAACCATGGTTTTGTGGGACTCTTGGGTTCCTCCAGAAGTTGATAGGGGTTCCTTGAGCTGTGGAATACTCCCCATTTGATGGTGCTTGCATAGTTCCAATGCCAGATGTAGAGACAGGGGTATGGTGTTAATGATTTTCAGGCTGTCTGTAAAGGTGGCATTCTAACCCCCAATGTAAGGGTCATTCTTCCCACATACCTCCAATGTAAGGAACATTCTTCCCACAGGCCACCAATGTGAGGGGCATGCTTCCCACTGGCCATCAATGTAAGGAGCATTCTTCCCACTGACCACCAATGTAAGGAGTATTCTTCCCACTGACCACCAATGTAAGGGTCAATCTTCCCACTGACCCACAATGTAAGGAGCATTCTTCCCACAGACCACCATTTTTATTTGCTTTTCTTTCCACAGACCTCCAATGCAGGGGCGGACTGACAACTCATGGGGCCCCCGGGAAATAGGAGATCATGGGGCCCCCGTGTCCTTGCCCAAACTCAAAAAAGCCTATGAAAAAGGTACCAGGGGCATCTCATGGGGCCTCCTACTGACCCTGGGCCCTTGGGCAGTGCCCGAGTTTCCAAATGGTCAGTCCGCTCCTGCTCCAATGTAAGGAACACTCTTCCCACTGACCACCAATGTAAGGGGTGTTCTTCCCACTGACTACCAATGTAAGGAACATTCTTCCCACAGACCATCAATGTAAAGGGGCTTTCCACTGATCTCCATTTAAGGGTCATTCTTCTTGCTGACCCCAATATAAGGAACATTCTTCCTACTGACCACTATTATAGGGAGCATTCTTCCCATTGAATACCAATGTAAGGGACATTTTTCCCACTGAATACCAATGTAAGGGACATTCTTCCCACTGACCACCAATGTAAAAGGCATTCTTCCCACCCTTATTTATTTCAGGTACTTATATAGCGCCTTCAACTTACGCAGCACTTTACATATATATTTTACATTTCACATCAGTCCCTAACCCTCAAGGGGCGTACAATCTAAGGTCCCTAATTTATATTCATACATACACATACTAGGGACAATTTAGACAGGATCCAATTAATCTACCAGCATGTCTTTGGAGTGTGGGAGGAAACTGGAGTATCTGGAGGAAACCCACACAGGCACAGGGAGAACATGCAAACTCCAGGTAGGTGGTGCCATGGTTTGGATTTGAACCAACGACACTAGTACTGCCAGGAGGAAATTCTAACCACTTAGCCACTGTGCTGCCTTCTCTATTTATTATTAATTTCTTTTTTAATACATAAATAATAATGAATAATTTAACCCCTAACTTTAACTCCAACTCCTATCCTTAACCCTAACCTCTAACCCAACCCCTAACTGTAACCTCTAACCCAACCACTAACCTGTAACCCTAACCTCTTACCCAACCCCTATCTCCAACCCTAACCTCTAACCCAACCCCTATCTCCAACCCTAACCTCTAACCCAACCCCTATCCCTAACCTCTAACCCAACCCCTATCCCTAACCTCTAACCCAACCCCTAACCCTAACCTAACCCCTAATCTGTAACCCTAACCTCTAACCCAACCCCTAACCCTAACCTCTAACCCAACCCCTATCCCTACCCTCTAACCCAACCCCAAAACCTAACCTGTAATCCTAATTTCTAACCCAACCCCTAACCTGTAACCCTAACCTCTAACCCAACCCCTATCCCTAACCTCTAACCCAACCCCTAACCCTAACCTCTAACCCAATCCCTAACCTCTAACCCAACCCCTATCCCTAACCTCTAACCCAAACCCTAACCTAACCCCTAATCTGTAACCCTAACCTCTAACCCAACCCCTAACCCTAACCTCTAACCCAACCCTTATCCCTAACCTCTAACCCAACCCCAAAACCTAACCTGTAATCCTAATTTCTAACCCAACCCCTAACCTGTAACCCTAACCAAACCCCTATCTCCAACCCTAACCTCTAACCCAACCCCTATCCCTAACCTCTAACCCAACCCCTAACCCTAACCTAACCCCTAACATGTAACCCTAACCTCTAACCCAACCCCTAACCCTACCCCTAACCTCTAACCTAACCCCTTTCCCTAACCTCTAACCCAACCCCTTTCCCTAACCTCTAACCCAATCCCTAACCCTAACCTCTAACCCAACCCCTAACCCTAACCTGTAACACTAACCTGTAACCCAACCCCTATCCCTAACCTCTAACCCAACCCCTAACCCTAACCTAACCCCTAACCTGTAACCCTAACCTCTAACCCAACCCCTAACCCTAACCTCTAACCCAACCCCTAACCCTAACCTAACCCCTAACCTGTAACCCTAACCTCTAACCCAACCCCTAACCCTAACCTCTAACCCAACCCCTAACCCTAACCTGTAACCCTAACCTCTAATCCAACCCCTACCCCTAACCTCTAACCCAACCCTTATCCCTAACAAAAACTAAAACCAAAAATTAATAAAGAAATAATAATAAAGAAAAGCTGATGAAAAAGCTGCAAAACATAACAACCAATGGTGAAACAGATCATATTTTTTCTACTGGCTATTAAAATAAACCACAAAGCTCAAAAACACTTTAAAATTGCTATAGAAAGTGCAAAAATGCTCAAAAACGCTCATAGAAAATGTGCCACAAAATGCCTGAAAAAACACTGAAAAACACTAAAAAAAAGCTCAGAAATGCAACCCTCCGATGCAGGGGCGGACTGACAACTCATGGGGCCCCCGGGCAATAGGGGATCATAGGGCCCCTGTGTCCTTGCCCAAACTCAAAAAAGCCTATGAAAAAGGTACCAGGGGCATCTCATGGGGCCCCCTACTGACCCCGGGCCCTCGGGCAATGCCCGAGTTTCCAAATGGTCAGTCCGCCCCTGCTCCGATGTGATTGCAGCCTAACCGGCTGGGACATTTACCTTGTTTCAGCTTGTTGCGTTGTCGGTCCCAAGCTACGTCATTCTTGTTCCTCGCAGTCTCGGTGAACCAGTTGATGCCTCATAAATAAATGACGATATACTTGTTAGCAGCAGACTGCCATTTAACCTGTCAGCCTCTCCAGCGACAGGTGGTGCAGCGATTCACTGGTGTACTTCTTTTTTTTTTTTTCTTTTCTAAATATGTTTGGCTGCGTTTCCAAACAAGCCCCCGACCCAGTGTTGAAGGTTAAGGAAGACAAGGATTTCTGTGTAATGGATAAATGCAAATCCATTCTAATGCATGCAAATCCGGCTTATGCATATGTATGGACAGAGAGACTCTGCCACACCTGACCTGCCTGTCTGCTCCGCCGGGCTGAAGGGTGACACCGGGTGGCATTCCTTGAATGCAAACAGTTGATCGTTGGGAATTGGGGGCGCCTACGCCTTCCAACCCTGTATTCATGATCTGCCTTGGTATGTGTTTACTCCATAGGAGAGAATATTAAACTTATGACTGTTCAAACAAAGGACGAGGCACTTGGAAGGGAGGATACTTTTATTAAAGGGGAACTCCAGCCTTGTCTTCAGTTTTGCACAATTGTGCAGGCTCCTTTCCTGTACTCCTGATGTCACTGCACACTGTAAGCTTCTCACAGTGTTCATTAGAAGCTGCAGCAAGTCTCATTTCCTGGCTGGAGGACGTCCAGTATAATCTGGTCTTACCTCCCCATCCTGATGGTCCCTGGCCCGCCCCTTTCATTCATTGTATTTCAGTTCATTCAATCATGGAGGTTCAGCGCCACATGTAAGTGGTGGTCTGCATGCAAATACAGCCTACAGAGGAATACCCACTCCACCCCAGGGGCGGACTGACCATTTGGAAACTCGGGCGCTGCCCGAGGGCCTGGGGTCAGTAGGGCGCCCCATGAGATGCCCCTGGTACCTTTTTCATAGGCTTTTTTGAGTTTGGGCAAGGACACAGGGGTCCCATGATCCCCTATTGCCCGGGGGTCCCATGAGTTGTCAGTCCGTCCCTGCTCCACCCATCAAGACATTCTGATATTTTCATAAGATCAGGGCTGCCCGAGGGCCCGGGGTCATTAGGGCACCCCATGAGATGCCCCTGGTACCTTTTTCATAAGTTTTTTTGAGTTTGGGCAAGGACACAGGGGCCCCATGATCCCCTATTGCCCGGGGGCCCCATGAGTTGTCAGTCCGCCCCTGCTCCACCCATCAAGACAGTCTGATATTTTCATAAGATCAGGGCTGGCTGAGGGCCCTTGAGAGCAGTGCTGAGACAGGGTGCTATGATGTTTTCAATAAGCTATACAAAGCACCCTGCTGGCCCCTCATGGTCTGCCTGCATTGCATACAGAAGCACAGAGACACAGTTAAGAAGTCACCGGGCCTATAATAAATGGAAAGCTTTGCTGAAAAATGAGGGGGCAAAGGAGGAACCAGGGAGGGCAAAATATAGGTAGAATAACCTCCAGCTTTAAAGGAATCCTTAATGGGTAACTCCTCCTCTTTCGTGGGCAACAAAAATAGCAAATAAAAAAAAAATTAATAGAGCGTATAGAATTGTGACACAAGTCATATTGTAACTGAATATTATTAAAAATGACCTTTCCTTCTCAATCTGCAGCTCTGTAATTTTCTGTAAAATGCAATGCAATATGGCTACCAGGAGGCATTCTGTACACAGATGGTTTACAGAACTCCCCCCAGAAATGTCATTTCCTCATGTGTGATTGGCTCACTGATTTTCCCAGAAGTCTGCACTAAGACACAAGTCAGATTTTTGGCATCAACTGCAACAAAAAGATCATTTTGGTGAGATGCTTCCAAAGGGAAATCACATCTACAGGGATGCAAACCCTGCCACTTTCCTCATTAGAACCCTGCAAGTGCAGCAGGTGATTGATAATTATAAAATCGCTTCCATTCACTTTCATTTTGCACATGGACACAGACACACAAACAGCTCTTTCTTCAGACTAACAAAAGGTAGGAATCTGCAATAAAGTTTGTGAAAATCCCTGCAATGTCCATAGAAGGAGATGATTTTTTCTCAACAAAAGCGAAAATACTCTATGTCAAGCTAAAAACTTTTTGTTCTAGTTTTGGATAAAGTGAGGAAGGACCAGGGGCGGACTGACCATTTGGAAACTCGGGCACTGCCCGAGGGCCCAGGGTCAGTAGGGGGCCCCATGAGATGCCCCTGGTACCTTTTTCATAGGCCTTTTTGAGTTTGGGCAAGGACACAGGGGCCCCATGATCCCCTATTGCCCGGGGGCCCCATGAGTTGTCAGTCCGCCCCTGGGAAGGACTAGAACCTCTACCAGGTTGTCACTGCCATCCATAGCCCAGTTAGGGAGATTTAACGTCACTTCCTGTCCTGCTGACAATGGTCATACCGGACTGGATAATAGGGAAAATCTGCAACTGGGAGACAGAAACAGATACACACCTGACAGAGGTTCTAGCTTTCCCTAAAGAATATATATTTCTGGCTATGTTGTTGGAGAACTCCTCTAAATTCCTGTCTGGTAGACCATTGTCAGCAGAACAGGAAGTGAGGGTAAATGTCGCTAATGGAGCCCCATAGAGCAATAAAAGCCCAAAAAAATGAAAGTGAATGGAAGCGATTTTATAATTATCAATCACCTGCTGCACTTGCAGGGTTCTAATGAGGAAAGTGGCAGGGTCTGCATTCCTTCTAGATGTGATTCCCCTTTGGGAGCATCTCACCAAAATGACATTTTTGTTGCAGTTGATGCCAAAAATCTGACTTGTGTCTTAGTGCATAACAAAAGCCCAAAAGAGATTCTAATCCACAGGTGTCAAACTGGTGGCCCTCCAGCTGTTGCAAAACTACAAATCCCATGAAGAATTGCAAGATTGACAGTTACAAGCATGACTCCCAAAGGCAGAGGCATGATGGGACTTGACGTTTCGCAACAGCTGGAGGGCCGTCAGTTTGACACCCCTGATCTAATCCTTCCCCACTCTATCCAAACTAAGATATATAATTTAATGCACATTATTTTTTATCTCACATTGCTTTGGGATAACCAAATAGTGATGAAATACTTTTCCAGGCTCCCTTCAGTGCTTTCCATTTGTCTGAAGGATCCTGTCCTGGTGACCGGCTTGTGTCACAGGGATAGGAAGTGAGGAGAAATCTCCCTGGATAGGTGGCAGACAGTAATGGAAACCTGAGAAAGACTTTGATGCTTCCCCACACCTTCCACACACTTTCATTGTAGCCTAGGGACATTCACTAAACAGCTCACAAAATGGTTCACAGTCTATTAGGAATAGTGACTTCACTTGCAGCATGCTGCATCATTAACTACACCGTGATACACCGTAATACGACTTGCTGTTATAGAAGATGGTTTGAAGCAGCAGGATTCTGTATCTATGAAAAGTAAGATGTTGTGATGTGAGGCCGGCCTTCAAATGGTTCACAGCTTCATCCGGTGCCTTTGTTATTTGTTTGCGGTAATGGAGGTGCTCCGGCCTGGCGTTCAGTGCTCTCTATCCGCGATTCTTCTCCCCGTGAGAGAGGGTCACGGGGTAATTGTATCTCGTGGTATTTATTTGTGTCAAACCAACCATGGAAGCCTCCTTGTATCTCCAGCCATGTTATTTCCCATGCGTACGCCGACAATTTATCTTCTCTGCCTTGTACCAGCCGCTCCTTAATGGAGTAAAGTGGCTTGTGCCTAGCGTGCTCCGCTCATCCCTTTGCTGGCAATGGAGGATGCCTGATTTATGCTTTTGCAAATTTCTATATAATTTATTACTGGATATGTATTTAGAAATTTATACTTTTAGTTTTATAATGATAAATTATATTTTTACTTTATATACTGTGTATATATATATATATATATATATATATATATATATATACATTACAATTTATATACTTTTTATACATATATAATTGTATAGTTTATTATACATTTAGAAAGTTGTATTTTTACTATAAAATTTTATGTGTTTATATATATATATATATATATATATATATATATATATACACACACACACACACACATATATAAATAAAATACACATAACATTTTAGAGTAAAAATACAACTTTATAAATGTATAAAAATTATAATATATATGAGAGAGAGAGAGAGAGAAAATATTTATATATTACCTGGAGTTGGACTTTAACCCCTTGGCACCGACACCTCCCGGTCCTTTAAGGGATTCAGAAACCGGGAGGCGGGGCGGGGTTTTAGGGTCATGTGACCACCGTGATTCGCTGTCACGGCGGTCACATGATTGGGAAAGATCCCAATCAAAAGAGGAGATCAGGACCATTTCGTGAGTAGCAGACGTGTGCTGGGAGCGCACAGGGCGTGCGTTCTTAGCACATATGTTTTTCTTAATTGCACGCAAATGTGCGGCCGCTCGGTGTCAAGGACCAGACGCCGGGAGGCCGTACATTTGCGTGCTGCCGGCGCCAAGAGGTTAATGTAATACCAATTATATAAGCATCTACAAGCATAACAACACACATTATACTGCCAAAAGTATTGGGCCCGCCCTCCAAATCATGTGATTCAGGTGTTCCAATCACCTCCATGGACACAGGTGTATACAATCAAGCCCCTAGACATGCAGACTGCTTCTACAATCATTTGTGAAAGAATGGGTCGCTCTCAGGAGCTCAGTGACTCCAAGCGTGGTCTAGTGATAGGTTGCCACCTGTGCAATAAGTCCATCCATGACATTTCCTGGCTACTAAATATTCCACGCTCAACTGTTAGTGGGATTATAACAAAGTGGGAGCAACTGGGAGCAGCAACTCAGCCACCAAATGGTAGGCCACGTCACATGACAGAGCGGGGTCAGCGCATACTGAAGCGCACAGTGTGCAGAAGTCGGCAACTGTCTGCAGAGTCAATAGCTAAAGACCTCCAAACTTGGTGTGGCCTTCAGATTAGCACAACAGTGCGTAGAGAGCTTCATGGAATGGGTTTCCATGGCCGAGCAGCTGCATCCAAGCCTTATATCACCAAGTGCAATGCAAAGCGTTGGATGCCGTGGTGTAAAGCACACCGCCACTGGGCTCTAGAGCAGTAGAGATGTGTTCTGTGGAGTGACTAATCACACTTCTCTGACAATCCGATGGACGTGTCTGGGTTTTTCAGCTGCCAGGAGAATGGTACTTGCCTGACTGCATTGTGCCAAGCAAAAAGTTTGGTGGAGGGGGGATTTTGGTGTGGGGTTGTTTTTCAGGGGTTGGGCTTGGCCCCCTAGTTCCAGTGAAGGGAATTCTTAAGGCGTCAGCACATCAAGACATTTTGGACAATTTCATGCTCCCAACTTTGTGGGAAGAGTTTAGGGATGGCCCCTTCCTGTTCCAACATGACTGCGCACCAGTGCACAAAGCAAGGTCCATAAAGACATGGAGGAGCCAGTTTGGAGTGGAGGAACTTGACTGGCCTGTACAGAGTCCTGACCTCAACCTGATAGAACACCTTTGGGATGAATTAGAGTGGAGACTGCGAGCCAGGCCTCCTCCCCCGACATCAGTGCCTGACCTCACAAATGTGCTTCTGGAAGAATGGTCCAACCTTCCCATAGACACCCTCCTAAACCTTGTGGACGGCCTTCCCAGAAGAGTTGAAGCTGTTATAGCTGCAAAGGGCGGGGCCAACTTAATATTGAACCCTACGGACTAAGACTGGGATGCCATTAAAGTTCATGTGCGTGGAAAAGCAGGCGGTCCAATACTTTTGGCAATATAGTGTATATTATGCTAACCTCTCATAAAGGGGGTACCATTTAAAGGAATACCTCCTTGAAAACCATGTACTTGGTATATATAAAGCGATGCGTAAATTGATGGCGCTATATAAGTACCTCTAATAATAATAATCTGGCTATGACTTTGCAGTATATCTGTATCAAGCCTGGAATTATTCAAAATGGCTGCTCTCATGACCAATTGAAGGTTACATAATACTTTCTATTGGTGACTCCGACAGACTCTGAGTTATCAGATTATTGTGCCTGACTTGGGAACCATAAGCTTTCTTTTATTGAATGGCGGGTTGGCATATTGCTTCTACACAGGCCGCGGTGAGCAGACTCTGTCAATGTGTCGACAAGACCTTAATAGTGATGAAGGCAGTAGAGGAAACCTTGTCAGTAAATCTGATGGAGTTTTTTTTCCCATATATGATCCTAATAGGATTTCTATTCAGTGTAGAGAAATTCCATTAGACGGAGGAGAATCTGGATTACTTCATTAGTTGGCTGTACGCAGCAATCTCTGACATGGCATACGGTGGGGGGACAGGCCCTGCCAGGCGAGATCTGATCCTACCAAATCATAGATTTCACCTTTTCTGACAGGAAGGTGTCCTACAAGAAACTCTAAGAAAGACTTCCCTCTCTGGTTCCTAAAAAAAAGTTTCCCATAAATATCTGTCTCACATCATATGATCTTTTTCTAATTTGAATGTTAATTTTATTAAAATCCTCATTCTCTCTTGAGTTACAGCTTGTAACTCAGAGAGGGCTGTGTACTCTCCTCTCTCTATCTCAAATAAGAAACATCAGAGGTGTGTTTAGACCCCTGATATTTCAGCAAAGGCCCCTCCCCCCCAATGGGGATAAAACTGTAAAAATAATAAAAAATAAAATTGTAAAAAAAAAAATGAATAAAATGGTAAACAATAATAAAAAAATAAAATAACAAAAATAAACAACTACTGGCACCAATGGTGTAACTACCAGGGACGCAAAGGCTGCAATTGCGACCGGGCCCTGGCATTACTCCACTTGGCACAGATTGAAGGGTCCAGGGCTCAGAGGGAAGGGCCCTGGTAGGGTGGCACTTCACGGTTTCTTGCACCAGGGCCCCGAAGGTTCTAATTACGCCTCTGCCTGGAAGGGTCATGATGATTCCTTCTATGCTCAATGTTTTTGTATTTAAAACAATAATAAGGAGATTCCCCACCACACAGTTGCAGGTATACAAACTGTCAGGAATGCTTGTGACATAATTGACCATATATGGCCACATGGCCATATTAGGTCAATGTACGACAGGTGTTGGGCGGGGAATCCCCTTCACGCAACTCATTGTATAAGCCAGGGTTTTCTAAACCAGGGTTCCGTGGAACCCTGAGGTTCCTCTAGACCTTGCTAGGGGTTCCTTGATTAATGAGAAAGTTTTGCCTCTCAGATATGTTCCTACTGACATCATTGATCTTTTAAGCTATCTGTAAGAGGGTAACTCTTCCCAATGACCACAAGTGTGAAGGGCATTCTTCCCACTGAAAATCACACTACTGTATCATGAGTTGTAGATATAGTCATTTTAGCAGGGGTTCTCTGAGACTGGAAAGTTATTTCAAAGGTTTCATAAATTGAAAAGGTTAAGAAAAGTTTAAAAAGTTTTGGTCTAAGCCAAAATGTGTTCTGGGGGCCAAATGTGGCCCTTTGCTTGCTTTTATCCATCCTTGGGACACTATTTTCATCTACTTATAGCAACAATGGGGCATAATTCTCCCAACTGCTACCAATGAAGGAGCAGAATTTCTCCCAATGACACCAACAATGGGGCCCAATGACACGAATGATGGGGCACAATTCCTCCCAATGACACCAACGAAGGGACATAATCCACCCACTGACACCAATGATGGGGTACTGTTTATTCCACTAACATTGTAACCTCTTCTACTCCCAATTTCCACAGTCCGATCCCCGTTACGTCTGAAGGACCAAACTGCAAAACTGGACCTTTGTTTAGAAAGTTTGTAGACCTCTGGTCTAAGCAATGACAGCTAACCCTTGGGTTCGGACAAACTTAGGTTTGGACCAAACCCAAGCTCATCACTATTATCAAAGTCCATCAAATCAAAGCTAACTTGAGCTGTGGGGCTCCATACAACTTTTTTCTATAGAGTGATAAAAGTTTGACAGAGTTTCTACCCGGAGGCGGACTAACAACTCATGGAGCCCCCGGGCAATAGGAAATCATGGGGCTCCTGTGTCCTTGCCCACACTCAAACCACACCCAAAAAAGTCTATGAAAGGTACCAGGGGCATCTCATGGGGCCCCCTACTAATCTCGGACCCTTGGGCAGTGCCCAAGTGGCTAAATGGTCAGTCCGTCCCTGGTTCTACCCTTCCCCTCTGAATTCCCAAAAAATAAAGTATTTAGCTGAAGTCATCTAACCCCACAGCAGGGTTTCAGTTTGGTTCTGAGAGACCTGATGATGTTCCGGGCATTCGGCAGACACGGAGTCACGCATGTAGGACACGTGAAAAAGCTGCGACCTTCTTCAAAGGGCACAACTGCAGCTCTTATCTGACGCTGGCAGGCTCCTCTACTTAATCACCGCGACTTTAATTGTCTGTCAGAGGGAACCTTTTTTGCCATATTTTTATATTCATTTTTCATTACCCAAAGGAAGTAGTAAGAGGTGAGGAATCGCGCTGTAAGAGGCCCGTCCGTGCCAGTGACAACTTTTTACGTATGAACGGAGCGGTCCTGGACATCGTGCAAGGGGACGCTGGTTTCTTAGCAACTGAATTTCCCGCAGCGGATGGCTGGTGATCCCTGGCTAATGGTGTCCCGGATTCTTCACATAATACTACCTATTCCCTTTCATAGTATAACAAAAGTTTTTTTCTTAATACCGCATTGTAAATATTTGATAAAAAGACTGCTGCTGGCAGACGTTTTGTTCATGGTCTGTTATCGTTTTCTTCTTTTTGTATTTAGTATATTTAAAGCATATCTGAACCCAAAACCAAAGATGTAATATATTGCAGCTTACCAGTCCTTAGATGTGGTGGCTACATTAGTTTTCTTCTCTTTTGGGCTTTTTTTCACCTGGCAGAAACATGCTTCCTGTCCTTGGGTGATAATAGTAATACTTAGCACTGCACTGTATATATGGAGGAGCAGTGTTGTCACCCTAGTCTGCTCTCCTAATTTGGACTACGGCAATCTCCCTCTCTCATCATTTCCACTACATAGAGAGGAAGGGTCGTATACAGGGGCGGAATGACAACTCATGGGGCCCCCGGGCAATAGGGGATCATGGGGCCCCTGTGTCCTCGCCCACACTCAAAAAAGCCTATGAAAGGTACCAGGGACATCTCATGGGGCCCCCTACTGACCCCGGGCCTTCGGACAGTGCCCGAGTAACCAAATGGTCAGTCCGCCCCTGGTCGTATAGTTCACAAAAGATAGCTTGGAAAGCTGATGACATTGTTTCAGATTTAAAGAGGAGCTCCACTCAAAAAGGGAAGTTTTGCTTTAAGGACAGGTCCCCCACTCACCGGGAGGAATTGGCACCTTTGGGGAGCGGGTACCTGATTTTGGCAGGTACCCGCACCCACTTCCACTGCGACCTCAAGCGGAAGTTGTCCTCCCCCCTCCCTCCCCGTAGTCTCCTGGGACACGTGACAGGTCCCAAAAGACTACATGGCCATTCTCAAAGCGCAGCACTACTCACGCATGCGCAGTGGGCACCCGGCTGTGAAGCCACAAGCATCATTTACTTGCTACACATGCAGTGCCCATTTCTCTAGTATATTTAGTCAAGCATGTTTCCTTCAAAGTAGACCAGAAACAGACTTCCAGGGCCAATTTACTTCTTTGCGGTTTGTTGTCGCATGTTGCATTAAGGCAGTCAATTGAAATAAATGGGTCGCCAATGTACCTGCAAAGAGAATATACCTGGCCATTTTTTTTCTCCTAATGCACTACCATGTATTGTCATGTGTTGCAGCTCTCTACAACACAGGTGCCTTATGTTAGACCTCTTTCATCCACGAGGCTGAGGGGGGCCGTAAAAAGCAGGTGGCTGAGCCGCAATTTTACCTTTCCCAGCTGCCCACTTAAAGGCTAAACAACAGCTGTTTAAATAAAATGACTGCAATGCTTCGAGTCTTGGCTATTGCAAGTTTAATGCACCTTATGGAGTTGAAAGACGACAGTACTTGTCAAACTGGGCCATCACAGTCAATGGGGCCACGCCGCAAGTCTTTAGCTCCCGATTGCTGTGCATTACCCCCATTAAAAACTGTTGCTCAGCAGAAAAATATCAGGAATTTAGAATGCAGCAGAATCCCCTTCTGAGTGCCTGACAGCGGCTGCTGAGCCATACTCTGAAAAGTGATCAACTATGGATGGGTTTTCAGAGCTTTGGCTAGTGTGCACCTAGCATAGTGCATTGAAGTGCATTGAAAATGAATGACAATGCAAAGCAGTAAGGCTCTCTGCATCACCTGAACATGCACTTTTTTAACTTTTTTTTTTTTTTTGCTACATGCATAGGGCAGCCCATTTATTCGAATGGTCTGCCCTATGTGCAACAAGCATGCCTAAAAAAAGCTCCAGTACTTTTTTGGGCGTTGAGCTCAGGGGTGTATTTACCACAAGGCAAACAAGGCATTTGGCTAAGGTGGCATTTTTCAGGGGGTCAGCGCTGTCCCTTGAAAGAAGGGATGGAAGAAGGGACACACGCAGCATGGGGGCCAGGTGGGATCTGAGAGAGGCTGCGGGCTGCTTGATGGTGTATGCACAGCCTGACTCTTGTTCCTGGAGATATCCGGAGCTGTGAAGGTGAGTGTCTTCTCTCTTGCCAGGGTGGGGTGGGGGGTTGCTCAGTGGTAGTGGAAGGCTCTTTTGGGTGGGGAGGGCTGGGGTGTTGTTGGTTAATGTCGGTGGGGGATCCAATTTTTGTGTTGCCTAGGGCAGCACGAAACCTAAATACACCACTGGTTGAGCTTTGTGCGTTTTTATTACCTCTCCTTTGGGTGAGTTTAGTTCATGGCTGCAGGCCACGTTTGCCGTACCATTAACAATGAATGGCGCCACAAGCGTGATGCATGCTTTTGCGCTCGTTTATGGAATGTTTAGATGTGAATGCAGCCTAAGGCCCTTTTTTAGGCTGCTCTTACACAGATCAGTTTTTCTTCAGTTTTTTTGTCACAAAAAGCAGAGAAAACAGCATGACTAATAAATCTAATGGAATCCTATGCAGATCAGTTTCATTTTTAAACGTCCTGTGTGCTCCATGTTTGGTGCATGTTTAAAATGGCACCTCCTCACTGAAATGCATTGAAAATGCATCAAAAACGCACTCACAGTTGCATTTCTTGAGTCACATGTCTTTTTTTTTTTTTAGGTGCTGCCTGATGTCAGGGCACCAGAAAACGCAACAAAAACGCAGAAAATACCACATGCATTTTTACTGCTTCTGACATGCAACCTGCCGTGGATCACTTTATCAGCAATGGCTGGCTAGTGGTTAGCAGGCAATCATCAAGCGATATGCCACCTCCACACGTTTTTGAAGATGGATATCACACTGAAACTCTTCTTCACCGTGCCGCTTTCCAATAGAGATTCAGTTGCATCACGGTTGCAGTGTGGTCCGATTCACTTTTGAATGGCATGTTGGAAGGTCGAATTTGAAATGCCAAACTTTTTTTGCAGCCTTGACAATGTGGATGAGGCCACGTGGCTACCATTGGCTGGCTTTTGGCAAGCATCTAAAAACACATCTCAATCACCTGAATTTACAGCCCTAACATGCCCACGTGAAAAGGGGCCCCAATACATGCTTTTGCGTTACCATGCGTTGTTACTACAACGCTGAAATGTGTCTCCTTCCTTAGGGTCAATTTACTGTCCTTCAAACGTTTGGGTGGCTGGACTGTGGCCAGTGGGAGAAGAAAATGTCCTGGCATCAATGGGAGTAAACAGTGCCCCATCTTTGGTATTAGGGGGAGTAGTAGTGCTCCATCAGTGGTATTAATAGGGGGAATAGTGCCCCATCATTGGTGTCAATGGGATGAATAGTTCCCCATCATTGGTGTTAGTGGGAGGAAAAGTTCCCCAACATTGGTGTCAATGGGATGAGTAGTTCCCAACCATTGGTGTTAGTGGGAGGAATAGTGCCCCATCATTGGTGTCAGCGGGAGGAATAGTTCCCCATCATTGGTGTCAGCGGGAGGAATAGTTCCCCATCATTGGTGTCAGCGGGAGGAATAGTTCCCCATCATTGGTGTCAATGAGATGAATAGTTCCCCATCATTGGTGTCAATGGGATGAATAGTGCCCCATCATTGGTGTCAGTGGGATGAATAGTGCCCCATCATTGGTGTCAGTAGGAGGAATAGTGCCCCATCATTGGTGTCAGTAGGAGGAATAGTGCCCCATCATTGGTGTTAGTGAGAGGAATAGTTCCCCATCATTTGTGCTAATGGGATGAATAGTTCCCCATCATTGGTGTTAGTGGGATGAATAGTTCCCCATCATTGGTGTTAGTGGGATGAATAGTGCCCCATCATTGGTGTCAATGGGATGAATAGTGCCCCATCATTGGTGTTAGTGGGAGGAATAGTGTCCTTTTGTCAGTCTCAGTGGCAGGAACTATGCCCCACTGTTGCTGACAGTGGGGGGAGGAATAATGCCCCAAGGGGCACATAAAAGCAAGCAAAGGGCCACACTTGGAGACCACTGGCCTAGAATAATAGCCATTATTGTTGCCTATAGCAACAGATTTTCTCCCACATAGCAGAAGAGGCCATGGACCATATGAATAGCCCTTTCCTCATACATTTTCATGTACGCCTCACAGTCCAAAAAAAAGTTACCCACCAATGCCATTGTGTGTGGCACCTCACAGACTTCCCAGGAACTGGCGATGACCTCGGGTCATCGAAGGTTTATTTTCTTGAGGATCCCCCTCGGTGCATGTGTGAGATTTTTTTTTTTTCAACAGGGATCCTCCGTAGCTGGCGACAGTCTCGGAACGCTGCGTGCGTGGGCGTTGTGCGTGGGCTGCAGACCAGCAGTCACCTCAGCTGTAGGAGAGGGAAGATTCTGACAAAGCTCTGAAATTCCCTGTATTATCAGCTATTATGACAGGAGGAAAAAAAAAAAAAATCAAAAGGCGCCGCAAAAGAGGCATAAACCGTGTCATCGCTAACTCCTTTCAGTCGCATTGTGGACCTTCACACACACGCAGCCAGGCTCCCGCCTAGGCAGATGAAATATTCATAAACCAGGCCCTACACCTTCAAGCTGCTTTCAATCCTCGAGTGAAGGCAAATCACAAAGCGCAGCGGGGTGGTCTACCAAGGTCGTGGTGTAGCTGCGTATCTGTCGACGGCTGATTAAACTTTGATGGCAAGGGTGTGCTATGTAAATATTCGTTATCGATGTTGTCTCTACGTAAATGTGATTCAAGTATAAAGATTTCTTTTTTTATACAATAAAGTGATATTAAGCCTTCACTATTAAGTACTTTCTGATCTGATTTAATCACTTACTGAGTGTGCAGCTTCTTTATCGTTTAATCCTTGCCTATGTTCCAGCTTCAGCTGGTGCCATGAGTGCTGCCCCAGATTTCCTGTTTCAGTGTGGCTCCTTTATCCTGCAGTATCCTATGGAACCACCCCTGCATGCAGGAGACTAAAGCTGTACCTCCCTACACTGTGTGCATCAATAGAAACACACAGCCTGGGATGGCAAGGCACCACCCTGTTCTTGCACACTCCCACTGTCCACTGTTAACTCTTTCCTGTCCGCACTGTCCACTGTTAACTCTTTCCTGTGAAGCCTGGAAGTTCAGGGAAGCAGCACTGAGAGAGCAGGAGCCAGCAAGCATTAAAAGTTGTAAAGTGCAAGTGCTAGGCTAAGGATTTTAACAAATAGTTTACTGGGGAATGTTTATTGTATTGTGGTAAATGTGATCTTCTGAAAAAAAAAAAAAATCTGAGGGTTTAATATTACTTTAAATACTTGAGCATTGACCATAGCTGTGATAGTTTGACTGACAATTGCTTTGTTGTACCACGGTGTACCCATATTCATTTTACTGAGACAGAAAGTGTTTTCTTTTGGTTTTTTTGTTTTCCCTCAAAAAAACAAAAATCGCACAATCGTTGGTGGTAATTTGCACTTCAATCCCCCCACCACACATTTAACAAAAATACCACAACCATTGGTAGTCAGTGGAGCTTTAAACCTACAGACAACATTTCAGGTCTTTTCAGGGTCCCTTCCTCAAGGTGACATAGAGACCTTTGTATGCTTATGGTTACTATGTTGCGTACGACCCTGCAAGGACCAGAAACATCACTATGTTGTCTTGAGTTAGGAAACCTGCAAGGCTCCAAAACATTACTATATCACCTTGAAGAGGGGACCCTGCAAGGCCCTGAAACATCACTATGTTGCTTTGAGCAAGGGAACCTGTGAAGGCCTGAACCATCACTATGTTGCCTTGAGGAAGGGACCCTGCAAGCTCCTCGAAGTGTCACTATGTTTCCTTAAGAAAGGGACCCTGCAAGGACCTGAAACATCACTATGTAACCTTGAGGTAGGGAATCTACGATTTTCCAAAACATCACTATGTTGTGTTGAGGAAGGGACCCTGCAAGGCTCCGAAACTTCACTATGTCACCTTGAGTAAGGAAACTTGCGAAGCCCTGAATCCATCACTATGTTGCTTTGAAAAAGGGACCCTGCAAGGCTCTGAAACATTACTATGTCACCTTGAGGTAGGGATGCTACGATGTTCTAAAACATCACTATGTTGTTTTGAGTTAGACACCCTGCAAAGCCCCAAAACATCACTAGGTCACCTTGAGGAAGGGACCCTGCAAGGCCCCGAAACATCACTATGTCGCCTTGAGGAAGGGACCCTGCAAGGCCCCAAAACATCACTATGTCGCCTTGAGTTAGGGAACCTGCAAAGCCCCAAAACATCACTATGTCACCTTAAGGAAGGGACCCTGCAAGGCCCCAAAACATCATTATGTTGCCTTGAGGAAGGGACCCTGCAAGGCCCCAAAACATCACTATGTCGCCTTGAGGAAGTTACCCTGCAAGGCCCCAAAGCATCACTATGTCGCCTTGAGGAAGGGATGCTGCAAGGCCCCAAAACATCATTATGTTGCCTTGAGGAAGGGACCCTGCAAGGCCCCAAAACATCACTATGTCGCCTTGAGTTAGGGACCCTGCAAGGCCCCAAAACATTACTATGTCGCATTGGATAAGGGACCCTGCAAGGCCCTAAAACATCACTATGTCACCTTGAGGAAGGGACCCTGCAAGGCCCCGAAACATCACTATGTCGCCTTGAGGAAGGGACCCTGCAAGGCCCGAAACATCACTATGTCGCCTTGGGGAAGGGACCCTGCAAGGCCCCAAAGCATCACTATGTTGCCTTGAGGAAGGGACCCTGCAAGGCCCCAAAACATCACTATGTCACCTTGAGGAAGGGACCCTGCAAGGCCCCAAAACATCACTATCTCGTCTTGAGGAAGGGACCCTGCAAGGCCCCGAAACATCACTATGTCGCCTTGAGGAAGGGACCCTGCAAGGCCCAAAAAATCACTATGTCGCCTTGGGGAAGGGACCCTGCAAGGCCCGAAATATCACTATGTCGCCTTGGGGAAGGGACCCTGCAAGGCCCCAAAGCATCACTATGTCGCCTTGAGGAAGGGACCCTGCAAGGCCCCAAAACATCACTATGTCACCTTGAGTTAAGAAATCTGCGAGGCCCTGATTCCATCACTATCTTGCCTTGAAGGAGGGACCCTGCAACCAGGGTGCCCAGGCACCTCGGGGTGCCTTGAGGTTTCTTCAGGGGTGCTTTGTCAAAATGCCTAAAAATTACCCAAAAATTGTATAAAAAGCCAGAGGTGGATCAAGCCTGCCTTTTAGTTACACAAAGCCACAGGTTTTCATTGTGCACCATTACGACCTTCTAGCTGTGTGCATCCAAAAACCAATTACATCATCAGGTGACAAGGAGGACAGTGGCTACCTGCACATTATCCTTGTTTGACCCTCCCCTGCCCCTCTCCATCAGTGCTGGGGTCACATTAGCTGATTGATGGAGGGAGAAGAGAAACACTGGAATACTAGTCAGTACCAGTGTGCAAAAGCGTATTTGATTTGGAAGAATAAATCACCTTAAATGTTGGGTGTCCTACATGTGTGGGTGTTGATGCATTATGTAAAACTATTAAAATAGCTTTTTACATTTTAGGATGAGTTCCTCAAAGCTGTCCGTAATTTTAAAGGGTGCCTTGAGACTGTCCATAATTTTAAAGGGTGCCTTGAGACTGTCCATAATTTTAAAGGTTGCCTTAAGACTGTCCACAATTTTAAAGGGTGCCTTGAGACTGTCCATAATTTTAAAGGGTGCCTTGAGACTGTCCATAATTTTAAAGGTTGCCTTGAGACTGTCCATAATTTTAAAGGGTGCCTTGAGACTGTCCATAATTTTAAAGGGTGCCTTGAGACTGTCCATAATTTTAAAGGGTGCCTTGAGACTGTCCATAATTTTAAAGGGTGCCTTGAGACTGTCCATAATTTTAAAGGGTGCCTTGACTGAAAAAAGGTTGAGAAACACTGCTTCACTCTACATAAATGCATACTATAAAGTATATTGCTTTTGTTACATTTCAAAGAAGTCCAGTCACATTTGAGATCAAATAGTTCACAAGCCTTGATGAAGTGAGATAGTCTGAGCCCCCATCACGTGTTGGATTTCTTTTTATTGATCATTTAATAAGACATAACTTTGGTCTTTCTGACCCTTTATGTGCCACGCCTTCTGTTTCTTGATGGGTCAGCAAAAAAAAATGTGATAGTGCAGTGTTTTTGATGGTTCAAAGGAAATCAATAAAAAAAATACAGAGAGACTGGCGATGCAGTGATTTTGATCAACCAGAAGAAATCAACAAGAGGAAATGGAAAACAACTGGCAGTGTGTTGGTTTTGATCTATTCGAACACCAGTTTTGATTACAAGGTGGCTCAAAATCAAGAAATGATTGAGACTATGGAGTCGCAGATTACCGAAAAACATTCCATTCCATTGACTTGTGTTGTTGATTCCAAAATTGTAGCATGTACGTTTTCTTGGCACACTAGAGTCCTGTGCTGTCAGACGATTTTGGGTGAAGGAGGCCTGAAATGTAAAGCATCCAGAGCCCCACATACTAGAGCTAGCTTAGATATCTTCCCTTTCGTGAAACTTATTACTTATCAGTGAATGTATTAAAAACTGTTTTACATAAACCAACCTGTGATTTATGTTAAGTGGCTTCTTACCATGATTACGGAATTGCAAATTTTCCAAAAGCTGCGATTTTTAACATTGAATTAGTAATAACATATAACCCTTAGTTGCCAATGTCTTTTTTTCAAGCCGCACACAAACTTTATCTTAATGTCAAGATGAGAAATGGAAACCACTGCCAAAAGCTGTTTGTTTTAGTCCAGGAAATGCTTTCATACAACGAGGTCAACTTTCTGGGTAACTTTCTCTGGTCACAGCTAGTCTAAGAACACCTAAATCTGAGCTTGAAATCCTGTAATTCCCAACTCCACCCACCAGGATCTGCTTGCAGCATAATCATGCATGCTTCTTATTCAGAGAGGATTTATCACCATCCGTGGTCTTCCCCATTACAGTATAGATAAATTACTACATTTACAGAGATTTCCCCTACAAGGAGGGAAGTTGTCCCTCACATGGCATGGCAAGAGTCTGTAGTCCTCCTTAAAGGCTTTTGTGAAAGCCTTGCTTTATTTGAAAGTGAGGAAGCTGCATACATCTGAGCTGAACTGAGTAAATTTGTTTTGTTAAAGTGATCTTTTGGCCAGTCTATGTATTTACAGATTCCTGTATTACAGGATTATTTGTGATCTGAGTTCAAGGTATCGTAAAGATGCAGTCTGCAGTGTCTGTATCAAAGAGGAGAGCACAAAACACATGTTGCTCACTTGCATTCCAAGTTTAATGTGTTAAATAGAAATGGATCACATTATACAGATAATTACTTTCTTTATAGTGGCAGTGCAGGCCACATGGAAAAGCACATTAAATTGTATTAAAGAATTACCATATAGGGTACTAAACAGAGAAAGTGAATGTTAGTACAAACACAAAACTGAACGAACATAGCATAAACAAAGTGTGACTAACCTGTATCAAGAGGAGAACAGAAAACAAGTGTTGCTTACTTGCATTCTGAGTTTAATGTGAGCTTGTTGATATTAGTCTCCTGAAGTCATACTACAAATCTTTAGAGCTCCCTCTAGCTGCAGCCTAGCAATAGCATTACTGGGAGGTTTATTCATTCACTTGCTACATTAACAAGGGATTGCTGGGATGCCTAACAGAATGTCTTGAAACGACGCACTGCAACGTGGACTTTTGGATGAATTGCTCCATGGGGCCTGCAGCTACAGTGGTCAATGAAGATTTGTTTTAATATTCATTTACTGCATTTTAGGAATATCTAAATGCTTGAACATCCATAGCCAAAGGTTCAGTTAAAAGCTGAACTTCAGATATAGACAGTTACATACACAAAAATGCATGTATATAGAGATTTATCTATGTAGTGTCATCCCCTTAGGAGTCACTGGAATGGTTGTGCCTATTGGTTACCCACCTTGTAACCTGGATTGATGGTGTAGTGACCCATTAATGGCAAAAAATAGGATTCGATCACTTTAGGCTTTTTACTTTTTATTACTGAACTCAGCTACAGGCAAGGAAATTTAGAGTTGTCGGATACCGGAAAATAGCACAAAAATGGAGGACAAATATTATAAAATCCTAGCAGTAGGCACCATAAGAGTAGCAGTAAAATCAGTGACAGTTGTTCTTAGTTGTAGTGGTTAAGGCAGGCTTGTCCATGTTGGAAGTAGTCGAAAAGGATAGCTTGATTTGTGGGCAACAAGTTTTTCTTTCGATGGCTTCTACCCAGCTTCCTTTCGACACTCTTCAGTATAAAAGGTTCCTTTTCAGCTCGGCTTCCTTCAATAAATCATTCCAGCTTTAGGTCAAGTTCTTGGGCCTTCAGCACATGAATTAGGCAAGGCCCGAGCATTAATCCTCTACATAGGGACCATCCCCTGGGAGAGGCCCCAGTGGAAAGCGAGTTTTGGAAAAGTTTCCAGATATTTGTAATCTCACCAACCCTTACATCTGAACACAGTTCCTCAAGGATTGGTTTAGTTGGGTAAATATTGATAACCTAAGTAGTTGACCCTCCTGCACTGCTTACTGGAGCCTCTTTCCCGCAACAGGCAATACCAATCAAGCCCCTACCTCCTCGCACACCAGAAAGCTTGGTACTAGCTAGGTACACATCCGCATTGGGCATGATCCCTACATCTATGAAATGTTTTGTAATTCTGTGCAAATAGACTTGTGATTCAGCCATGTCTGCCAGACAGCACAGGCTAGTCCTGGACCCCAAGCACACTATTCTGCATTAATGCCTGGTCCAGGTTTCTGTCCTACCCTGGGATTGGACAGTGAAGAAATAGCACTGTGCTTTCCACATGGGCAATCATATTAAGATGTCAGAGCAGGGGTCTCCAAACTTTCTAAGCAAAGGGCTAGTTTACTCTCCTTCAGACTTTAGGGGGGGTGAACTGTGGGGCAGAGGGAGTAGAAATTGTTCTGGCATCAGTAGGAATGAACAGTGCTTCTTTGATATTAGGGAAAGGAATAGTGCCCCATCATTGCTTTTAATGGTGGGAATAGTGCCACATTGTTGGTGTCAATTGTAGAAATAGTGCCCCATTGTTGAAGTCAGTGGCAGGAACTATGCCCCATTGTTGATGTCATAGTATCAGTGGAAGGAAGGACCAGATAATGTAAAGAGCCAGAAAAAGGCAAGCAAAGGGCCTTTTGCAGGCCCTGGGCCACTGTTTGGAGATCACTGTGTTAGACTAACAGCACTGCAATAGAGCCCTAATTGTCTGAGTGCTTACTCTCCTTCTCGAAATTGGGTCCAATTTATCAGAAAATACAGGAGGTGGCTAACAAGACACATTCAGATACTTACACTAGTTGTGTTTAAAAATAAAATAAATTCTAGTCTTTTTTCCTAGTTTTGGACACTGTGGGAGTTAACATGTACATAAAGTCGAACCTTTTTAAAGTTTTGATAAGAACATGGAATAGTTAGATCATGTTTGCTGTCTGAGTCCCATCAGGGAGATTTCTCTTCATTTCCTGTCCCAGAGAAACAGTGGGAAGGGGAGATCTCTCCAAAGTCAGGGGATCCCTTCTTAGACAATCTCATTTCTGTCAGTGATCCTATTTTCCTAAATTACTGTCCATGTGACACCACTACAAGAAATGAAGAGTGTTGTTGCACCAGGACATCTCCCCTCACTCACCATTGCAGTAAGAGATTCTACTTGTTTTTTTCTTGTTGTTTTTTTTTTTCATTTTTTTCCTTCATTTTCTTTTCTCACAGGGAATACAAAACAAGCACATGGTTGGTTGCTGTGGGTTTTCCTGGTTGTTTGCTACTGTCAGTTTTTATAAATTTCACCCGATTTGCTTCATTGCCCGGCATTCTAAGAACCGTAAAGAAAAAGTATTTTAATTTGCTTATGTGAAAGCTTTGCATGTTTTGTTCGTAGCTAGCTGCCTTTCTGGTACATGTCACTCTATGTCAGCTCCAAACAACTTACAAAGGACTTTAAATATTTACACTAATCTATATTTCAGATATACAAAAGGCGCTCAAAATGCCTTTGCTAATACTCATGACCAAATGGAAGTTTCAGAACCGTTCTTGGTTTCTATTATGTGCAGAGGGTAATTGCAGGGCAATAACCTTAGAATAGCGCAGAGCTGGGGCAGATCCAAGTCAAACTAACATAGGGATCTTCCAGAGTTATATCTCACATGATGCTTAGCAGTAAATCTTCCATGCTAGCTAATAACCTCTTTTCCAGTAACATTCATGGTGGTTGGGAAGGGTAGGGCTGAACCTTGTTGGTGGTGGTTGATCTGTGGGAGCTGGACTCATGGAGGGTCCTTGAAATCATGAGGTCTTCAAACATGAAAGTGCAGGATGGTGAGGAGCACCATAAATAAAAAGGTCTTTCACCCAGTTAAAACACAAGATGGTGTTTATAGATCATTAAATGTTCATAAGACATAACCAATTTGTTTTGGGGGTTAAAGTCACCCCCTTCTTCAAGACTTTTTGAGAGGAGTTAATGTAAGGTCAGATCTGTGGTTTAAGTTGAGAAGCTCAAGAGAGAAATGCCCCAGTGTTGCAGGACCTCAACCTTAGGATGGAACAGAGTGAGATTAAGTCCAAGTCAAACTTGCATGGGGATCCTGCTGTGCTATATATCCCATGAGGCTTAGCAGCAAATCTTGCATGTTAGCTAATGTCCTCTCTCCAGTAATATCCATGGTGGGTGAGAGAGGTATCACTGCACCTTGTTGGTGGTGGTTGATCTTTGGCAGTTTAATTCATGGAAGGTCCTTGAAAAGAGGTCATCAGGCATGAAAGTGCAGGCAGGTGAGGTGCACCATAAATAGAAGGTCTTGAAAATTTCAGCCAGTTAAAAGACAAGAATCGGTTTATTTGTATTTGAAAGTTCATAAGACATTATGTTGCCAATGTGTTTTGAGGATTAAAGTCTTAGGGCTTTTTGAGAATGAATTAATGGAAGGTCAGATCTGTGGTTATGGTTGAGAGGCCCAGGACTGAAATGCCCCAAAGCTTGCAGGGCAAGAACCTTAAGAGCCAGGGCAAAGCCAAGTCAAATTGCCAGGGCTCTTGTTAAGCTATATCTCCCATGATGCTTAGATCTTAATCTTGAATGCTAGCTAATGTCTCTTTTGCCTGTAATGTCCATGGTGGGTGGAAGAGGTAGCTCTGGACCTGGTTGGTGGTGGTTGAGCTGTTGCAACTCAACTCATGGAGGGCCCTCAAAATGGGTCTCTTTAGATGGAAAAGTGTGAGGCAGGTAGATGAGTAACACTGTAAATAGAAAGTCTTGAACATTTCAACCAGTTAAAAGAGAAGATTGTGTTTTTGGCATTTAAAGGTTCATAGGACAAATCCATTGCAACCTCAATATTTTTGTCAGGTTTAACTGAGCATTAACCCTTTTTCCAGTAATCTTGGTTTTCCATCACTAGCCTATAACCTGAATGCTTGGGGTGAGTTAAAGACACCGCCTTCTTCAGGGCTTTTGTGAATGTGTAGCACTACCCCTTAGGGATTGCTGATGAATTTGGGTCACCCTATAGTCCTGCACAGCCTGTCATTTAGCATTCTTCCACACAAGCTCTCATCCATAGACAGAAATCAGTCCCTGAGCGTTTGTTTTGTTATTTTATTGAGGGGATTAGAAGTTGGATAGGATAAAGGGTGTATAGGATGCCCAAGGGAACTGAAATCTGAGGACAAAATTCCTGGAGCTATTCACAGTTTCTCTTCTCTGTCACAGTCTCTGTTGGAGTGCTAGCCAACAGCTCCAGTTTGTACTACCCCAGACCCTAGATGAACTCCTCTTCATCCAGCAATCTGGATACTTTCTTCCTGAGCAGGGGATCTGGCTCCTGTTCCTTTAAATGGGTAACAGTCACTAGCAGGGGGCTAATCTGGTTTCCCCCCAGAGTGCTCCTTCCCCTATCCGCCCAGGGGGTGCAGGTGTAGTCACTCAGATCCTCTCCTGTACCGCTTGCTGGATGGCTCCTGCTACCAGGCCTATCAGCTGGGCTGCTCCTACCTTGCCATACAGGTGGTCCTCTCTCAGGAGACCAGTGAGTCCTGAGTTTTCCTCCTTTCCAGCTCCAGGCTCACAGGCAGGCCCCATCCCACTATTCGTCCTGGCAGCCTTCCTCCTCCACCTTCACATCTTCCTGCTTCTTACTCCTCTGACACAACCACCACACTCCTGCTACTGAGCAGGTTCTTCTACTTTTAAGGGTGTCCCAGCCCCTTGCCAAGCTTCCTGTAGGGGATTGGCTGAAGTCCCTCAAGAGTGTAGCCAGCCACTCTTCAGATCCACCCACTGCCTCCAAAGCCCTAATCCGAAATCCTCAGCGCAGGGGCAATTCCTGAGGGGCTGGCCTGCAGAGTCTCTTAGTCCTGACCAATTTGGCCCCTCTGGCTATCTTTTCTGAGCTGTTAATCAGTTCCTCACTAACAATTAGGGTCTAGCTCCCCCTAGCTGAACTAGAAGGGCGATACAAATTAATTAGAGGAGGCTCAAATATGTGACTTGAGTCAAGAGGTTCAGGAGAGAAATGCTGAAATGTTCATGTTAGGTTTGACTAAACATTTATCCTTTTCCGGTAGTCTTGGATTTTAAAACTGGCCTATGATCTGAATGCTCAGGGATACAGGAAAGAAATCCCCCAATTTTTCCCAATTAGGATAAGCTTTGACCAGTTGTCTGGAATTTCTAGTACTGGCCTATAGTTCAAATGCTCATGGGGTGGGTCTAATTCAGAAAATGAACAGCATATGAGAATTTAGGAAGAGCTCCATTCAGCATAAATATTGTCAGTATAGTTATTTGTGACTATAGCCAAAGTTTTTAATTTAGAACAGGAAAAGGTTCAAATCACTGTTAGGAACTAATGATGGCGCCAAACCACTGGTTTTAGAATCCAAAACGATGACCATTTTAATTCACAAACAGGGTGACACAGAATAAAAACAAACAATCAACACGTTTCAAGGGTTAAAAACGGTCCCCTTTGCCAGGGCTACAATAAAAAACAAGAGCTGTAAAGTGAACAAATAGATTAAATCACTTGTTAATATTTCAGCCGCTGGGTAGTTCTTTTATAGAGCTACCAACAGCTACATTCAAATTCCAAAAAACCTTTGTGAAATTGTATAGAAGGATGAAAATTGCTCTGGACATCCAAAAATTGTTTCATCCTTGTATACTTTTTAAAGTCTAGCACATGTTTCATCTTAATATTCTATTGATATCACTTAGGTATTTGGGGATTAGAATGTAGCTTTAGGAAGATGTTTTAATGTTTTATACAAAATTTAAAAGGAATTTTACGTTTTGCAATGAAGTTGGGCACCTGCTCCCGGTACTAATCATAGTTCATTCATTTGTCTGGTTTGATATTGGCAGTGTGCTGATTCCCATATAGCCAGCCTGGCACAGAGCAGCCTGTTTCCTGCAGTAAACTCTGTGCCCTTTGTATCCCAATCAGCGCATACTCTGGCACATTAATACAATTGTGTTCTTGGCCAAGGATTGTTTTTTTGGCACCATAATACAATGCACCTAACTTGTATAAACTCTGGAGACATCCATTTAGTGTGGAGAGCTAGAAGAGAGCCTGAGAATTCATTGTGATACCCCTGGCTGATAGTGAATTGATAGCCTATCATAAGAGATATGTGTAAGCGGCTTTTCAGACCTCTTCTTCTGAAAATGCTTGTTGCTTCGTCATTATTATGGGTTTTCTAAAGAGAACAACAGAAGCTGTTTGCATTCAGACTCCCTCCCTTTTATTAATAACTACAGTAGATAAGGCTTTATTTGAACAGAGTGGGCAGGAAAGGAGGAAACGTTAAAGAGAGCACATCAGGAGCTGTTTTCTTTCAGACTTTCTCTCTTTTATATATACCTATATATGGCTTTATTTGAACAGAGTGGGCAGGGAAGGAGGAGAAGTTAAAGAGAGCACATCAGGAGCTGTTTTCTTTCAGACTTTCTCTCTCTCTTATATTTATACCTATATATGGCTTTATCTGAAGAGAGTGGGGAGGGAAGATGAGGAGTTAAAGAGAGCTCATCAGGTGTTATTTGCTTTCAGACTTTCTCTTTATTTTATTTATCTCTCTATTTTATTTATACTTATATATGTCTTTATTTGAACAGAGTGGGCAGGGAAGAAGGAGAAGTTAAAGACAGCACATCAGGAGCTGTTTGCTGTCAGACTTTGCCTCTCTTATATTTATACCTATATATGGCTTTATCTGAACAGAGTGGGTAGAGAAGAGGAGGAGTAAAAGAGAGCACATCAGGAGCTGTTTGCTTTCAGACTTTCTCTCTCTTATATTTACACCTATATATGGCTTTATCTTAACAGAGTGGGCAGGGAAGGAGGAGAAGTTAAAGAGAGCACATCAGTAGCTGTTTTCTTTCAGACTCTCTCTCTCTCTCTTATATTTATACCTATATATGGTTTTATCTAAACAGAGTGGGCAGGGAAGAGGAGTAAAAGAGAGCTCATCAGGAGCTGTTTGCTTTCAGACTTTCTTTTATATTTATACCTATATATGGCTTTATCTGAACAGAGTGGGCAGAGATGATGAGGAGTTAAAGAGAGCTCATCGGGTGTTATTTGCTTTCAGACTTTCTCTCTATTTTATTTATACCTATAGATGTCTTTGTCTAGACAAAGCAGGCAGGGAAGGGGAGGAGTTAATACTCTGACTCATTCACTTGAGTGTGTAAGTTTGAGCTTGAGCTAGAGATCTCTGTAAAGTTACCATTTTTCTTCAAAGCAGTTAAGATTAGTAAATACCTAAAAAGGGGCCCAGGGTCTCATCTGCTGGGTAGAAAATTGAAGAAGAATTAAAGGGGTAGAGAAAGGAAGAATTATAACCAGGGGCGGACTGACCATTTGGAAACTCAGGCACTGCCTGAGGGCCCGGGGTCAGTAGGGGGCCCCATGAGATGCCCCTGGTACCTTTTTCATAGGCTTTTTTGAGTTGTGTCTGAGCAGCTGTGATGTCCCAATAGACCTCAATGGGACTGCCTGCATGAGGACAAGGAACACCTGGAATGTTTACCCATCTAAACGCTCTTGTGAACAAGGCCCAATAGACAGACTATTAAAGCTCAACTCAAGCCATACTTCTTAATTTTGTTTTGTATAGAATGGGGAAAGGATTTTTTTTTGCCATTCCACTTTGTGGAAGTGATAGGAAATTTCTCCAATGGAGTCACGGACATAAAGATAGTCTTAGAATAACATTATTTTTTGCTGTCCTGCTGACAACCGCAACCTCCCCATTTCAGAGGTTCAGAGAATGTGGGAAGACCTAATTCTTATCCACTTTTTCCAAAACTTAAAAAAAGAAAAAAATGGGCTTTAAAATCACAAAAGACTTATTTTACCACAAAATGGACTTTCCTTCTAACCTGACTGAAGCTTTTTTTTTTCGCTCTGTAACATTCCTGGGTAGAACAGAAAAAAAGGCAAGTTACATAATTCTGTCAGGCTGATGAATTTATTCCTGGGCCTGCATGTCTCGCCACCGTACCTTTATAATCTATCATTTTAATTGGTTTTCAAAAAGTCCGAGTGATGATTGCTCCCTGGGTGCACAGTGAACGCCTCAGGATTTCCTGGTCCGATCTGTTTATGCCGAGAGAAAACAAGACCCAGACAGGGACTGAGAACACGTGTACCATTTGCTTCCTGTCTCATCATTTTCATCTGTGAGAAAGTAGAGAGAATAGATCGCAGAGGCTGAGGGAGAGCCGCGTAACCCTTTATCAGTATTGCCTTTTGCTGCCCGCCAAAGGGAAGGGCGGCCATTTTGTTTGCTGAGCATTTCTTAGGTATGCGACTTTGTAGGCATAATTAGGATACTAGGCCAACCTTGTGTACAAAAATAGAGAAAATAAAGTCATTTGCCTTTAGCAACCAGATAGCCTTTAGCAACAACATTGCTTAAAAGGGGCTCATTCTCATGGACATTCATGGTCATACACTGCCTGGTTTATGTTCAGCTAGCAGAAGATAACTGGAGTGTTTGGAGGCTACTAGGGTGTCAACATTCCAGAAATAGTCTATCCAAAATATTGTATCATGGGTATATGGGACTTTCCTTGAACCAAAGATATTTCAAAAACCAAAAATATATATAAAACAATTTATTACATAAAACTTAAAACCATATCTCAAACAATACACTGTTGGCTTAGACCAGTGGTCTCCAAACTTTTGAAACAAAGGGCCCGTTTACTGTCCTTCAGACTTACCCCATCGTTGGAATAGTGCCACATCCCTGGGTCCAGTGGGAGGAATAGCGCCCCATTGATCATGTCAATGTGAGGAATAGCATACCATGCTGGGTCCAGTAGGAGGAATAGTGCCCCACTGCAGGTGTCAGTGAGAGGAATAGTGCCCCAAGGGCCTCATAAAGGCAAGCAAAGGGCCACTGGCCCCTAGGCTGCAGATTGGAGACCACTGCCTTAGACCATAGAGGAACAAAACCCAATATAACTCTTGTAGCTTTAAGTGTAATAGTCTTGATGTAGAAGCTTCTCAACGCATTTTAAGTAACACTTTTCATCAGGGACATAAATATACCTGGAAACTCATAGTAAAGTTAGCGGTTGCAAATCTACGAATGAAGGTAAAAACAATAATCCTGGTATTGTGGTGATGCAATCCCATTGTAAGAGGGTCCCAAAAGGGGAAAAAGGGACAACTGTAAAGGCAGAGATTTAGAAGGCAGTTAGGAGATCTACACCACGGCCTGAAATGGGTACATCCAAGAGCATGGCCAGCCACAACGCCAACACCAGGGTAGATGCAGGGTCCTTTTTGGGAGCCTTTCACCATGGGATCTTAAGCTCAGGCTTATTGTTGTTAACCCTCATCTGTAGGCTTGCAACCAATAACCTCTATATGAGTTTACAGGTGTATTGATGCCCCCGATGAAGAGTAATACTCGAAACACGTTAGAGGACTTCTACATCAAGACTGTTACACCTCTGAGAGTTATAATGGGTTTTGTTCCCCTACTGTGTAAGCCTACCATGTATGTTTTGAGATATGATTTTATGTTTTATAATAAAGATGTAATAAATAGTTTTTATATATTTTTTAATTATTTTTGATGCCAGGAAAGTCCACTACACCCATGATACAATTTGTTGGATAGTTTACATTCAGCTGCAGACAGGTTGACGCTCTTCGCATCTATTTTTGTGTGGTCACTCAGGGAGCAGTTACATGAGGTTAGAGACAGATAAACGGCTCTGTATGCAGACTGTTTGCATCTAGGGCTACTCATTTGTCCCTAACCGCAGGTTACATGTGGACAGCTGCAGTGTCTCTTGTAGTATAGTAGCAAAACCATGCATTTTTGCCCCATAGATATTTATATGAAAGCATCCTGTAAACATGTGTCTTTCAAGCTTTCAGGTGCTTCCATGATACTCTATGGGTCATTAAAATGCATGATTCTGTACCAAAGAAGATCATGTACTTTTTCAAGCTGCACATGACAGGTGACAAGTGACTTGACACTCAGTTATGGATGGGCCCATTGACAATAATGGGATTCTTTATCTTGAGTATTGCATGAATTGTGAGTCAAAATTCTCCGGTTTGAATGAAGGCTAAGGGCTTGTGTTGATGGTCTTTTGTATTGTGTGTATTCCCTTACATGTCTGTGGAAAAGCAAAGCTTAAAGCAGGTCAAATGCAAGTCAAACCCAACCCAAGGATTTCAGATCATTCTGAAAATGTCAAACTGATGCCATCAACACAAGCCCAAATACCATTGAGCAGAAAACCCTTTCGCTATAGTAACTTTACATTATCAAGCTGCCATATTTCAAGTGTCAAAAAGAGTTGTAGGCCATTTTTTTTCTTTATGGTTAAAGCCCAACTCCATCAACATGTATCTGGTATTTAATAGAGTAGGGAAGGGTCAGAACTTCTGTCAATGTTGTATGAGTTCCCATAGGGGAGATTTGCTTTCTCTTCCTGGTCTGACAGCTGGAGAGGAAATAATGGTCCATATACCTCATAAGGACACAGAGAGAAATACAGTCTTTAATATTTTTAGGTTTTCTCTATCCAAAACTGCATCTAGTCTACAAGAAACTAAAGCCTTAGAAACCCCTAACTTTGCCATACCGCCAGTAATAAAACCCTGGCATGGCAATGTGTGGAGAAGACTGGCATCATTCCACCCTCAAGGTTGAATTCGGTCACAGCCTAAAGTTGTCCTTTGACAACCTTTTCCATGCTGCCATTAATAGAACACATTTCTTTCTTACCAATTGGAGATGGTTTCTGACACACAGAAGTTTTGTATCAAGCAAAGGCATATGAGTGCAGTATATAAAAGACTTGGGGGGGGGAGGGGTGGCACTGGACCTTACACCAGTGACCATTAATAGTCCATAGAGTTCATCAGTCTGATAATACATGAGGTATGCATCAGCAGCCACCATCCTCAGAGTATAACCAGCTCTGTGGGAGAATAAGAGGAAGAACAGGAGGCGCCAACTTAAGTGCAGTAATAAAAGCAGTTGGTTTATTCTCATAGATAAAAACACTCACAAGATACTGATAATAAAAAGCTCATCTGGTTGTGCAACATTGGTCACTCTCTCCTTCTCGCAGGGAACCGCTAGCTGGGATCCTAGATGTAGTCAATAGGATGTCTTGTGGAATCCAGAAAAACCATGCCAGCCAGCTTGGAGTAAACGGGCAGATGTGACGTCACCAGGAGAATCAGAGGGCCAGAAGGCTTACCAACAAATAGCAGGCTACACGCTCGGAGCATCTAGCTCCTTCTACAGGCCTCTGAGTGACCAATGTTGCACAACCAGATGAGCTTTTTACTACCACTATCTTGTGAGTGTTTTTAATCTGTGAGAATAAACCAACTGCTTTTAATACTGCACTTAGGTTGGCACCTCCTGTTCTTCCTCTTATTTCTTAGTTTTTTTTATTGACTGGCAACAAAATGAAGTATGCACAAAACACAAACAAAGAGTTATGTAACTTTCTCAATAGGAGTAATAACTCAAGGACAACTTATAGCTGTTCAGTGAGACAATAGAATTTGGTTCTGTTGTATGTTATGTTTTATACCAGCCTCTCTCAACCTTTTTATCCTAGAGTAACCCATAAAATTATTTTAGATTCTTCGGGAGACAGTGGAAAAAATGCAGCTTACATTGGTGGTTAGTGGAAAGAATGCCACCCTCATTGGTGGCCATAATGCCATCTTTACATAAAGCTAAAAAGATCATTGGTGTCATGCAGATGGCTCTGTCAGTTGGCATTGGCCCCAGAATTATGAAGGCATTATTAAATATGTGGTCAATTAGTCACTACTCAAGGAACCCTTAGCAACCCTTGGAGGAACCCTATTGCTCCATGTAACCCTGGTTGGGAATGGCTGTTTTATACTAATAATACATGCTGAAAGGGTTGCAAAAAGTTTCACCGGTTTCTTGTGTTACTTTCTTCTTACTTCCACCACTATTTTTGAACCATCCTATTTGATAATAAGTTATTCTGGCATTGGGAAACGAGTGCGGCCAAAGTATGTAATCTTTATCTTGGACTGTAACAAGAGCCACATGATATACCAGGATGTATATTTTACTTCTTGGATGCAATTTCTTGAAATATCCTTTAGTTTCTTAACCACAACAGATCTGTGTTACGTATATCCTTGCTGATCCCCCCTGATCACCATTTGCTATATTTAACTTGGATCATTGTGTTCTGTGGAGCTCAGTGTGAGGTGCACTTGATGTAAAAGGAGTTGACATCGGCAACTGAAGTTTAACAGTTTGATTGCCTGCTGAGACGTACATTTGAGGATTTCTTTTGTAGGGCCCAGACAGAGTAGGACATATTTTTGACCTAATCTGGCACATATCAGGCCGCTTTTGGGTACTGATAGCTCTCAAGGTCAATAGATGTGCAGTCACATCTCAGATATCCAATCTGATCTTACAGATTTCAGGAATGGGTCAGAAGAGTACACTGTACATGCACCCCAGGCCATGTACACTCACCGGCCACTTTATTAGGTATATCTCTTCAGTTGCTTGGTAACACAAATTGCTAGTCAGCCAATCAAATGGCTATCTAGTTGTCTTCACCACGCATCTAGACGTAGTGAAGACAACTTGCTGAAGTTCAAACCGAGCATCAGAATGGGAAAGAAAGGGAATTTAAGTGACTTTGAACGTGGCGTTATTGTTGGTGCCAGATGGGCTGGTTTTAGTATTTCAAAAACGGCTGATCTACTGGGATTTTCACCACAACCATCTCTAGGGTTCAGAGAAAGGTCCGAAAAAGAAAAAATATCCAGTAAGCAGAAGTTGCGTGGACTAAAATGCCTTGATGAAGTCAGAGGAGAATGGGCAGACTGATTCAGAACGTAGGGTCAGAATTTGGAGTAAACAACATTAAAGCATCCTGCCTTGTATCAGCGGTTTGGTCTGGTGGGGAAATGGTGTGGGGGATGTTTTCTTGGCACTAGCAAGGTATATCTAATAAAGTGGATGGTGAGTGGAAGGTGGAGAGGCCCTGTGTCTAGCTGTAGGCTCCAGTCGAATGATTTCTAAAGCAATCCACCTTTATTATCTCATCCAGATCAGGCTGTTGAAGCAGAGAGTGTAAATAAAGGGTTCTTCTCACACACTTCTTCTAATCACTGGAAGTCAATAACTGCTGTTCAGAGTCTTCGTTAGCGGGATAATCCTCTAAGGTTGCTGCGTGTGATGGTCTTGGTGGGATTGGTCAGAGAAAAGAAGGACGATGGTCTGTGAGTAGACCAGAGTAATGACATTATATTGTATGAATTATTTGCACTGAGGCATGGCTGGGAAGGTACAAATCAACAGCATTTCTACACATGGGCCACCAGAAAGATAAGTATATTGTCTTATCTCTTTCAGGTTTGATATTGTATACAAAGTACCACACTGTAATGCAGGCCATAGACAGGTCGTTTATCGGCCGAATTTTCGTCCGCACGAAAAATTGGCCAATACTCTGCCCGTCGGCCATTTTTCACGGATCTTCTCATTTATTTTTATCGGTCATGCTGGAAAATCCACGAAAAACGGCCATCGGTGGCAGCATCGGCAACAACCGATTTTTCATTAATCGGCCGACAATTCAGCCGATAAACGGCCCATCTATGGCCTGCCTAAGCTGACTTGTTACGACATTTGCTAGTATAACCCAAGTGCAAATGCCATCACATAGCCTAATGAAGTATTTTCTATAGCGTAACGTACCTATGTAATTAAGACTTCCTGCTGCAAGAGGGTGAGACCTTTGTTATGGCCTTGTGGGAAGGAACGGATGTTAGTTTTTCTGCAGAACCCATCAAGAAGCTATAGGGTAGGAGCACAGGAATGTCCAATGTAGTTCCCCAAATTGGCTGATAAAGTTGCCATGGTCACAGTTGGGGAGGAAGGAGAGGTGTTGGACTACTCACATCCCTGTGGCTTGGGATGGACGACAGATGGGCAAAACCTTTAAAGGTATGGGCAGCTCCTCCATCTTGGCTCTCATCTTTCATGTTCGCTGGTTGCAACTAAGGAATGTGCTGTCACCAATGGATTGACTAAAAGGATGTATATATGCAAATCAATTGGATTCTAGTAAAAGAGTTAAAAGGCTTTTGTTGTGTAAACTCTTCCTTCTTCTAACTTAGAGATGGTAATGTCTTCTGGAAAGTAACAGATGCTTGTGCTGGATAAAACTGCTATTGAGGTCCATTTTCTTAAGGTATGAGGAAGGTATGGAATGGGTTGCTGGTTGGTCCTGGTTAGGCCAGAATGGGGGCCTCTGGGGGTACTTCTGTATTGGCTCTCAGGGAAGAATACCAAGCCCATAGTGCCTCTAATAGGAACAACTTGTACTGAGCAGGAATGAGTTAAAGAGTATCGGCGCTCCCCTACCACCTAGCTGTACAAGTGGAGGACATGCAGACCAGCACTTGGCCACCATTACAAGGCCAACAAGTGGGATATCATTTTTCGCTGGTGTTAGCAGCCACATGGATTTGAGGTAAAAGGTTATAAAAACAAAATTTTATATCCTGTATAGATTTTTTTCCCATTTAGATCTCATCATCCTTTCCATGAATATTTCTCTTATACAGTGAGTTCATTTTGGGTATATAAAAAAAAACCCAAAGTGAATTAAACTCCCAACAGTCGACTATGAGCGTGACATTTCAATTCTCAAGGACATTGCTGCATTATGCAGTTCTTATAAGCATCCTTTATTAAAGGTCACGTCGGGTCGCTTAGCTCACACGGCGCCACTCGAGACGCTGCTTTCTTGCAACAATTAGCAGGATTTTGTTCTTCATAAAGAATTCGCAACATTTGTTTTTTTTTTAACCTGAAGCTGTGCCCCCACCACCGCCACCTCCTCCCTTCCTGCTAATGACCTGTAGGGGATTTTATAATCAAGCATTTGCTTGTTTTAATGGGGATTGGACATAAACAATGCATTCAGGGAAGCCAGCTGTACAGCAGAATTGTCGGGCGTTTGTACAGCTCGCGGAGGAGCACTGCGTCAGTCTCCTGAGGGCTCTGCTAGTAATGAGCTAAGAGGGAATGGAATAAAATGCACACTGGGAAATTAATACAAAACAACATCTACACTTACACAAGTAACTCCTTCTGTAGTATGCCCAGGCCCATCTCTCTCACTGGGTATGGGGACTCCCGCCAGTTAGCGGATGTGCATGCTGACGTTCCTTTCTATCATGACAATTAAAAATAAATAAATTAAATAAAGCACACAGTACAGTATTTTTAATGGAAGTTTTAAATCTTCCTGAGAGCTGCAGGCAAAAATGCAAAATAGGCTTTATTCAACACAAAGATAAGGATAGATGAGAGGGGCTGATTTACTAAAAAGTTTGAGAATTGCCACTCGATAAATTGTAGCTGTGTTCACTTCTCAGTCATGCCCACATGGAAGAAAAATATATTTGAAATATATTTTAGAAATATTCTTACCAAATATATTGCCATACACTGTATTTGAAATGCTACAGTTTTGGCCATATTCAATATATTTAAAAAAAAAAAAAAAATACACATATATACATATATATATACACACACACACACATATACACACATACATACACTGTATGTTGAAATGCGGTTTTATTACAAAATATATGAAAAATATTTTTAAAAATACATTTCAAATATACTGTAGGTTTTTAAAAATACAAATCTACATTTTCAAAATGCATTTACAAATACTGTATATGTAAAAATATATGTTCAAATGACTTTTTTATATGTTAAAAAAAATCTGAAGAATATATTTAAAAATATATATATTTTTAAAAATATATTTTTTTAAATATATTCTTTAATAAAAAAAAGTCACTTTAACATATATTTGTACATATACAGTATTTGTAAATGTATTCCAAAAATGTAGATTTGTATTTCTTGAAAAGACATACAGTATATTTGAAATTTATTTTTTCATATATTTTGCAATAAAAATGCATTTCAACATGATATATATATATATATATATATATATATATATATATATATATTGAATATGGCCAAAATTGTAGCATTTCAAATATTTGGGAAGAATATTTTTAAAATTTATTGCAAATTAATTTTTCTTCCATATGGGAAGGGGCATGTAGGATTTCTTCAGCAAGTGCACTGCTTCCCCACAGAGGGCAAGGGAGTGAAATCTGGTGATGCCACCTCTGTGCTGCTCATTTTGCTCCTTGCTGGAGGCTCTGATTTGAGGAAGCAAAGCCCTGCCTCTACCAAGATGGCCTCCTCCACACAGAGACACATCAAAGAACAAGGCATGGTAAGTCAGTAATGGGCTAAAGATCAGCTGCAGGGAGACCCCAGGCAATTTTGGAGCTTAGCCCTTTGCCTCCTACCTGTCTTTTTAGGAGCAAAGCTACCAGAGCTCAGTTCCTCTTTGTGACGGAAACGTCCCAGTCTGCGCTTGGGTATTTCCGTTATAATACCGCTTCCCCGTCCGAACACGGACACCACAGCTGACCATACAAGACTCCTTTATTTTAACACAGATACAAGATATATACACAGGGCAGGGCAATCCACACCCAGTAACAAGAGACACATCAGCAGACAGTTCCATGAGTAGGGAGGGCTGCTGGAGACCCCCCCCCCCCACTAAGATAATACACATAAAACACATACATCCCATAATAGTTTGCTCCCAAGCAAGACACACAATAGAACAATGGGATGCAACCACATGGCATTAACAATCAACAACCCCATACCCCACCAATCTCCTAGACATGTCTACACAATATCAGGACATATCACCCTGCACCCCTAACAGGCACAGGGTGACTTACACATAATAGGGATATGGGGAGCTGAGACAGGGGTCTCCCCACCTCTCCAAAGTGAGCTGTGTTCCATGGGCCCCCCACCCAAAGTGACTCCCGTCACACTCTTTAATTAGAAAAAAAAATAGTTCTCTAACTTCCCTATAAATGAGTGATTTAGTCTCCTGACCATACCACAAGTAGCATCTCCTACTAGCGGACATTGTAGATTCCTGTCACTGTCCACCCTGGCATGGTACCACTTCATAATGATCTTTGGAGCGAATCCCTTCTGTCTGATTTCCCCCAGTTATTGCCCAGGAATTATTACTGTCGGATGGGTGGTTCCTGGCAGTGCTAAATGCTGCACAATTCGCTTCCTTTATATGTTTTTCTGCATTGTCAGATGAAATTCCCTTCAAGCACAGCAGAAGTGGAATCCAAAGTGTAGTGACAATTACAGCCATAATGATCCTGGCGACCTTGACATACCTTGTATGTACCGCGAGCAAGGCCGCGGGATACAGGCAAGTGTTCAGAACAAGAAATTCCCATTCAAAGGCGTTGTTCAGTTTAAAAATGAGCTTTTACCTGACATAGAGCAGTCTTTTCCAACCACCCTGGGGTGCCCTCTGGGTTCTTCAGGGTGCATTGTTATGTGCAGCAACAGCACTTCTGCAATTAAAAACTGGTAGCACAGAAAGGCGTCCCAAGTGGGGTCTATTTATAAATGTTTTCACCCAAGATTCACACAGCTCCCGCCCAAAGTTCACACATTTTATAAATTGGATTCGGTTAGAAAGATGTATGAAACCTCGGGGGAAGTTGTGTGACTCACGCTGATAAAAAGACTGAATGTGTAATCCCAACTTTTTTTTTTTAGTTTTGGATAGAGTAGGTAGGAGTGAAACCCCCATTTGGTTTATTTTTAAGGTCTCTATCCTGGCAGGGAGATTTTTCTATACTTCTTGTCCCAAAGTAGCAACGGGGTGTGAGAAGAAAATTCTAAAAAATGAGAAGAAATCCCGTCTTAGACAGTTGTACCCATTAGAGAATTTCTCCTCACTTCTTCCATTGACAACTGTAAGATTTAGGATTTCCTCCCACTTTCTTTCACGGTGACAATGGTTACCAGGAAAATAGGGAGGGTGAATCTCCGCAATGGGGGACACAGACAGCCATAAAAACCCAACAGATATTTCAATTCTTTCCTAATCTGACCTAAGCTGAAAAAAGTTTGGCCCATACATGTATGTCTGTGAAGGTTTGTCATTTAGCCAGGTCCTGGTATATCTAGTAGTAGTTACTCACATTATCACGGTCTGGGTCAGGTTCAGAGACCAGCTGCTACAGCAGTTGTAAGGCTTACCTGAAACCAGGATTGGTACACCAGCGGCTCACCCTGGGAATGACGCAGGCTCACCTGAGGTGTGGGGTCTAAGCATCCACCGGTCTTCCCCAGAGCTCCTAATGGTGGAGATGGATTTGGCTGCGTGTGAATGCCAGGTCGCAGATCTCAGGATCACCCCACCAGGGAATGAATAGGCTGGAAACCAAAAGTGGATCAAACAGTTCAGGGATCAAACAGAAGCGGAGTCAGTCACAAGCCAAGGGTTGGTCACCAATGGTAGTAGATAGGATGAGGCAGAATCGTAGTCAGTAGCAGGCCAAAGGTCAGTAATGTAGATGTAGATGGCAGCAGGAACAGTAAGCAGGATATTGGCTGGGAAGGCTCAATAATCTGGCAAAGGGGAAGTGCAGAGGCATGGCTTATATAGGAAGTTCATGGGAGGACCAAGGAGTTCAAGGTTCAAGAGAAAACAGGGTCAAGGCAGGATTATCCAAAGAATTGTCAAGGAAGCTGTTCAGCATTCCAGGTGGCTCAGTGAGAAGAAACATTGTCTCTCACTGCAGAAGGCCCAGGTTTGATCCCTGACACACATTCAACTGGACTTGTTCCATAATGCTGAAGATGTTTCATAGCTTATCCAAGCCAATTCTTCAGTTCTATTGAGTGTCAGGAACATACCTCAGCATTTATAACCTCACAGGCAAAGAGATTTTTCTCTACGTCCTGTCCCAGAGTAGCAATGGGGTATGAGAAGAGAACTCTAAAAATGAGAAGAAATCCCGTCTTAGACAGTTGTACCCATTGGAGAATTTCCGCTCGCCTCTCCTTCCATTGACAACTGTACGATTTAGGATTTCCTCCCACTTTCTGTCACAGTGACAATGGTTACCAGGACAAATAGGAAGGGTGCATCTCCACCACGAGGGACACAGACATCCATAAAAACCCAACAGATATTTAAATTCTTTTCTACTCTGTCCTAAGCTGAAAAAGTTTGGCCTGTACATGTATTTCCCCAGATCCTGGTATATCTATTAGTAGTTATTCACATTCAACTGGACTTGTTCCGTAATGCTGAAGATGTTTCATAGCTTATCTAAGCCAATTATTCAGTTCTACTAAGGGCCAGGAACATACCTCAGCATTTATATCTACACAGATATCACAGACACCTAAATCCAATAACTATGGAAAGGACAATGTTGATTGTCCAAGAAGAGGAAGGGAGATGGAACCACCATGTTCTAGTTACATGATTCCTTCCTTGGTACCAAAAGGTCTACATAAGAGTTAAACCTTCAATTTACATGGCTGAAGGTAGAAATTGTTGCCAAAATGTTGGGGTAGAGATGTGAAAATGAAATATGTGCAAGACAGATGGTGGTGAAAACCTCCACCCCTGTTCAGGTGTGGTTGCTCCAGTTTGACGTAGATGGCCACTTTCTTGTAAACCAGTCCTCTTGATACTCATTAGAACTGAACAAGTGGCTTGGATAAGCTACGAAACGTCTTCAACTTTATAGAACTATATAAGCTGAGTGCAACTAATCACTACTAGCTAGGGCTCTATATACTTTTTAGGTGATAGCTTTTGCTGTAGGTTGCCTTATCTTGCAGCTTAAAGAGACTCTGTTGCATAAAAAGGCCCCTTTCACACGGGGCGGACTCCGTCAAGCGGATCTAACTTCTCAGCGGAGGATCTGTCTTCTGATCCCCACTGAGCAGGCAGATGACAGGTCCGTGTCCGCTCTGCACAAACCCGCTGTTCTCTATAGGGCGATCAGATGTAAACGGACCACCTGTCCATTTACATACAGCTGTCATGCGATCCGCTAGATGGTTGGGGAACGTATCCCCATCTGTCTGTTTTGGCGAACCGGATCAGATGCAGGCGGGTGTAAATGGGCACACGTCCATTACCATCCGCCTTCCTGTAGAGAACAATGGGTGGTCCGCCTGAAAAAGAGACAGGTGGACCCGATCGGTACACTCATGTGAAAGGGGCCTATAAGTAAAAGAGTTTCTGAAAGAACCCTAACTGTAAAGAAATATCTTAATACGTATCTCTCCTGCCACTCAACACCACTATATTAAAGAGAACTGTTCCCCCCAAAGCCTGCTGGGAAACTGACACTCCCAGAAGTGTCAATCTCCTGGGTCTCCCACAGCTCTCAGTGGTTCCTTTATCTTTTCATATCATTACTTTCTCCCAAAGTGACACAAGGTCAGAGGAAGCAACCAGTGAGGGTTACAGGGGACCAAGGAGGTAGATCCTTCCGGAAGAGTCGGTTTCCCAGCGGCTTGTGTAGTATTACCTACCTACCTACATTGTATGTAAACCTCCAAATCTATTTATGACTATGTTTTAGCTTCAGTATATATATATATATATATATACCACGTGCACTGCTCTTGCGAGACTTTGACCTGTGCCTCCTGGGTGTACCTAAAGGCCAAGATTGGACGCACAGGGGCTAAACACCTAGTGTGTCTCTAGCCACAGGGCTTGATTTACTAAAGAAAAATACACTGCGAACTGCAAGCGCCCCGCAAGTGTAGTTGCTTTAGATCCGAGGGGAAGCTGTGAAACGAGGCGAAGCTCTGCAGATTTCTTTCATCCAATCATGGGCAAGCAAAAATACATTTTTTTTTTTCTTGCATGTTCCCCTCCGATCTAGAGCAACTGCACTTTGATGGCGCTTGCAGTGCACAGCCTATTTGCCTTTAGTAAATCGACTCCATAGTGTTGAATGAAATGTTTTTGTAACATTTGAGGCTGTGGTGATGGAGACAGATTCTTCTGTTTTCCATGTACTAGGTTAACCTTCATTTATAAAAGTTTTTTAAGCGCAACATGTTGTTGTACAGCCCAAAAGTGGCGGTGAAATGCGCCGGCACGGATTATACCCTGACATTTTCTACAATAGTCAAATGAGGACGCACCACAAATAACATGATTGGGAAAATAGACATTTAGTGACACGAGTTATTAGCAGGCTTATATAACTGTACTTCATTCAGAGAAAACATCCCCGCGCTTCTGTTTGTTACATTGTGTCTCTGTTTCGCCTTGAACTTGGTTTATAGCTCAGTCTGTCATGGAACGGTTACTGCGCAGCGGCTTAAAGGGGAAGCATGGACCCATTACATACTATTTCTAATTTTTTTTTTTTTTTTTTAAGGATGGTAATATTTATAAAACTACAATTGGACACATTTATGGGTAAATGGTAACATTTCTGGAAATTATTAGAACAGAAGTTATTTAATATTTAACATTTGGTAAATTTGCAAGGATCTATCAAAAAATTATTGATACAGTATGTCGCAATATACAGCAGTATCCTTAAAAAAAAAGTGTGATAGCACTGAAAGCTGAAAATTGGCCTGGACAGGAAGGGGGTAAAAGTGTCTGGACTGGAAGTGGTTAAAAAACAGCCACTTACCTGTCCCTTGGTCCCGTGGTGTGTCCCTCGCAGCCTGTTTCACCAGCCATCCTGTATTCCAGGAAGCCAGCATCTTCAGTGTGGGCTCCCGGCTGTAACAGCTTGCGGCTTCACAGCTGGGTACCCACTGCGCATGCGCGAGTAGCTCTGTGCTTCATGAATGGTTCTGTAGTCTTCCGGGACCTGTCACGTGTCCCAAAACACTACAGGGAGGGAGGGTAAGAGGACACCTTCCGCTTCCGATTGCCTAGGGGATTGGACCAGAAGTGGGAGCAGGTACCTGTTAAATTCGGGTACCCGCTCCCTAAAGGTGCCAATCCTTAATGGGGAGTGGGGGAGCAGTCCTTAAAGCGGAACTTCCCCTTTTGGGTGGAGCTCTGCTTTAACTGAAAAAAGGTTGACAAACACTGCTATAATCTACCCTTTAACCTCCTTAGCGGTATTCCCGAGTGTAGCTCAAGGTAAAATTTCAATACCAAGAGCAGTAACCCCGAGCTACACTCGGGCTTACCCTGTTGCGTTGCTCAGGGAGTCCCTGCAGCACTTACCTTGTCCTTCGCTCCCGCGATGTGTCCCCTGCAGCGTCCCCGGCCATCTCCTCCGGCCGATGCCGGCATCCGGCTTCTGTGTTCCCGTCCCTGTGACGTCGGGACGTACGGGCGCCGGAACCGGTGGGAAATTTGAAATGTTAAAAAAATGTCATTTTTGCTGTCATTGCTGTTTCAATGCATTTCACATATATTTTGTCCCTACTGCTTTGTCCGGCGCCCTGCCTGCATTTTGACTGTTCTTTCTGCCTGGAAACTTAGAAAAGTCCATGGCGTCCAAAAAGCGTCGCTTTACGTCAAAAGCGGTTTTAGAACAGCGATAGTAAATCAGAACCACTTGCAGAATTGAGTGATAATGATTTGTGGTGAAATTCGTCATCAGACACTGAAAACGATTTTGCGACTTTGCTCAGCGATGTGCGAATTTGCCTCTGTATTTCAAATTTCAGTGTTTTTGGTTTGATTATATTATTGAATCAAATTTATTATTATTATATTATTATTTTTTATGATTATTTATTAAATTATAATTTATGATTTCGTGTTTCAAGTTTTATCATACCCGGGTTGTTTATTAGACTCTTGTTCGGACAGATTTCAGTGAGTTATTCCTAAAAATTACAGCCTACAATAAAAAACTACATATTTCCATGCAAAAAAATGGTACCGCTTTCAGCACAAAAAATCGGAAAGAATCATACCGCCAGGGAGGTTAAACTGGAACTAAATCCACACCTATGAATCGAAAGGACACAAGTCAACATTTCCACAACTTCCATGTGACCTTGAGTCTGATGTTGGACTCGAAACTGATCAAAAAGACTACTTCAGAAGAGAAACTTCAAGAACTAAAGTTCTCCTTTAGGACCATCTTGAGGACTACAGTGATGGCACATTTAGCATTCCATCTACACAGCTCAGAAGCTTTCTAAATGGGTTCCTTAAACTCTACATACAGAATCAGCTTATTTCACCATGGATGAAGTCCACCAGCTTCTATGTAGAAAAGTAGCTCCTTCGAACAAAAAAGGGTTAATTCTTTTACTGTGAAAGCCACGGGTCAATCAATCATGATAAACCATGGAGTGCACCACTTTTTTTCGTGCTGTCATTGATAAATGCGCCTCTCTGGGCAAATAGATTGAGGAGTTATTATTGGAACGGCGTTTGGGCTCACAAGAGAACTGTTTTATCAGCCTTTGAATGAATTAAGCTAACTTTCCCCAGCCATTCCCTGCCGGCGCCCAGCCTCGGAGATCCTTCAAGCATGCTATCAGAGCAGGTTCTCCGAAAATGTTATTAAAGCGAGGCTCAGGGGGATATTAAGCTCTGGAAACAACTCGCCGAACAAACCTGACCAATCTAAATGCATTTTGCAAAATTGCATCTGTTTTAGGACAACGTTACCCTCCTGGGGGAATAGAGAGATAGTGCCATCACAGTGTCGCAAGCCGTCACTTTTTACTCATTCCTTCAATAATGGCAATTTTATCACTAAGATGTAGGATGGTGAGGGGTCCCAAAACCTAATTTACATCATTTTCATGAAATGGCTTCTGTAAAAGAGTTTGAATGGAGGGGAACTATTGGTTGGAGGGCAGGCAGTGCTTGGTGTGAGGTTCCATTCATTTAGAGCCAATACTTCTGTAGACTGATAAGGTAAGTCCATTTGTATGAGGGGTAGGTTAAAATTAGGACCAGGGGTTACAGGATAAACGTAACGTGTTACTAAACCCCGGACCCTGCATTCACTATATCCGGTCTCCCCAGACCCTGCATTCACTATATCTGGTCTCCCCCGGACCCTGCAGTCACTATATCTGCTCTCCCTGGACCCTGCATTCACTATATCCGCTCTCCCTGGACCCTGCATTCACTATATCTGCTCTCCCTAGACCCTGCATTCACTATATCTGGTCTCCCCGGACCCTGCATTCACTATATCCGGTCTCCCCCGGACCCTGCAGTCACTATATCTGCTCTCCCTGGACCCTGCATTCACTATATCTGCTCTCCCTGGACCCTGCATTCACTATATATGGTCTCCCCGGACCCTGCAGTCACTATATCTGGACTCCCCGGACCCTGCATTCACTATATCTAGTCTCCCAGGACCCTGCATTCACTATATCCGGTCTCCCCGGACCCTGCATTCACTGTATCTGGTCTCCCCGGACCCTGCATTCACTATATCCGCTCTCCCCGGAACCTGCATTCACTATATCTGGTCTCCCACAGTACACAGAACATGGAAATGCAAATATTTTAGTAAATATAAACTGCTAAATACCTTTTCTCATCAGCAGTATAGAGCAGTCTTGTGACTTCCATCAGTGTCCAGCTGAGCACATGTTAAAGCTTGTAGGAGGAGTTTTCATTTTGCTCTAGGAGGATGCGGAACCCCTGACCTCTGTCTTGACAGTGCTGATAGTCCCTATGTTGATCACATGAACTCTCCCAAGTATGAAAAAAAAAAAACTCTCTTGCAATACACACCAAACTGAGCATGTGGAGAGTGATTCCACACCATATGTCTTATCAGGAGATAAAGGGGGGGGGGGGGCACTGGAAGAAGGGGAGGATCAGAGAAGACAGGATCAAACAGCATTTTTACACAATGCAGAGGACTAACCCCTTAGGCTCCACAGTGAGTATAACAAGCATGCTTTACTGCATCTACAGACTGATTGTACTGTTGTGGGATTAGTAACACTCTAAGGGTCACAGATATGGTTTAGGAGGTTAGGTTTCATGTTTTGTTTAGGGTAAGGGCTTGTGCACATTAGCTTTGGACTTTGAAGAGAGGATTGTGTTTGGATTGCTCTTCACATAGCAGTTGACGGGTGGTGAGGAGCATTGTACCAGCACTGAAAGTGACAGGGGGTCCAATTCCCAACCTGGCATGTGTACACGCCTGGCTGCTGCCTTTGCATCTAAACGGAGTAGTGGTTGGGTTGTGGTAAACAGAACTCTTCCACTTTGAGATTAGGGGTTAAAGTCCAAACTCTGCGGTACCCCAGGTTCACACCTAAGCATTTTCCGCTGCATTTTACAGAAACGCAGTACAGTCCATTTAGCATGGTTTCCTATGGGACAGGTTCACATCTCCGCATTTTTACCCGGTGCATTTGTTTTTGGAAAGGGTCAGGGACTTTTTTGAATGCAAAAAGTTGCATTTTTTTAAATTCAATAGAAACGCTTCTGAAAAGCATGTAGTGCGTTTTTGCTGCATTTTGGCTTTTAAATCCGCCTAGCAACAAGAAAAATAAAAAAAAAAATTAAAAAATGCAAAATGCATCAAAAACACAACGTAGGTGCAAAAACACAAAACGCAATGCAGGAAATGGCTCAAACGCAACCTGCATAGGTGTGAACCTAGCTGTAGATAGGAACAAAATCCCAGACCCAGCACCACCTGCCTGGAGTTTGCATGTTCTCCCTGTGCCTGCGTGGGTTTCCTCCGGGTACTCTGGTTTCCTCCCACACTCCAAAGACAAGCTGGTAGGTGAATTGGATCCTGTCTCAATTGGCCCTAGTATGTGTATGTATGAATGTGAGTTAGGGACCTTAGATTGTACGCCCCTTGAGGGTTAGGGACCTTAGATTGTACGCCCCTTGAGGGTTAGGGACCTCAGATTGTACGCCCCTTGAGGGTTAGGGACCTTAGATTGTACACCCCTTGAGGGTTAGGGACCTTAGATTGTACGCCCCTTGAGGGTTAGGGACCTTAGAATGTACGCCCCTTGAGGGTTAGGGACCTTAGATTGTATGCCCCTTGAGGGTTAGGGACCTTAGATTGTACGCCCCTTGAGGGTTAGGGACCTTAGATTGTACGCCCCTTGAGGGTTAGGGACCTTAGATTGTACGCCCCTTGAGGGTTAGGGACCTTAGATTGTACGCCCCTTGAGGGTTAGGGACCTTAGATTGTACCCCCCTTGAGGGTTAGGGACCTTAGATTGTACGCCCCTTGAGGGTTAGGGACCTTAGATTGTACGCCCCTTGAGGGTTAGGGACCTTAGATTGTACGCCCCTTATTATAATAATAATAATAAATAATAATAATAAACCAGAGCTTATGGTGATCTCATTGTTGGAATATCCAACATATAAAACATAGAGGATGCCACTGGCTGACTTAACCCGCCCAGCTTTACCTATGTCTGATGCAGGGGTGGACTGACCATTTGGAAACTCAGGCACTGCCCGAGGACCCAGGGTCAGTAGGGGGCCCCATGAGATGCCCCTGGTACCTTTTTCATAGGCTTTTTTGAGTTTGGGCAAGGACACAGGGGCCCAATGATCCCCTATTGCCCGAGGGCCCCATGAGTTATCGGTCCGCCCCTGGTCTGATGTATGTTTGGAAGCTCTATCCTTCAACAGTTAATTTTAACAAATGAATGCAGCTCTGTAATTATTAATACATCATTAAGTGTAGTTTCATGCAAGCAATGTAAGTACCAGAATCCAACCTGGAATCAGTGTCTTGCAGTCCCTGTATAGTACGGCTGGAGTGTAAGAGGAAGTAGCAGTACAAATAGCCAATCGGTTTATAAACTGACAAGGAACATGCTGATAGGAGGAGAGAGCAGAGTGACAAAGAGAACACGTCCCTGTGCTGTTTCTCCTTTCACTGCACAGTGAAAGTCATAGGATGAGGGTGGGTGACCTGGGCTCAGAAGAAGTGAGTAGAAGGATGCTGGCTATAAGACTGAGGCCATCTAGTGGCAGAAAAAAAGTACTGCATGAGAAAATCCCTGAATTAAAGGTGAATTTTGCAGGAAAATCTGTTTTTGCTACTTTCTACAGGCGTACCTCGGTTTACGAATTTGCGAGAATACGACTTTACGAGTTTGCAGAAACACATTTAATTCTATATACTGAAAACCACCCATGTTTTATTGTTAGATAAGAGCCAAGTTCCTAAATGCACACTAGATCAAAACAGTTCATTTCTACATGGCTCTGATTTGTAAGGTAATAAATACAGGCGGACCTCAGTTTACGAATTTAATGCGTTCTACGGGACGCTTCGTATTGCGAAAAATTTATAAACCAAAACGCGGTTTCCCATAGGAATGCATTGAAAACCAATTAATCCGTTCCGGAGGTCAGAAAAAAGTAAAAAAAAAAAAGTCTTTTATCTGTTCAAAACTCTTTCTAAAGTGCACTTTAAAGGCATAAATACTGTACAGGGACATGATTAATCAAGCAATAATTCGATGCAAAAAACGCTCCGACACCTCCGCACTCGAAGCCACGTGCTACCCACAGACACCAGCATGCACAGGTGTGGCGCTATAAACCTCCCAGGTGCAATGCATCCTGGGGAAACTTACTTTGTATTGCGAAAAAACAAATTGTAAAAAATGTGTAAACCGAGGCATTATTTTCAATGGATTTTCATTTGTAAACCGAAAATTACTTTTACTCGTAATTTCATTCGTAAACCGAGGTACGCCTGTATTTTAATTGGCTATTTATTTTTATCTTGGTGATTCTGATTGGATTTGTACCTTCAGGTAATTACATCGCTTGCATTTAAAATATAGATATTTAACCCCTTGACGCCGACGTCAAAAAATATGCGACCTCACAGAACTGGGCTTTTTCCCGTGGGGGCCACATATTTGTGTAGCTGTCTTTGTGCTGGAAGCATGCCGCACAGCGCGCCCCCAGCACAGAGACCGGGGTGTCACTGAGAGCCCAGGTCCTGTTCTAAAGATCGGGGCCCGAGACTCCCGATTCCGGGTCACCTGATTGTTGTGATAGCCTCTGATTGGCTATCACAGTGATCAGTCACTGTACAGCCTGGCCCCCTTGTTTTTTTCTCTCTCTATGAATGGAGGAGAAAGATACATTGTATCTCTCTAACTCCTGGCATAGAGGGAAAAAAATGTTTGTTAAAAAAAAAAAAATAAAAAAAGATAAATAAAAAAAAAAAAAAAATTAAATTAAAAAATACCTAGATCAAGGTTTGATCTAGTTCAGTGCCAGGGATAGTGTTTGGGTCAAAGTCAGGGTCAAAGGTCCGGATTTATAGAAAAAATTGGTATCAGTGTCATTTATGCAGGCCATAGATGGGTCGAAAATCGGCAGATTTTTTGTCTGAAAAAAATTGGCCGATTTTCGCACCGTTAATGGGTTAATTGGTCGGCTGTTTTTTTTGTCAGATTTTTTTGATCAGTAAAGTTGGAAAAAAATCAGCCGATTTTGGCGATCGGCCGATTTTCGCGGCAACGATGGGCAAATCGGCCGATCTTTTTACCGATAAAAAATCTGCGCATGAGCCGTGACCTGCAAGAAAAAGAAGAAGCAGAAAAAAAGAAGAAGAAGAAGAAAAAAAAAAGCAAAAGAAGAAAAATAGAAGAGGAAAAAGAAGAAGAAGAAGAAGAAAAAGAAGAAAAAGAAGAGGAAGGAGAAGAAGAAGAAAAAGAAGAATTCCAGTGCGCTATTATACTTGACATGAAAAAGTATTGCGGTTGCAACAATGTATCTATTTGTATCCGAATAAAAACATCTGTATCAGAAATGGATACAAATAGATACAATGTTGCAACCGCAATACTTTTTCATGTCAAATATAATAGCGGAGCTCTCTGCAGGGACAGAAGTAATTAAACGCCGGCCGTAGACAGGAAGAAAATTGGCCGATTTTTTTTACCGTTTGTGGTAACATCGGCCTATTGAACGACCGATTTTTCCTTCTTTTTTTTTTTTTTAAACAGCCGTTTTTCGACCTGCCTATGGCCTGCATTTGTTTGTGGAAAAAAAAAATACTCGATGTTTCAATTCAAGGAGCAAAAACATGTGTGATAATCATTTGGAATTGACCTTTACAGCCAAAATTAGGAAAATATATAAAGTAAAAGTATAAAACGTCTTGTGTCAACCTGAACCATGGTGATAAAGATTTTGGTGTTCTCAGCATTTCACAAATCCATTGTGGTTTTGTGTAATGACTATTGACTAATTTATTTATATAGATCTATCAGACCTGAAAGCAAGAATTCTGGGCTGTACTATGGGGACAAACAACAAATAACATACACATATATGGTATCGCTGCGATCGTCAAGAGCTGGAAAATTTATTTTGGGTTGCTCTTTGGTGGTAGATAATGGTCGTAACAAGAAACACACAGCTAAATAAAAAAATTTTTTTTTTTTTTACTATTTTGGGCCAGTTTTCCTTTGAAAATAAAAAAAAAATCAGGAGATATCCATTACCATTTACCACCAAATGAAAGCCCAAAAAGACGCAGTATAATTCACCTGGATGTACAAAGTAGTTGCGATGATATGGACGGCTTTACTAACACATGTCAACGTTGCAAAATTGTGCTTAGGCATTAAGATTTGTTCTACCCCGAGGTGTGAAGGGGTTAATTATGTATTAATGAACAAAGAATTTTGTTGGGGGGATTTTTTTGCGTCTTTTATATCTTCTTGCAGTTCATCTTAAAACTCCTCCAAGATTTCCATGCAATCATGACAGACAGTTGAGGCAGCCTGTGATCGCCTCCCCAAAAATCCGCAGCTATCACCCGCACTGCAGCCTGCTCCCTTCTGCCTGTGGCTTAGTATTGTTGCCAATGATTTAAATGAATTCCCGGGGACATGGTCGTGCTGAAACTCTACTTGTCATGATGAGTATTGCCCTTAGCAGCGCACATCGTACATCACATTATCACACGTTCATTTGGAACGTAAAATCCTTTTTGTATTTTCTATATTAGGCTCCATGTACACTGCAGCTGATAAACTGACGTTTAGAAGCTTTTCTGCGTTTTTTTTAGCAGCCCCTGAACTCTCCCTAATGTTCTCCTATGCAGGGGCGGACTGACCATTTGCAAAACTTGGGCACTGCCCGAGGGCCCGGGTCAGTAGGGGGCCCCATGAGATGCCCCTGGTAACTTTTTCATACGGTTTTTTGAGTTTGTGCAAGGACACAGGGGCCCCATGATCCCCGATTGCCCGGGGGCCCCATGAGTTGTCAGTCCGCCCCTGCTCCTATGTGTCCATGTACACATCAGCGTTTACAGGCAGTTGAGTTTACAGTCGTTTTTTTGAACGCACCAAACTTGCGTTCAGGAGTTGATTTTATCAGCGTTTCAAATGCGTGTAAACGCGTCTAACCGTGTTTATAAGCTTTTGCAAATTTTTTTTAACTCTTCCATTTCAAGATTCTGTCCAGAGCCTTTTTTCATCATGAAAAATACATGCAAAGCGTTTTCCCGGTACTCAAATGGACCCGGTACACCATACTTTGAAATGAAAGAAAATGTGTTAGACACGACTGCAATAATTTCTGCACAGAAATGAGCTGGAACACATCCAAACAACACAAAAAAAAGACAGCTAATCTCAACAAATACTACTCTCTCTGCTTCTGCTCTCTCTATTTCTCTCAAAATGTCTGAAATAGTTAATTATTTACTGTTTTTCAGTGCATTCTGGGCATTTTGGAAGGTCTCCTGAGGTTATCTTTAACCGCCTCCCGCCCACCATACAAGGTAATGACGGGTGCAAGGCAGTTCTCTTGTCATATGACTCCTCCCACTCTAACAGAGCATGCACGGCTCCGGGAGCGCACAGCTCTCAACGGAAAGAGCCGAAGATGTCGGCTCGGTCATGTGATCAGCTGTGCCCAATCACAGCTGATCGCATGTAAATAGGAAAATGCCGGTTATTGGCATTCCTCTCCTCATGAGCTGTCACACTGACAGAGGAGAGGAGAGCCGGTAATCGGCATTCCTCAGAGGGGACATCTACACTGATGATCAGTGCCCTGATGATCAGTGTATCTTCAGCAGTGCCAACTGTCAGTGCTCATTAGTGCCAGTTGTCAGTGCTCATCAATGCCACCTGCCAGTGCCCATCAGTGCCACATCAATGCCACATATCAGTGCCCATCTGTGCTGCCTTTCAGTGTCACATATCAGTGCCAGTTAGTGCCACTTATCAGTGCTGCCAATCAGTGCCAGTCAGTGCCGCCTATCAGTGCGCATCCGTGGCGCCTATCAGTGTGCATCAGTGCTGCTTATCAGTGTCCGTCAGTGCTGCCTATCAGTGCCGCCTAACAGTGCCAGTCAGTGTCGCCTATCAGTGCCCGTCAGTTCTGCCTATCAGTGCTAGTCAGTGCTGCCTATCAGTGCCACCTATCAATGCTGCCTATCAGTGCCATATATGAGTGCTGCCTTTCAGTGCCCATCAGTGATGCCTGTCAATGCCCATCAGTGCCACCTATCAGTGCCTCCTCATCAGTGCCCATCAGTGCCACCTATCAATGCCCATCAGTGCAGCCTATCAGTGCCCTTCACTGCAGCCTCATTAGCAGACATCAGTGAAGGAGAAAAAATCACTTATTTACAACATTGTATAACAAAAACTAAGAAAAAAATTTTTTTTTCAAAATTTTCAGTTGGTTTTGGTTTGTTTAGCAAAAGATAAAAATCCCAGAGGTGATTAAATACCACCCAAAGAAAGCTCTATCTGTCTCAAAAAAATTATAAAAATTTCTTGTGGGTACAATGTTGCATGACCGCGCATTTGTCATTCAAAGTGTGACAGCGCTGAAAGCTTGCAATTGGCCTGGGCAGGAAGGGGGTATAAGTGCCCTGTAGGCGAGTGTTTAAAAAACGCTTCTAAACATAAACATCATTGAGTCGAAAATCGTTTTTCACAAATTTTCCAACATGCCCGATCACCGAAAAAAGGGGAGGAACCACGAAAATCGACTGGTGCCCACTAACAGAGCGAAAAATCGTCCGATTATTCTTAGGTCTGATTTTCGCATAAAAAAATCGGTCTAATTTCAACCCAAGTATGGCCGGCATAAGGCAGAGGTGTCAAACTGGTGGCCCTCCAGCTGTTGTGAAACTACAAGTCCCATCATGCCTCTGCCTTTGAGAGTCATGCTTGTAACTGTCAGTCTTGCAATGCCTCATGGGACTTGTAGTTTGACAACAGCTGGAGGGCCGCCAGTTTGGCACCCGTGCTCTAAGGCCGGCCATACATGGGTCGAAATTTAAACGATTTTTCGTCCGAAAATGACCAAAGAATAATCGGCCGATTTTCGCTCTGTTAGTGGCTCAATGGCATCGGCCGATTTTCTGCTATATTATTTTTATTTTTTATAATCTGTTGCATTGGTTTTTTTTAATCTATTGTGTTTTTTTTATCTTTTGATTATTTTTTGTAGAATCTGATCATTATTATTTTTATAATCTGGTATGTTTTTTTTTGTTTTTTTTTGTAGAATCTGTTATATTGTTTGTTTGTTTTTTATATATACGTATAATCTGTTGTATTGGGGGGGGGGGGTTTGAGAATCTGCTATATTATTTTTATTTTTTACAATCTGTTGCATAGTTTTTTCTTTTTGTACAATGTGTCATTTTTATTTTTGTAAATTCTGTTGTATTATTTATTTTATTATTTATTTATTTTTTGTAGAACCTGTTGTATTGTTTTTTTTTTGTAGAACCTGTTGTATTGGTTTTTTTTTTTTGTAGAACCTGTTGTATTGTTTTTTTTAATCTGTTGCGTTGTTGTTTTTTTTTTATCTTTTTTGTTATTTTTTTATCTTTTGTATTATTTTTTTGTAGAATTTGTTCATTATTATTATTTTTAGAATCTGTTGTGTTCTTTTTTTCTTTTCCTTTTTTTGTTTTTGTAGAATCTGTTGCATTGTTTCTTTATAATCTGTTGGGTTGTTATTGTTCTTTTAACTCTTTTGCGTTATTTTTTTTATCTTTTGCATTATTTTTTGTAATCTGTTCATTATTATTATTTTTAGAATCTGCTGTGTTCTTTTTTTCGTTTTCTTTTTTTTTTTTTGGTAGAATCTGTTGCATTGTTTTTTTTTTAATATAATCTGTTGTATTGTTGTTGTTTTTTTGTAGAATCTGTTGCATTATTTTTTTTTAATATACCGGTAATCTGTTGTATTGTTGGGTTTTTTTTGAGAATCTGCTATATTTTTTAAATTTTTTTATAATTTGTTGTATAGTTTTTTCTTTTTTTGTCATTTTTATTTTTTGCAAATTCTGTTGAATCATTTATTTTATTTATTTTTTTTAGAACCTGTTGCATCATTTGTCATTTCACACTTTTTTTCACCAAATGCAATAATGTGAGCAAATTAATATCCGCGATCATTAGGGCCTTCTCCGCTCCTCTCCCACCAAGGTCGCGGATTAGGCCTTCCGGCCTGCCTTCCCTACAGAGACGCGATCATCATTTGGATGATTGATTTTTAATCTGAGGTGCTAAAACATTCATGCTCCTAATTTTATCGCAGTCCGCAGTGATCTCCGCGATATCATTATAATTGATTTTGTGCGTTTTTTTGTGACAGGGACTGTGAGGTGGGAGGGGCCGAGTTCCCTCGATTTCCATAAGATCCACACAGGAGGTAATTAATTCTGTATAAATTAGACATTATCGGCCTCAGCGTTTTTATGGAGTGATTTCCGGGTTGGGCCGCGTCCGTGTTGACATCGCAGCGGTGACCGCGTGCGGCAGGAATCATTAACCCCGGCCTTCCCTTGTTAGTCAAGCTGGCGGAAATAATGAATATTTAATTAATCTCTCAAAAAAATGTGATTGGTGTGATATGGAGAAGTTCAGCCAATCAGCTGGTCGTATCCCTCAGGCATCTATACATTCCAGCGTAATTAAACCCGAAAAGCCGAACGTAATTAATTGCAGCTTCCCAGTCTGTAGAGGTGGCGGCTGCATTAGTTTTCTCTTTTTAGGTTTTTTTCCTCTCTTTCTTTTCACCTGGCGGTCAGAGGATCGCTTTTCATAAGAGCTGGCAGGCATTCAGGAGGTGATACTACCACCGGGCATTTGGGTAGTGGTAAAATTAATGACCAGGTCATCCAGCACCAGGGGCGGACTAACAACTCATGGGGCCCCCGGGCCATAGGGGATCATGGGACCCCTGTGTCCTTGCCCAAACTCAAAAACGCCTATGAAAAAAGGTGCCAGGGGCATCTCATGGGGCCCCCTACTGACCCCTGTCTCTCAGGCAGTGCTCAAGTTTCCAAATGGTCAGTCCGCCCCTGTCCAGCACCCAGGTCAAACCACACCCCACCCCACCCCTAGTTATTTGCAAGCCCAGAGGATCCCACCCCCTGCAGTCATTCGCTTGTCAAAATCACTGCCACGTACACTACCCCTGTCAGTCTTGTGACAGAAGGAAGGTGCCCCACATCCCTACAGTAAACTATTGTGCCCAGGGCAGCCACTCCTTGTGCCCGCCCCTTGTCCCAGCCCTGGGTAAAACCACGGCTTAACAGCCTGTTTTTTGGTGTCAGTGGGAGGAATGATGCCCCATTGTTGGCATCAATAGGAATAGTACCTCATTACTGGTGTCAATGGAGGAATAGTACCCCATTACTGGTGTCAGTGGGAGAAATGGTGCCCCATCATTGGTGTCATTGGAAGGAATGGTGCCCTATTGTTGGTGTCAGTGGAGGAAAACTGCCCCATCTTTGGTGTCAGTGGGAAGAATAGTGCCTCTTTGTTAGCGTCATTGGGAAGATTAGTGCCCCATGTTTGGTATCAATGGAAATAATAGTGCCTCATCTTTGGTATCAGTGAGAAGAATAGTACCCCATTGTTGGTGTCAGTGGGAGGAATGATGCCCCATTGTTGGTGTCATTGGAGGAATGGTGCCCCATTGTTGGTGTAACTGGAGGAATAGTGCCCCATCATTGGTGCCAGTGAGAAGAATAATGCCCCATCATTGGTATCAATGGAAAGAATAGTGCTCCATTGTGGGTGTCAATGGAAGGAATTGTGTTGCTTTGTTGATGTCAGTTGTGCTCCATTGTTGGTGTCAGTGGCAGGAATTATGCCCCATTGTTGGTATCAGTGGCAGGAATTATGCACCATTGTTGGTGTCAATGGCAGGAATTATGCCCCATTGTTGGTGTCAGTGGCAGGAATTATGCCCCATTGTTGGTGTCAGTGGCAGGAATTATGCCCCATTGTTGGTGTCAGTGGCAAGAATTATGCCCCATTGTTGATATCAGTGGCAGGAATTATACCCCATTGTTGGTGTCAATGGCAGGAATTATGCCCCATTGTTCTGTGTCTTAGTTGGATGGGGAGGGGTGATGATGTGTTTCCTGTAGCCCTCCCCACTGATGGGGCGGGCTGATGATGTGTTTCCTGTTCCTGGTTGTGTTTCCCCGCCCTGTGTATATAATTTGTTGTTTGTGTAAAATAAAGTAGTTGACTTCCTGTTTTAAGAAGAGTCGGGTGCTGTCTATTTCCTGAGGGATTTAAAGGGTGTGGTCCGTGGATCTGTGTTCAGACAGGGAAGCTGCGGTATAACGGAATATACCCAAGTGCGGTCTGGGGTCCGGTTCCGTTACAACAGGCTTTAGACCAGTGGATAGTAACACTCTCCAGACTTCCTAATGTTCCTGTGCCACTCTTCCATAATCCTCATAAGGTGAAACAGGAGATAATCAGCAGTATATAGTAAAATAAACAAATCTTTATTAAGTATCTTACATTGAAATTGAAGAATATCAGCTTCCAACATCTAACATAGCTCTGGTGTAGTCCTGTGTATAGAGAACCGCATGTTCCCACTTCAAAAATGGCCGCGTCCGCACTTCCAGTTTGCGTGAGTGCGTCAGACGTCATGTGTCCCGACGCGTTTCGTCACTACCTGGACTTTTTAACAAGTGATGAAAGTTTGGGAGTTATTTAGGTTGATAGTAATTCGGGATTTATTTTATTTATTTTATTTATATTTATTTTATTTATTTATTATATTTTCATATTTAATATGTATTGAGATAGATGTATTTATGTTTAAAGAAGAGTTTGGTTATATATATTTCTCAGTTTGCTGAAATCCTTGTTATCTCTTGTGTAGCGGAGCCCTCGTCTTCCCCCCGTCTAGAACAGTGTCATGTCCGTCCGTGGCGAGGACTTGTTCTGCTCATCAGGCGGCTTGTTAGAGGGGACAGATGAATGTTACCGGATGCGTCTCCTTCCTCGCGATGAGCCGCACACGGTGTCCTTGTTTGAATTGAGGTGGATGAAGAGCTGCTCGGGCTTTGTACGGCTGACATGCGGAGATGGGATTTTCATAGGCATGATAATGATGTGAAGACGGCGGAGGGAGATTCTGGGTGACAGGCAGCGCTCTCTTGAAATAATAACTGCACCAGACTCGCACTGCGTTTGGTAGGGAGAGAAGGAGCGGCAAAGGAGATGTAATATGACTTGTCGTTGCGGGAAAGCATTAAATAGATTATCCGCTCAAATTCGTTCTATTACTGCTGGTGTGAAGGAGAGGAAGTATGGATGCATAGGTCTACAAACCCCCTCCCCCCTTCCCATTCAGGGAGCTTTACATATGCACTTCATTGTCGTATAATTGGTAACAGGTCTCCCGAATAATAGTTCTGGAAAAGCTAGAGCCAGGCGTCGATGGTGAGCCACACGTACAAAGCAGCTGTGTGGGGTATAGGCAGGGGTGTATTTGCCACAAGGCAAACAAGGCATTTGCCTATGGCGGCATTTTTAAGGGGGGGGGGCAGAAAGAAGGGATGGAAGAAGGGACACACGCAGCACGGGGCGCAGGTGGGATCTGAGAGAGACTGCAGGCTGCTTGATGGTGTATGCAGAGCCTGACTCTTGTTCGGGGATGTCTGGAGCTGTGAAGGTGTCTTCTCTCCCACTGGGGTGGTGGGGGGTTTTCAGTATATGGGGGGTGTTGGTAGTGGGGGGGCTCTCTTGGGCTGGTGCTGGGGTGTTGTTGGTCAATGTCATGCTCTCTTCATGGGGGGGGGGGGTTTTGGTCGGTGTCAGGGTCTCTCCGTAGGGGGGGGGTGATTTTTGTGTTGCCTAGGGGGCAGCATGAAACCTAAATACACCACTGGGTATAGGAACTTACTGAGAGCAGAAGAGAGGAAATGCTTGCCGGCTGGCCATCTTTGTCTCTTAACGTGACAATAATGACGATAGACTTCAATGCAAAATCGCATCCCATTGACTGCAATGCAAAATGCCCGGCTATTGACTTCAATGCAAAATCACGTCCCATTGACTTCAATATAGAATTGCATCCCATTGACTTCAGTGTGGCCGTTGCTGACCTTCTGTAGGAAATGCTTACCGGCTGGCTATCTTTGTCTCTTAAAGCGACAATAATGACGATAGACTTCAATGCAAAATCGCGTCCCATTGACTGCAATGCAAAATCGTGTCCCATTGACTGCAATGCAAAATCACATCCCATTGAATTCAATACAGAATACAGGGTCCGGGGAGACCAGATATAGTGAATGCAGGGTCTGGGGAGACCGGATATAGTGAATGCAGGGTCCGGGGAGACCAGATATAGTGAATGCGGGGTCCGGGAGACCAGATATAGTGAATGCGGGGTCCGGGGAGACCAGATATAGTGAATGCGGGGTCCGGGGAGACCGGATATAGTGAATGCAGGGTTCGGGGAGACCGGATATAGTGAATGCAGGGTCCGGGGAGACCAGATATAGTGAATGCAGGGTCCGGGGAGACCGGATATAGTGAATGCAGGGTCCGGGGAGACCAGATATAGTGAATGCGGGATCCGGGGAGACCGGATATAGTGAATGCAGGGTCCGAGGAGACCAGATATAGTGAATGCAGGGTCCGGGGAGACCAGATATAGTGAATGCAGGGTCCGGGGAGACCAGATATAGTGAATGCAGGGTCCGGGGAGAGCAGGTATAGTGAATGCAGGGTTCGGGGAGACCGGATATAGTGAATGCAGGGTCCGGGGAGACCGGATATAGTGAATGCAGGGTCCGGGGAGACCAGATATAGTGAATGCGGGGTCCGGTGAGAGCGGATATAGTGAATGCAGGGTCCGGGGAGACCAGATATAGTGAATGCGGGGTCCGGGGAGACCAGATATAGTGAATGCAGGGTGCGGGGAGACCGGATATAGTGAATGCAGGGTCCGGGGAGACCGGATATAGTGAATGCAGGGTCCTGGGTTTAGTAATACTTTAAAGGGTATGTAATCCCTAACAATGAACTTGTCTTAATTGATTCCTCTTGGTCTGTTAAATATACCAATAAGAAAACACTTTCCGCTGAGCTCCTCTTACCGTATTATATAGGAGTCATTAATCTGACTGCATACAACAATGTCTCCACCCAATAACCAACCTTCCTTTACGCGTTTCACCTCTCCTTGCTGGCTTGTAACCAAGGAGTGGTGAAACGTATCGAGCGCGGTTAGTTCTCAGGTGGAGACATTGTTGTAAGCAGTCGATTTATTGACTATAAATAATACTGCAAGAGGAGCTCAGCGGAGTGTGGCTGATATTCTTTCCTATTTTCTTTTACAAAATATTTATTACGGAATAACATACAGCAGAGGGTTGTCGTGCAAAAGGTAATATATAAAAAAGTAACGAGGAGCCATAACCATATCACACAATACATTACAATTTGTCCAATGAGTAGAAATAACGAGAGACGTGCAACACAAGACGGCAAGTGATATAGTGACGGCCAAATAGGCCACACAGCTGAACATCAAACATGCCGCCATGTACAGAAGTATTTCAGCTTGCGGGGTCTGCGCCCCGGGATGAAATGGGACCTCCAACAGTATTAACCACTTCCGTTTTGGATTGTGCGCGCTCCCTGGGAGCTTGTGGCACCGCGATCCGGTGCCCGCTGTATCCTCCGGACTCAGCAGAACGCTGATCGCTGTACGGGACCTCTGTGTGAGGTTACGATCATGTGATCACTGATTGGCCAATCAGTGATCACATGAATAGGTGTAAGCAAAATGTCACTTCTGACATCATTGCTTACTACGTGTGAAATCGGTGAATGATCACAGAGATCACATGGTACAGGGCTATTCACAACAGCCTTGTACCATGTGACAAGCTGTGACCAATCACAGCTCTCACAGTATTTCTCAATGGCTGCAAGAATGCAGCCAGAGAGAAGGAGAAATTATTGCTTTTACAGCCTTTGTGGGTGTAAAAGCAATCAGTGTAAAAAAAAAAAAATTTTTCATCATCCCCACACAAGTAGCACAATGTCATTATGGTGACGCTGTACTGCTAGGGTGACGGTATTTTTAAAAAAAACAAACAAACTAATAATAATATAAAAAAATAAAATAAAAATGTAAAAAAAGATATATGAAGAAAGATTATTTATTTGCAAAATTTTATAAGAAAAACACTTTTTTTCAACATTTTTGGACTTTTTCATTTATATAGCAAAAAAAATAAAAATCCCAGTGGTAAATAAGTACCGCCAAAATAAAGTTTTTTTGACTATAACTTGTTTGGTTAGCAGAGAGTGGGGGTCGGGGCTGAGCTGCGCTGTGTGTGTCTCTAGACACACATAGATCAAGTGACTAGAACTTGTTTGGTTAGCAGAGAGTGGGGGCCAGGGCTGAGCTGTGCTGTGTGTGTCTATAGACACACACAGATCAGGTGATTAGAACTTGTTTGGTTAGCAGAGAGTGGGGGCTGGGGCTTAGCTGCGTTGTGTGTGTCTATAGGCACACACAGATCAGGTGACTAGAACTTTTTTGGTTAGCGGAGAGTGGGGGGCCCGGGGCTGAGCTGTGTTGTCTGTGTCTATAGACACATACAGATCAAGTGACTAGAACTTGTCTGGTTAGCAGAGAGTGGGGGCTGACCTGCGCTGTGTGTGTCTATAGACACATACAGATCAAGTGACTAGAACTTGTTTGGTTAGCAGAGAGTGGGGGCTGAGCTGCTCTGTGTGTGTCTATAGACACATACAGATCAAGTGACTAGAACTTGGTTGGTTAGCAGATAGTGGGGGCCGGGACTGAGCTGCGTTGTGTGTATCTATAGACACACACAGATCAGGTGACTAGAACTTGTTTGCTTATTTTAGAGAAAAAAACGGTAAACTTTACAATTACTTAAAAAAAAACTAACCACATTGTTTATACTGGCTTTTGGGGAACGTTACAAATGCACAGTTGTGCAATGGCAGCAAATGGAGGTGGTCACGTGCCATGGTCAGGATGCTTCACTTCCAAAATGCTATCCAACATGTTACTATCAAGAGAATGGAGGAGCGCTGTAGACAGTGCCAGTACAAGGTCATCCAGCACCCAGGGCAAACAAACCAAACTGCCCCCCCATTCTTCCTTCATTATGTGCAAGCTTAGGGGAAACCACCCCCAACAGTCACCCACTTGTCAAAATGCCTTGTATCAGAATGAGCTCACTGGTGCCCCCATCCATACAGTATACCGCTGCACCCAGGGCAGCCGACCCTCTAGCCCACCCGTTGTCCTGGTCCTGCCTGCAAATGCCCATTTTTTTGGCAAAAATGGGATTTAATGAGGTTAAAACAAGCTGTGAGGAGGCATCACACAAGCTATAGTTACACTATAATGCATTTTACCCTAGCCAGGTGTTACAGTTTCCTGATATTAGCATTAATTAGAATAAATGAGAAAATATATTGTCCTATTTGTTCTTTGCGTTCCCAGAGTCATAGCACTTTGTTTTTTTCCTGAAAGGCCTCTTTAATTAAAGTGAAATATGGCAATGTAGTTAAGGCCGTGTAATATTTCCTTGGGAGGAAAAATTACACAAATCCTGTTCAATAATTATGAAAAGAATCCAACAAATCTTTTTTTTAAGGTTTAATTTTTTTAACAATTTTATATTGGGTAGCAAGAGCCAAAATCCATAACTCTTATCCTTTGTTAGACTCTTAGGAAATGCGCATAGGTTGTAATAGTCAAAACCAGAAGGATGCTTTATGATAGGCCTCCTCTCAGCAAATGTGAATAAGGGCTCTCGAAGTTCCAGGCAGAAGGAAATGGAACATTCTTCTTGGGTTGAGCAGGAATGCCCAGAATTTGGCATAAACAACATGAAAGCATGGATCCATCCTGCCTTATATCAACGGTTCAGGCTGGTGGTGGTGGTGTAATGGGGTGGGGGATATTTTCTTGGCACACTTTTGGGCCCCCTTGTATCTACTGAGCATTGTTTTATTGTTGCTGACCATGTCCATCCCTTTATGACTCCAGTGTCCCCATCTTCTGATGGCTCCTTCCAGTAGGATAATGCACCATGTCACAAAGCTCAAATCATCTCAATCTGGTTTCTCGAACCTGACAATGAGTTCACTGTACTCCAATGGTCTCCACAGTCTCCAGATCCCCATCCAATAGACCACCTTTGGGATGTGGTGGAATGAGAGATTCACATCATGGATGTACAGCCATCAAATTTGCAACAACTGCGTGATGCTATCATATCAATATGGACCAAAATCTCTGAGGAATGTGTCCAACACCTTGTTGAATCTATGCCACGATGAATGAAGGCAGTTCTGAAGGCAAAAGGGGGTCCAACCCGGTACTAGTAAGGTGTACCTGATAAAGTGTCCGGTGAGTGTAGGTCTCTATATCTGTGTCTGACTTCTGTATGACACTTTGGTATTTATTTACTAAAGCTGGAGAGTCCAAAATCAGACTCCCTTCTGCATAGAAACCAATCAGCTTCCAGGTTTCATTGCCAAAGCTTCATTGAACAAGCTGAGGTTAGAAGCTGATTGGTTTCTATGCAGAAGGGAGTCTGATTTTGGACTCTCCAGCTTTAGTAAATAAACCCCTTTGTGCCTGTGTATTACTTGAACTGTGCCTGGATTTTGGTTTGTCTGCACCTGAACTGGCCTTTTGTTTGCTGACTATCTGCAATTTGCTCATACCATCTGTCTGAGGACACACAGTTCTAGCAACTGCCCTGCCTGTTGTTGGCTGGTGCCACTGGCAGGGGTTCTACCGAAATCCATGACAGATATAAAACTTCTCCACAGGTGAAAACACATTTTTAGTAGTGTAAAAAATGGTTAGAACCTTTCTTGCTGCCTGTGCCCTTCTGACCCTGGGATCAACGGATCCCTAGATTTTTTTGCACTGGTGTTACAGGAAATGAAACGAGTAAAAATCTCCCTAGGGGGGAACCAGACAGAAGTAAAAAAAATCCCAACTCTACCAAAACATTTAATTTAGTATTGGATTAAGTGAGGAAGGATTAGAGGCATACAGTTGTGTTCAAAATAATAGCAGTGTGTTGAAAAAAGTGAATAAAGCTCAAAATCCTTCTAATAGCTTTTATTTCCATCCACACAAATGCATTGGGAACACGACACATTCTATTCCAAATCAAAACATGAAGAAAAATATATCAAATTTGTGTTGTTCCTCTAAAAAAATTGAAGAAAAGTGAATATTAGACAGTTCAAAAAAATCGCAGTGTTTGTATTCTTCTTTTCAAACTCAAACATTCACTATATAAACTGAAAAATGTTTGAAGATTTTGCTTTCCTTTGAATGACTTCATGAATATTTGGTTGTAGTCGCACTGTTTCTGAGAACTGCTGTACATCTGTGTTGCATGGAGTCACCCAACTTCTGGTCCCTGTGATCAGGTATTCCAGCCCAGGATGATTGGACTACATTCCACAGTTCTTCTCTATTTCTTGGTTTTGCCTCAGAAACTGCAATTTTGATGTCACCCCACAAGTTTTCTATTGGATGAAGATCCGGGGATTGGGCTGGCCACTCCATAACGTCAATCTTGTTGGTCTGGAACCAAGATGTTGCACGTTTACTGGTGTGTTTGGGGTCGTTGTCTTGTTGGAACACCCATTTCAAGGGCATTTCCTCTTCAGTATAAGGCAGCATGACCTCTTCAAGTATTCTGATGTATTCAAACTGATCCATGATCCCTGGTATGCGATAAATAGGCCCAACACCGTAGTATGAGAAACATCCCCATATCATGATGCTTGCACCACCATCACAGGGAACTTTACACCTTCTTTGGTCTTCCTGGAGCTGATTGTTGGCTGTTCCTTGCCATTTTGGCTATTCTTCTATACATTCGAATGGTAGTTTTTTGCTTTCTTCCACGTCTTTCAGGTTTTGGCTGCCATTTTAAAGCATTTGAGATCATTTTAGCCTATCATTTTCTGCACTTCTTCATATGTTTTCAAGGTACGCTGTTCTTCTGAACAATGTCTGGAACGACCCATTTTCCTCAGAATTTCAGAGAGAAATGCACTGTAACCAGCATGTACAACATTTGCTGCCTTCCTTCCTTAAATAAGGGCAATAATTGCCACCTGTTTTGCAAAGAATGAATGACCTCACTAATAGAACTCCACACTGCTATTATTTTGAACATGCCCCTTTCAATTAGTGATTCAATTACACAGAATCAGCAGCATGCATGTCATGACTGTTGGGTCTGTTGGATTTCTATTACTCTACTACACCTGATAGTAAATTATTTGCCATGTAGAAATATAATTTCTACCAAAAACAGTGATTGATCAAGTTAGTGATGTCTCACTGCTATTATTTTGAACACAACTGTACATACCATGGTGCCTACCATACCAAAGGGGTGCTTCTTTTCACAGCATTGTCTAGAGACAAGCCTCCTTTAATAATATACATAGATCAGCCATAATTTCATGACCACTGACAGGTTAAGCGAATAACATTGATTATCTCATTACAGTGGTATTTGAAAGTGGTTGGGATATATTAGGCAGTAAGTAAACATGTTTTCCCTGAAGTTTGTGTTGAAAGCAGAAAAAATGGGCATCGCAGTTTGTTGTGTATGTGGCTGTGTAGCCACAGACCAGTCAGGGTGCTCATGCTGACCCGCGTCCACAGCCAAAAGGGCCTACAATGGGCACGTGAGCATCAAACCTGGACATCGAAGCAATGGCAGAAGGTGGTCTGATCTGATTACTCTTGTTTTCTTTTACATCATGTGGATGGCTGGGTGGGTGAGTTGGCACCAGGATGCAGTATGAAAAGAAGGCAAGCCAGTGGAGGCAATGTGATGCTTTGGACAATGTTCTGCTGGGAAACCTTGGGTCCTGCCATTCATGTGGATGTTGCTTGACACATACCACCTACTAAGTACACCCCTCTGTGGAAACGGTATTCCCTGTTGGCAGTGGCCTCTTTTAGCAGGACAATGCACCCTGCTATGTTGCAAAATTGGTTCCAGAATGGTTTGAGGAACACAACAACGAGTTTGAGGCATTTACTTGGCTTTCAAATTCGTCAGATCTCAATCCAATTGAGCATCTTTGGGATGCGTTGGAAAAACAAGTCCAATCTTTTGAGGCCTACTTTGCAACTTACATGTCTTAAAGATTGACAGCTTGGTGCCAAATAGCATAGAATACCTTCAGAGGTCTAGGGGTGTTCGTGCCTCAACCAGTCAGGGCTGTTTTGGTGGCAAAAGGGGCTGTTTAGGCAGCAAACAAGACCTACTCCATATTGGGTGGTTGCACCGTTATGTCTGGTGTATGCCGTATGTCACAATGTGGTTGCCTAAGCACATTCATTTTGTTTACCAGGCTGAATTTTACAAGCTTGGATTCCCCTTTAATTTTTCGCATAGCTTGCAAAAATTGTGTACTCATCCAGCCAGCACAACTGTTTGCCTTTATCCGCATCTCAAACGTCCTATTAAAATTAAACGTCCTACAATTCTGCATCTTTTATGGTCTCCGAAAAAAAATATAAAAGAAACCACAGCTATTGTAAACGGCAAGCCACTTCCTTCCAGGACCGCGAGGTTACTTTACAAAGTACAAACAAAACCAAACAATTCATTTGCATTGTTCGGAAAACTTTTGAATGAAACGGTTTAATTTCACTACCAATTTAGAAGCTCAGCGTGGCGAGGCCATTAGAGCAGGCGGGGAAGCTCACAAGACTTTTGGAATTTCAGGGCTCACGCGGAGCCGCAAGGTTTTGTCTCGCGAAGGCTTCGGGTGGGTGTTTGGCTCGTCACGCCGGTTTGAATTTGGAAGGATTTTCGCATTTTCGCCGAGGGTCGCTTCCTATGATTGCTGGCTGCAGTTGGTGTGGGTTTGGAACAGTACATGAATGATTTCTACATAATCATGATGTGCAGATGCATGGTTCATAGATGGTTCGTGCTTGATGGAAATTAGACCATTCTTGGTGGTGTTCTCTCTACCAGCCTGAGTCCCTTTTGAAAGTAACAATTACTACAATCCCTGATGAAGAGAGCGCTCTCAAGCCCCTGAGACGTGTTGGCTACTGTGGTGGAATTATAGTGGAATGTTATATTTGAAATAAACAAGTTTTGGACTTTAGCTTTTGCGTTCTAGTACCAATTGTAGGCCTGACTTTTAACTTGAACATGTACAGTATTTTAAACTTTCACAAACTGAATTTAAACTTAGTGTTCCTAAACCCAGGACCCTGGATTCACTATATCTGGTCTCCCATCACCCCGCATTCACTATATCTGCTCTCCCCGGAGCCTGCATTCACTATATCCTCTCTCCCAGGACCCTGCATTTACTATATCTGGTCTCCCCGGACCCTGCATTCACTATATCTGCTCTCCCCAGACCCTGCATTCACTAAATCTGCTCTCCCTGGACCCCACATTCACTATATCCTCTCTCCCAGGACCCTGCATTCACTATATCTGGTCTCCCCAGACCCCAAATTCACTATATCTGGTCTCCCCGGACCATGCATTCACTATATCTGGTCTCCCCGGACCCTGCATTCACTATATCTGGTCTCCCAGGACCCTGCATTCACTATATCTGGTCTCCCCGGACCCTGCATTCACTATATCTGGTCTCCCAGGACCCTGCATTCACTATATCTGGTCTCCCCGAACCCTGCATTCACTATATCTGGTCTCCCCGGACCCTGCATTCATTCTGGGTTGGTTCAAGCAGCATCCTTCCTCCTCCTAAACTTACACTCCCATCTACTGAGAACCGGCAGGGAGACCTCACATCCCTGGCTTTGAACGACTCTTTGTACATTCCGGGATCACAATGTATACAGCCCTGTCTAGTTAACCTCTTCCCGCCGGCGCCTCCCGGCCCTTTAAGAGTTTCAGAAGCTGGGAGGCGGGACAGGCGGGGCGGGGTTTAGGGATCATGTGACCGCCGTGACGCGTCATCACGACGGTCACATGATCGGGAAAGATCCCGATCGAAAGAGCAGAATGGGACCTTTCCGTGAAAGGGTGCGTGCTCTCAGCACATATGTTTTTTGCTAATTGCATGCAAATGTGCGGCCGCTCGGCGTCTAGGCCCAGGTGCCGGGAGGCCACACATTTGTGTGCTGCCGGCGTGAAGAGGTTAATAAAACAAAAAAAGTATGGCGCTACAAATACAAAACTCAACTAAACAAAATAATATAAAATAAAAATGATAATGTCCAATGACGTGGAGAGAAAAAAGAGGAAAAAATTGTATATAAAGTCTCTTGTGATAAATAAAAGTTCAAAATAATTTTTAAAAAAAGCCCTGTCTAGTTGCCACCCCTCAACTCGGTCAAGGGGTGGGGAAACCGCGGCTCAACCGCCTCTAACATAAAAGTTGGGCTTCAAGGTGACTTGTTAGGGCAATCCCTGATGTAACCCAACTGCCATTGCCATCACAAAGCCAGCTGATGTGTTCAGTGTAGCGTACCTAAATAATTTGGACAATTTGATATTTCTGAAATAAAAAATTTATTGTGTTGTAATCGCTTTATTAAAAATGAAAGGATTCAAAAGCAGGTAAAGCACTCAATGTTCCAAACGGGTAACTTGCGCAGAATGTATCATCTCATTGATAATCAATGGGCATTGCTCTATGAAATGAAAAACAAATACGCCTTGCCTTGCTAATTGCATGTAAACATAGAAAAACCAATAATTCATCAAAAAAGTCTCAGATTATTTCAATAATATGTTGTTTAATATTATTTTGGAGAATAGTGACGGAAATGCAGTTAGTAGAGGAGAGAGAATAGATGGTAAAAAAAACCAATTTCAACCCAACTTGAGGCTAGGTTCACACTTTTTTTTCTAACTTGTTGCTGAAAGGATCGATTTTCTTTATCCCCTCGTAGACCCCCGGTCTGTGGAGAGATTCCTGGTTTATCAGCAGAATTCTGGGAACACCCCAAGAACATGGAATATAAACTGTTTCTGCTCGCTTTCTGAGAATTAGCTGGACACAGAAAGCTTCAGGGTCATCTTATCATTGTTTATACATCCTTGAACAAACTGAAACAGTTTAATGAAACTTCCAATATATCTGCAAAAAGCTAACTTAATACTTAAAATGGCGTACATCAACAAAATGGAGGTTATCTAGATCCTTTCAGTTGCTGGGCAGAATATAACACATAAAAACCGCATCAAAAACGCACTACTTGCGTTTCTGCAGCATCTCCATTGAAGTCTATAGAACCAAAAATGCAGCATTTTGCATTTTAACAGTTTATATTTACTAAAATCATTGCATTTCCATGTTCTGTGTACTGTGGGAGACCAAATAGAGTGAATGCGGGGTCCGGGGAGAGCGGATATAGTGACTGCAGGGTCTGGGGAGACCGGATATAGTGAATGCAGGGTCCGGGGAGACCAGATATAGTGAATGCAGGGTCCAGGGAGAGCAGATATAGTGAATGCAGGGTCCGGGGAGACCAGATATACTGAATGCAGGTTCCGGGGAGACCAGATATAGTGAATGCAGGGTCTGGGGAGACCGGATATAGTGAATGCAGGGTCCAGGGAGACCAGATTCAGTGAATGCAGGGTCCAGGGAGACCAGATATAGTGAATGCAGGGTCCGGGGAGACCAGATGTAGTGAATGCAGGGTACGGGCAGACCGGATATAGTGAATGCAGGGTCCGTGGAGATCAGATATAGTGAATGCAGGGTCCGGGGAGATCAGATATAGTGAATGCAGGGTCCGAGGAGACCGGATAAAGTGAATGCAGGGTCTGGGGAGAGCAGATATAGTGAATGCAGGGTCATGGGAGACCGGATAAAGTAAATGCAGGGTCTGGGGAGAGCAGATATAGTGAATGCAAGGTCTGGGGAGACCAGATATAGAGAATGCAGGGTCCGGGGAGACCAGATATAGTGAATGCAGGGTCCGGGGAGACCAGATATAGTGAATGCAGGGTCCGGGGAGACCAGATATAGTGAATGCAGGGTCCTGGGAGACCAGATATAGTAAATGCAGGGTCCGAGCAGAGCGGATATAGTGAATGCAGGGTCCTGGGTTTAGTAACAGTTTAAGTGGTGTCATTTCAGAGTGCTAAAAACGAGGTTCAACCTCTCATTTTTAATCCCCCCTAACTGCACGTCTACATGAGCTCTTAAAGTCATCCAGTTTTTGAAGCAAAGCCTGAACTATGTGTACAGGATCATATATGGGGATGATAGCAATTACTGGAGAGGAGACCCCAAGTGGTCAGTAGCAGACCAGGGACAAGAGCCCAGGATGCAACAAAACCCTTGCATTTCACAAAGCACATGAGCTCGGCATGCTCGAGAAATTTAAAAAGCTTTCAGCAGGTTAACTTTGTCTCCGCGTATTTTTTGTCGCACTAAATTTTCCAGCTCGGCCATAGAGCGCCCTTACCAGCCCACACATTTGTCTGATGTGAAATAGGGCCATTTATCGCTCTCCTTTATATAGTTACACAGTTAGTCTGGCTGAAAAAAAGACAAAAATCCATCCAGTTCAACCATAGAAAAAAAAAAAGTTATAATCCTACACCCGCAGTTGATCCAGAGGAAGGCAGATATCCTGGCATCAAACCGCTCCATGCCCCCAGCTTAGATATACATGAACTATTACAGGAGGCCTGATAGTTAGCTGCAGCTTTATACTCCGCGGATGGCGGGGAGGAAATTTGCATTGATTTCCAGCAATCCGCCTGCGGTATGTTTCCGACAGCTTAGTGGATGTGTACAGCGAAGGCCGATAGCTTTATATAAGAGCAGAATAAAATACAATTCAGAGTTCGGTTTGTATGGGTGAGTGTGCAGCAGGCAGCATTAGAGATGTAGATTAAACTGTGACAGAGGGAGCCGGAGAAGAGGCATCTGTGCTGTATTAGAGATTGAGTCACTGAAAGCCCTCTCTCCGAGGAATCGATCTGCTTCCCGAATATACAGAAAAGTGAAACAGCAGCTGGTACTAAATCCACCAGTGTTACTGCAGCACGGCATTCTGGGGGATATACTTCCTATAACTATTTTTTTTTTTTCGTATGCCAAGAAGCAATGGTTGTGTTTCTCCAAGTTGGCTCGGTTTGTTTTATAGCGTGGCCCCAAGTTTCAGGGAGACTGTTCTCTTTCAAATGCCACTTTAGGCATTGACCTACCTCTTTAGACTCAGCCTGTCCAGACAGAATGGTCGCCTGCTGACTTGACTGCATCCACAGGCAGCTTAACTCTTCAGTAAGACACAGAAGTCATGTTCGAGTCTTTGGAATTATATATTCATGTTCTCTGTGACTATTTTTATTGGCTGCACTGTTGCCGTGAGCTGTCACTAAATAAAGAATTTACAAAAAAAAAAGACACAGAAGTCGAATCCAACACAATTCTACTTCAGTTAATTGCAGTACGGAGGATTTTTTTTTTCCAGTATTTTGATGTGTAAGAAGATAACGAGGCTGATTTACTAAAGGCAAATAGACTGTGCACGTTGCAAGTGCAGTTGCTCCATAGCTTATTAAATGAGGGGACTCTTTGGTGACTTCCATCACCCAATCACGTGCAAGCAAAAATACTGTTTCCCTCCTCTTTCCCCCACTCCTCATTTCTTCTTTCCCCCTATTCTATTCTTTTGGTTTTATCTTTGTTTTATGTTCCTTTATTCATTTGTGCGTTGTGTTGTAGAATCATACAGATCATCATTCCACCACACATCAGGAAAAAAAAACGCATTTGTACAAAGTCTGCATTGTTTCTCTTTTCTTTATTGTTCATCTCTATTTGCTTGTTTACAACGTGCAAATGATTTATATGTTTATTTGATAAAACCCAATAAATATTTCTTTAAAAAAAAATACTTTTTTTTTTATTTTGCTTGTAAGTGATTTGGTATTCTTTACAATGTGAAGCTTCACCTCATTTTCTAAGCTCTGGAGCAGCTGCACTCTCAGACTATCAAAGTGCACCGTCTATTTGCCTTTAGTAAATCAACCCCAATGACTCTCCTAAGCCTTGTCTCTGTGAGTAACAAACCACTGACAGAGGGAATGTGGAAGAAGTGGATTAAATCTAGCTAGGACTAAACTAACTAGCATTAACCAGAAGGTGACAGAGGAATATACCAAAATCACATTAGTATACAAGTTGTAGTGGCCCAAAACTCCCACTAGATGTCAGCAAAGTACAAAACAATAACAACCTATTACAGTTCAATATAACACAGAAAAATGATTTGAAAGTGGGGCAGAACAGACATCTCTATATAAAGTATCGGCGAATTCCGAACAATTGTTCGTTCAAAAATGTTGTTTGCTCGGTAATCCGATGGCGCCATCAATGATTTCGAAAATCGGCCGACCAAGTCATAAAGTTCACCCCATATAACAGGCAAAACGTCTGTTCCTTCCAGGTCACGGCTCATGTGCATATTCTCTTCGGAAAAACAATCGTACGATTTGACCATCATTGAGTTGAAAATTGGTCGTTTTTCACAAATTTTCCAACATGCCCAATCACCGAAAAGGGGAGGAACCACGAAAACCGTCCGGTGCCATTGCCCCACTAACAGAGCGAAAACTGGCCGATTATTACTTCTTGGTGTGCGATATTGTTCAGGGACCTCTGAGTTTCGATATGAAATTGATTTTCGTCACGTTGATTGGTGGCCTCACGTGTCAATTGTTCTGGCCCCCAATTGCTATGCAGGCCATACAGGGTCGAACCCTGAATGATTTTTCGTCCGAAAATCGAAAACGTCGCTCGGTAATCCGAGGGCGCCCTCAACATGCCCGATCACCGAAAAGGGGAGGAACCACGAAAATCGTCCGGTGCCAATGACCCACTAACAAACCGAAAATAGGCCGATAGGTCTTAGGTCCGAATTTCGATCCATGTATGGCCGGCTTTAGTGTGGCATTTGTTCTGGAACACCCAAGTGTCGTGTAATTCTTCTAAGATCCCTACATGTCAGGTTTCCATTGATCCCACCCTCTAAAGTGGCTCAGGTTCGGCAGCTCACAACACACAGGGCCACCATCCTGGGAATACCCAACAGGTTACCAGAAGAAAACTTGAAGCGTTGGAAAGAGCGCCAGACCAAATAATAAAACAGTACAAATCGATTTCTTGGTTTACACTAAAAATACAGCCAACACGTTTCAAGGACCAGAAGAACATCCCCTAAGGGGTTTATTTACTAAAGCTGAAGAATGCAAAATCAAGCTCACTTCTGCGTAGAAACCAATCAGCTTCCAGGTTTTACGGCCAAAGCTTAATTAGACAAGCGGAGGTTAGGAGCTGATTGGTTTCTATGCAGATGTGAGCCTGGTTTTGCACTCTCCATGTTAACCCCTTAACCTCCCTGGCGGTATTCCCGAGTGTAGCTCGGGGTAACGTTTCAGCACCACAAGCGGTAACCCCGAGCTACACTCTGGAATACACTGCAGCGTTGCTCCGGGCTCTGTTCTTCACTTACCTTGTCCTGCGCTCCTGCGATGTCCCTCGTGCAGTGTCCCCGGCAATGTCCTCCGGCCGATGCCGCCATCCGTCTTCTGGGTTCCGTTCCCTGCGAGCATCGGGACGTACGGGGGACAGAACAGGCGGGAAATTTTAAAATTTTAAAAGTGACATTCACTAAATACACTAAAATCACATAGTATAACATTCCTGTATCAAACCATTTCACATACATTTTGTCCCGAGTGCTTTGTCCTGCGCCCTGCCTGCATTTTTACTGTTCTTTCTGCCTGGAAACTGAGAAACGTCCATGGCGTCCAAAAAGCGTCCCTTTAGGTCAAAATCGGTTTTAGACCAGCTAGAGAACAGCGATAGTAAATCAGAACCACTTGCAGAATTGAGTGATAATGATTCGTGGGGGAAATTCATCATCAGACACTGAAAACGATTCTGCAACTTTGCTCAGTGATGTGCGAACTTGGCGCTATATTTCAAATTTCGGTATTTTTGGTTTGATTACATTAATTAATTAAATTTATTATTATTATTATATTATTATTTTTTATAATTATTTATTAAACTATAATTTATGATTTCGTGTTTCAAATTTTATCATACCTGGGGTGTTTACTAGACTCTTGTTCAGAAAGATTTCAGTGAGTTATTCCTAAAAATGACAGGCCTACAATAAAAAAAACTACATATTTCCATGCGAAAAAATTTACCGCTTTGAGCACAGAAATATGGATATAATCAGACCGCTAGGGAGGTTACACATCAGTATGTAATTTTATGAAGACTTCCCCGAGTAAGTGTGCCATTGTTCTGGGACATCCAAGTGTCAGTGTGCCACTATTCTGGGCCTCTAAGGCAAGCCGTATATTGTGCAATTATAGATTATGCGATTTTCTTTCCTGCAACTACTGATTTCTCAAAATCGGTGCTGCAGCGCAAAGTCAGTGTCGCACAGATTTGGATGGCTCCATAGGCACAAATAGGGTGCGAGTTGTCATGCAATTCTGAACTGTCAAATCCCATGACAAATCGCACTGATGTGAACAGAAGCTCAGTGTGCGATTTGTAATGAATTGCAGATCTCCAAATGAATGGAATGAACATTCCTCCCCCCAAAGGAAAGCATATATGTTGATGGGACCTGATAAGACACATGCACATGAAGAGTTAAATTGGAAGGGGTATTACGACTTTGGCAACATCATCTGTTACATTTCTCAAACAATACAAGTTAATCCCTCTTGAACTAGCCAGTTCCTGAGGAGCCGTGCCAGCGCTTAGCTTTGCTCTGTGATAGAAGCCGCTTGTTTTCATCAGGATCTTCCAAGGCAGCCAACATATTTAAGGCCACACCGCAGATGATCAAACCATAGTCACAGAAAAAAAAAACATTGGGGTCTGTATGAATTGTAGCTATGGCCAGCATAGGTATATATTTGTGATTTGCCAAGCTGAAAAGGGGTGACAGTCCTTTTCTCATTGCAGGATCTAGTCATAGATGTTAAAGGACCATCTTTGGTCTATGGCCAAGGATATGGTTGGGTCAGGACCAGTACAAGAGGTGGGCAGGAGGGTCAGCTGCTCTGGGCACAGAAGAACAAGGGGGCAGAACAAGGGGGATCTAGCCATAGATGTTAAAGGACCATCTTTGGTCTATGGCCAAGGATATGGTTGGGTCAGGACCAGTACAAGAGGTGGGCAGGAGGGTTAGCTGCTCTGGGCCAGGGGCGGACTGACCATTTGGAAACTCGGGCACTGCCCGAGGGCCCGGGGTCAGTAGGGGGCCCCATGAGTTGCCCCTGGTACCTTTTTCATAGGCTTTTTTGAGTTTGGGCAAGGACACAGGGGCCCCTTGATCCCCTATTGCCCGGGGGCCCCATGAGTTGTCAGTCCACCCCTGCTCTGGGCACAGAAGAACAAGGGGGCAGAACAAGGGGGATCAAGCCATAGATGTTAAAGGACCATCTTTGGTCTATGGCCAAGGATATGGTTGGTTCAGGGCCAGTACAAGAGGTGGGCAGGAGGGTCAGCTGCCCTGGGCACAGAAGAACAAGGGGGCAGAGAATGAATGTAGGGCAGTACACACATTCTACAACATGCGTTAGTAGGGGGCACAGTTACACATCCTTGTCCCGGTATTGGGTTGGTTACACACATTAGCAAACCCTTCATTAATTGTAATGTACAGATATGCATGCAGCAAGTCTATGCTCCCTCTACCACTCTACATAGATATAAACTTGTATGCTCAGCTGAACCAAGCATACAATCTTGTGGAGCAACTGTCAAGAGCCTAAGGGAGGTCAAATTGTATTTGCAGGACCAACCACCCACTTTAGACTATGGTGGCTTAATCTATGGGGAATTTCCAAAAACTGATCTAGCTCTTGTAAGGCCACACTGCAGATGATCAAACCACAATCACATAAAAGAAAACTTAGGGGTCTGTATGAACTGTAGCTGTGGCCAGCATAGGTATATATTTGTGCTTTGACATGCTGAAAAGGGGTGAAAATCCATTTTTCATTGCAGGATCTAGCCATAGATGTTGAAGGATCATCTCTAGTCCAGGGGCGGACTGACCATTTTTAAACTTGGGCACTGCCCGAGGGCCCAGGGTCAGTAGGGGGTCCTTGAGATGCCCCTGGTACCTTTTTCATAGGCTTTTTTGAGTTTGGGCAAGGACACAGGGGCCCCATGATCCCCTATTGCCCGGGGGCCCCATGAGTTGTCAGTCCGCCCCTGCTCTAGTCTATGGCTAATAACATGGTTGGTTCAGGACCAGTACAAGAGGTGGTAGAAGAGGTGAGCAGGAGGGGCAGCTGCCCTGGGCACAGAAGTACAAGGGGGCAGAGAATGAATGTAGGGCAGCACACCCTTTTTACAACATGTGTTAGTATTGAGGGAGGGGGCACAGTTACGCATCCTCGCCCTGGGCGCAGGATAGACCTGTCCTGGTACTGGGTTGATTACACAGACTAGTAAACCCTTCATTAATTGTAATGTACAGATATGCATGCAACAAGCCTACGCCTCCCTCTAACACTCTACATAGATATAAACTTGTATGCTCGGTTGAATTAAGCATACATCCTTGTGGAGGAACCCTCAAGAGCCTGAGGGAGGTCATGTTGTGTCTGTAGGCCCAACCACCCACTTTGGACTATGGTTGCTTAACCTATGGGGAATCTCCAAAAACTGATCTGCTTCTTGTAATTCTAACATTTCAAAGAGTTTTTGTACTTTGCACAGTTTTACTTTACTTTACTGAGGGTAGCAATGAAGTATGACAGTAAAGGGTCAGTAAAACTAAAAGCAAGTCTTCAGTTGTCAGCACTTGATCTACAGAACCGCAGCTTGGATTAAATAGCTCTTAGGGGACATCAACAGAAAGGAATTTCTGCCATTATTCTTGGTTCTGTTTTCAGTCACGTTGATTTGTAGATGGCTCCATTGATTTTTTTTGAGTCCAGGATGCCATCAGCATGATATAAAATAAAAATGTAGTGTAGAGGACAGAATTACTATGTAAGATGGTCTCCACTGAAGGTTCCAAGAGATAGGAGAGTCAGGTGTTGTAAACCAGAGTCCTCCAGTCCTAATCTGAGTGTTCTGTTTCAAATGCTGCTTTAGGCATTGACATACCTGTCTTTCCAATTAGTAGGGTGACCTGCTGACTCAGCACTATCCACATTCAGTTTAACTCTTTAATAAGATGTAGAAGTTGAATCTAAAACAACTTTACAGATAACTGCAGTACAAAGGATGTTTTTCCAGTCTTTTGAAATGTAAGAAGACAATGACTTTCCTAAACCATGTCTCTGCAAAGAACACTGACTGAGGGAACATGGAAGTAACTGTGATGGTCTAGCTAGGACTGCAGTAACTAGCACTAAAAGAGAGTGGAGGACAGAGGGAAATACCAAATCACATAAATGAACAAGTTTTAGTGGCCCAAACTACTACTAGATATCAGCATACTTCAACAAAGGGAACCTGATACAATTGAATACATCACATAAAAAAATACATATAAGCGGGACAGAATGCTAGATTATCCCTCTTTTTAAAGTTCTAACGTTGGGAAGCATGTTTGGTGTCTAGAGGGTTGTGGGGCCCTGTTAGGTAGGTTGTGCCCTGTCTGGCACTCTCACTTTCTTACAAACATTTTTCAGCACTCTAGGCTCAAAAGTTTGACTACCCCCATCTAAACTATATATGAATCTGCAGTTCTCAATAAAATAAATCCTAAATAAAACTTCTACCACAGAAGTCCTTGTTCAGGTACTTAATGTTATAGGTGACAACACTGGCCCTGGGTTTTGGATGTTTTGTCGACAGACATGTGCACTCTGGAAAAATGTGTTTTGTTTAATTTACATTCGTTATGTAAAGAGTTAAATTTTTCGGGATTCATTATGTTAGTCGGGTTCATAGTAACCATAGTAAACTTTGTTTATTTGGGGGCCCTGCTACATTAGCTGTATGGGGCCCCATTGTTTCTAACAGCAGCACTGCTGACAGTACATAAACAAAGGGGTGGGGTCACCCAGTGACAAGTGACCCCCTTCCCTTTGTTTATTTACCATGGGAGGGGAACTGCAGCTGTCAGTCGCTGGGAGGCAAGCATTGCATACGGACCTCTTTTTTTTCAGTTTTTTTTCTGTGCGCCATCGTGATTGGAACTGGATTTACTTCAACAGACATTGTTTTTGTTTTGTCTTTTTAATAAAGGACTTGTCAAAAAACTGTCTTTTATTACTTTTCACACTTTTTTGGTGAATGAATAGGGGTATGTACCCCATACTCATTCATATGGGGGGGCAGGATCTGCTACACCTTTTTCCCCTTCTTGGGCTTCCAAATTCTGATCATTCACCCCCCGCACCCCCACAACCACTGAGCCATGGTTGTAGGAAAGAGGTCCTTGTCCTCATCAACATGGGGACAAGGTGCTTATCCATGATTTCAGCCTTGAGGAAGAGGGAGGCATTTCCCCTGAAACACGTTGGCTTCATTTGATACCTTTGTTCAATAAACACTTCGATTTGACCTGTTTGCGTCATGAACTTGTGTACTGGGCGATCCTCAATTACTCACCCCAGAGTTTTAGAAAGCTAATTGTTATGCAGTGAGGGTTTATATCTATTATAAATTTTCATTATATACTAGAAATAACATTTTGGTTGGATTGCCCCTTTAGGGCAGTACAAGGGGCATGGATGATCTGCAAAGCCATTCGACCAATCAGAAATCCTCTCCTAAATTAGTCGCCTGTAGTGCACCATCATCCTGTTGGTTGCTGTGGTTATTGGAATTTTCCATCTTCATCATCATCAACATCATCAAATGTTCCCATGGTGGATTAAAACTCAGGCTCATTCTTGCAGCTGCTGATGTAATTCATGGAAAATGAAGCTGTTTAGTTACCTTTGTTAGGTGATAATGAATTTTCTGTCTTCAGAGGAAAATGAACTGGAACAGATTTTTGTTTTTCAGTGTTTTTTTCATCGACACATTGTTCACTGGTTATCTACAGAGTATTATACCCACACAGTGTTAATTGCTTTTTTTTTTTTTTGGCCTGTGCGTTCAGATTAGTTAACTTTTCACAAAAGTTAAATCAGATTCAGTATTGGGTTGCATCCTCCTCGATATTAAAGGCACTTACACAAAGCAAAATGCCTGTGTTGTTGGTCTCAGATGGAAACTATTCTCTGAATCAAGTGCCTGATACTAGATACTTAGATTGCATAAAGTGGATCTTTTAGTTTACAACTCTAGAGTAGCATTTCTCAACCAGGGTGCCCAGCCACCCTGGGGTGCCTTGAGGCTTCTTCAGCGGTGCCTTGGCAAAATGTCTAAAAATTGCCCAAAACTTGTATACAAGCCAGCGGGTGGAACAAGCCCGCCTCTTAGTTACAACAAAGCCACAGGTTTTCAATGTGCACCATTACCACCTAGCTGCCAGCATCCTAGCAACCAATGACATCATCATTTGATAAGGAGGATGTCAGCTGCCTGCACAGCATCCTAGTTTGACCCTCCCTTGCCCCTCTCCATCAATGCTGGGGTTACATTAGCTCAGTGATGGAGAAAACTGAGGGAGAGGAGAAACATTGGAATACTGGTCAGTACCAGTGTGCAAAAGTGTATTTGCTTCAGAAGAATAAATCACCTCTAATGTTGGGTGTCCTACATGTGTGGATGTTGCTGCGTTATATAAAACTATCAGAATAGTTTTTCACATTTTAGAATGGGGTGCCCTTTTAAAATTATGGACAGTCTAGGGGTGCCTCAAGACTGTTCATAATTTTAAGGTGTGCCCTGGGACTATCCATAATTTTAAAGGGTGCCTTGACTGAAAAAAGGTTGAGAAACACTGCTATAGAGTAATGCACTGAGCCAGGTTGCCCCAGGGGGAGTATCCATGACCAGGAAGTGGGTTTATGATACTGGGTGTCATTCAACCTGAAAGGCTGAGGACATCTACTGGTGGATAACAATTACTGCACGGGACAGCTCCAGCTCAGAGGTAAATATTACAGCAAAAGATACAAACAAAACTCATATTTAGGTCTCCTGAAAAAATATTATATACATTGATAATTAAATCAACCCTGTCATCATAAAAGGAAATTAGAAACAAGCAAAAGAATAGAGTGAATAGACCTTTGCTGTAGCCTGTGACACCAGAATGCTTCTTCATTTAAAAACAATTCTCCACTGAAGTCTGCTGGGAAACCAACTAATGGGTAGACCATACCCAACCCCATGGGCCAGTAATGGCCCACAGGCCCTAAGCTCAGTAGACTCTGACAGCTTGAGGATAATATTTAACCCCTAGGGTATTATCGGAGTAATCTAACACCAACACTTCTGAAAGAGTCAGTCTTGTTGGTCTCTCGCAGCTCTTAATTTCCTCTCGTTGACCTGTGCCCTGTAGTGACGGTCAGCGCGGGGAAGGGGGGGGGGGCTGGAATCAGCGACTCCTGCAGGACAGACAGGAGAATGACACTCCTAGAAGTGTTGGTTTTCCCATTGGACTTCAGCAGAAGTTTTCTCTTGAATGGATTCTGATGGTAAATATTCAGTACTTTGCAGGGTCAGTTTAGAGGTCTATTTATCAAAAATAGCACACAGCCATCACAAAAAATGTCTAACATTTTTATTTCCTATAACCGTCCATGACATCTAGTGGCCATATTGTGGTATTTTCCTGTTTGAGGTATTTAAGGAAATATGGCCACTAGATGGAGATGACAATCATAGGAAACAAACATGTTCTACACAGCAAATTTTTCATAAATTGATTCCTAAATATCAACATATTTATTAAGTCTTTGAAGAAGGTCTCCTATTTTTCTTCCTAATTTTAGCAAATTACTAGAATTAATTTGAATTCAATAGAGTGCAGCTGTGCAGGCTGAGCCTGATGAAGATGGGTTAACAATGCAGAATATGTCATTAAAAGGCCCATCCATATTTATATAACCTGTTTACAACGCTGTTGTATTCAAGCTTTCACAAAAACTACACCGGACCGGCCATCTTCTGTGCATGGTAATACTGTGTACTTAATTTTGACAATAAAGTTTAATTAACAGTAATTAAGTTGACGAGCTGCGGCAACAGGCAGAATATGAATAATTGTGTTATTGATATTTCAGATGAGTAAAAAAAAAATTATTTTTGCACGGTGGAAACCAAGAAGGTTTGTGTTGCGAATTGCGCATTTTTATTTTTAATTGAGAAGTGACTTGAATGGGATTTAGGTGTATGCATGCAGCTGCTGTTTGTGCGTTATAGCTGGGAACAGTTCCTAATGTTTTATTATATCACACAGCTTGCAGATACTAGAGTTGTAAAAAATGGCTAAATGGTTAGCACTTCCACCTGGCAGTACTAGGGTTGTTGGTTTGAATCCCAACCACGGCACCACCTGACTGGAGTTTGCATGTTCTCCCTGTGCCTGCGTGGGTTTCCTCCGGGTACTCTGGTTTCCTCCCACACTCCAAAGACATGCTGTTAGGCGAATTGGCTTCTGTCTAAATTGTCCCCAGTATGTGTATGAATGTAAGTTGGGGACCTTAGATTGTACACCCCTTGAGGGTTAGGGACTGATGTGAATGTACAATATATATGTAAAGTGCTGCGTAAATTGACGGCGCTATATAAGTACCTGAAATAAATAAATGAATCAAGACAAATAGGTGGACCTGCCAACTATTAATATGCCTATACTGATTTTTCTGCAACAGTGTACTCAAATACATACTAAAATAGGAGCCCTGTCCTATAGACACACTACTCCTGGACACATTGATTGCCAGTCATGTCTCCAGATACCATGGCAGTGGTCACATGATCTCAGCCAAAGACAAGGTCTAGTGTTGCAGCAGAGCTGCTGCCTGACAAGCCTCAGTACCCATCCATTGCAAATCATGGCACTTAATTCCAAGGCATTGATCACATGGTCTCGGCCAAAGGGGTGAACTAGCTTTCAGGCTGTGGACTGGCAAGCTCTACATGAAAGTCAAAGAGGCGCTATACATGCATAGACAAACCTTATACTACAAAAGTATATCTCTAGTCAAAACCTTTTTTCTTTTTTACTTTTGGAAACATATTTGAAGAGTAAGAACCCCTGTCAGGTTTTTGCTGGCTGAGTCCTTGGTGAGATATATATATTATTATTATACAGTATTTATATAGCGCCAAAGGATATGCTCAGCACTGTACAGTAGCAAGGGGGACAGAACATGAGACAAGACAGTAACAATACAATACACGAGGGGTTCGAGGGCCCTGCTCTTTCGAGCTTACAATCTAGGAGATATTTATTTTTTATTTCTATTGAATTATTTAAAAATATTCACATTTAAAAAATATTGAAAAATATGTGTATAATACACACACGTGTATATATATATATATATATATATATATATATATATATATATATATATAAAAATCTAGTATATAGAACTACAATCTTCAGCATGGGCGGGGACATATTAAATCATCAGGCAGAGCTGTGGACTGACAAGCTCTACATGAAAGTCTCCTAAGCTCCTTAAATTTTTCAAGTGTGATATTTGTATTCCAGAAACTGCTTTTCTTCCTGTTAGGTAAGTTAATCAGCGGCAGTTTCAAAATTTACTAGTATATAGAACTACAATCTTAAGCATGGGCGGGGACATATTAAAGCATAGGCTGGCTTTAAGACTTCAATCAGCTAAACGCCTCCCTGTTTTGTTTTTCTTTTTAAACAAAATCTGATTTTCCTAAAAATGCATTCATTGATGGGTCTTAAAATACAGTTCCACTGTAAAAGGGACTATAGGGTCAAAGAGGCGCTATGCATGCATAGACAAACCTTATACTACAAAAGTATATCTCTAGTCAAAACCTTTTTTTTTCTTTTTACTTTTGGAAACATATTGGAAGAGTAAGAACCCCTGTCAGGTTTTTGCTGGCTGTGTCCCTGGTGGGATATATATATATATATATATATATATATATATAATTTTTTTTTTCAATTTAATTATTTAAAATTATGTAAAAAAAATAGAAAAATGTGTATAATACACGCACACACATACATACATTTATATATATATATATGTATATATATATATATATCTATATATATATAGATATATATATAGATATATATCTATATAGATATAGATATATATATATAAAATTTACTAGTATATAGAACTGCAATCTTAAGCATCATCGGGGACATTTTAAAGCATAGGTTGGCTTTAAGACAGCTAAACACCCTCCTGTTTATATTTTCTTTTTAAACAAAATCTGATTTTCCTAAAAATGCATTCATTGATGGGTCTTAAAATACAGTTCCACTGTAAAAGGGACTATAGGGTCAAAGAGGCGCTATGCATGCATAGACAAACCTTATACTACAAAAGTATATCTCTAGTCAAAACCTTTTTTTTTTTCTTTTTACTTTTGGAAACATATTGGAAGAGTAAGAACCCTTGTCAGGCTTTTGCTGGCTGTGTCCCTGGTGGGATATATATATATATATATATATATATATATATTTTTTTTTTTTTTAATTTAATTATTTAAAATTATGTAAAAAAAATATAGAAAAATGTGTATAATACACACACATACACATATATATTATTTATTATTATTTTACATTTTTATGCTTATTTTTTTACATTTATTTATTTGCATTATTACAAAAGAAAAAAATATTTGTTATTATGTAAACTATTTATCTCTCTCTTCTCTCCAATTAAATAATATTATATTATATTTTTATATTTCCGTATATATATATATATATATATATATATATATATACATATATATCTTATATTATTATATATACATAATATAGGTTGTACTTTTTCTCTTCACATTATTCAAAATTAAACAAATATTAAATATTTATAGTATAAATATGTACCAGTAATAGTTTTTATTTGCTATGTATATAGAAATAAAAAATATTTAAGCAAAATGTTATGCTTTACACACCTACGGGGCATGTTAAAAAAATATATATTTTACATAATTCCATGAGTGTGATCTGTTAAATCAGGCTACATCTATGAGTAACAGATAACATAGCAAGGCTTCTGCTAATATCATCAAGGCCTTCCCAGAGCAGGAAAGCCAGATCACGGCAACCAAAGTTTAATTGCAGCCTCCAAGTTACCATGGCAACCCAAGCCTGCAAAGGACATGAAGCCACACAGACAGTAAACAGATGGAAGATGATGAAACAGCAGATGATCAATTCCCTGACATTACCTACAGATGTGGATGTATGCAGAGCCAGCAAAAAACATCTACCACTTTTGTGTGGCAGAGGCAGTGATTGCTGCAAACACACAGTGGCTGCCCATGTTCACACACACAGAGTATCAGAGACTTCTAAAAGTTACTGACACAAGTAAACTGCAACTATGGAAGTATGCAGCCCAGGATGTCCTGTGGTACTGGGATCTATGTGTGTAATATTACATTCTCCACCTGGAGTGTATTACTCTACGCACTTCACTCATTCAAGTAGACTTTCCAGGAGTGCTATGGCAGATCTGAGCAAATAAGGACCCCAGAAGCATTGACATCAAAATTCCCCTGAAATCCCCCTACCCTGAATTTAAATGGCAGTTGTGTGCATTGAAGCTTAGAGAGCCAAAAGAGATAAATGGTTACATGGGGTGCAGATTTCCACCTATCTGCTGCGGGAGGCACCAGGGACCAAGGGGCAGGGTGAGAACAGTCCTGGTGAGAACCATAGAATATAGCAGCAATTATCCTTTCCCTTCTTCCTTCCTTCCTTCATTCCTTTCCAGACTTAATGAATATCTTTCTTTCTTTCCATTTTGTATATTCCTTTCTTACCTTCTTCCTTCCTTTTTTTTACAATTTTTCAGTGAGGAAAAAAGTGTTTCTATGTAAAATAAAGATTGTGTGCAAATAATTTAAACCATACAGTATAAAAATGTTTGTTTCCAAATATCTAAATGTAGCTTTATACTTTGGGTCTAGTTTATTGTATGTTCTTTCCTTCCCTCCTTTCTTAATTCTTCCCTTCCTTCTTTCATTCCTTCCTTCATTCTAGACCTGATCACTTTCTTTCTTTCTTTTTCTTTCTTTCTTTCTTTCTTTCTTTCTTTCTTTCTTTCTTTCTTTCTTTCTTTCTCTCTCTCTCTCTCTTTCTTTCTTTCTCTCTTTCTTTCTTTCTTTCTTTCTTTCTTTCTTTATCTCTCTCTTTCTTTCTTTCTCTCTTTCTTTCTTTCTTCTTCACTTCTTCCTTCCTTGCAATTATTTAGTGGGGAAAACAAAGTGTTTATGTGTAAAATAAAGATTGTATACAACTATCTAAAAACGTACAGTATAGAAAAGGTTTGTTTCCAAATATGTAACTGTAGGTCTAGGTTAATGTTCTTTCCTTCCCTTCTTCCTTCAATCATACCTTGATCACTTTCTTTCATTCTTACTTTTTTTTCTTTATAAGCTTAGAAACTAAAAAAAACTTGTAAATTTAGCTTTTATAAATATCTTTTTGTATTTTTCTTTCTTCCTTTCTTCCTTCCTTCCTCCCCTCTAGACCCAATCAATAATTTTTTTTCCCTTTCTCTTTCTTTCTTTCTTTCTTTCTTTCTTTCCTTTCTCTTTCTTTCTTTCTTTCTTTCTTTCTTTTCCTTTCCTTTCCCTTCTTTTTTTTTCTTTTCTTTTCTTACTTCCTACCTTCTTTTTCTTTTCTTTTCTTTCTTCCTACCTTCCTATTCTTTTCTTTTCTTTCTTCCTACCTTCCTATTCTTTTCTTTTCTTTCTTTCTTCCTACCTTCCTATTCTTTTCTTTTTTTTCTTTTCTTTTTCTTTCTTTCTTTTCCTTTCTTCTTTTCTTTCTTTCTTTTCCTTTCCTTTCCCTTCTTTTTTTTCTTTTCATTTCTTTCTTCCTACCTTCCTTTTCTTTTCTTTCCTTTCTTCCTACCTACCTTCCTTTTCTTTTCTTTCCTTTCTTCCTACCTTCCTTTTCTTTTCTTTCTTCCTACATACCTTCCTTTTCTGTTCTTTATTCCTACCTTCCTTTTCTTTTCATTCCTTTTCTTTTCTTTCTTCCTACCTTTCTTCACAGAATTATTGGTATCACAGATGCACCCTGTAATAACTATTTAGGTGTAAAATAATAAAGGACAGAACCTTGACATTTGGATTACTTCAGGCATGATAAGCCTACCAATGGTTAGAGAAGATATCAATTGATATGGGGAAATCTGGGTTTGGCATGCTGAGTACAGAATGGTCATCTTTGCTGTGTGTTGAATATTCGCTGCCTACAGTCTTCCCTTTCAGTGGGGACCTCCAGGTTCCTGTCCGTTCCTCCAGAAGCACAGCGCTGGTCCTCATAACTCAACAAACTGAGTCACGGTCTATCTGCTTCCTTCCGCTGCCTTTTCTAATTGAGTCAGCAGATGGGAAGCGCATGTGGATAGATGATGACAATGAGAGATTTCACATCAAACAGATGCAGGCCTTGATCCAGCTAATAATCGTGTCCATATTATTATCATGCGGCGCAGTCTGTGCTGAATTTCACAGACCATACAGGCCTGACCATATGATACCATCAGATTCATCCGCCAAGAACCATTCATTGGTTAACTTTGTACATTATTTTTTATCATCACAGAATAATGTTCTCTGGAACGTGTTCATTTCACAGACTTATGTTCATAACTTTGCTGGGCAAAATGGCCATTTAAATCCAATCACTAAGATCTTAATGATCATTTCAAAAGTTATGTTCAATACTTTTAAATCTGTAGCTTTCTTATAAAATAACCTCTGGTGATCCTGCCATGAAGGTCCTTGTCAAGGCACTTCCTGTTATGAGATTACAACGCCCAATCCCTGCCACCTGGTTTTGCTCCTGCGTAGTCGAGTCCTTTCACATGGGCAGACTTGTTTAGTGTATCCACTTGCTCAGCAGGTGATCTGTCCGCCAATCCCCCTGAGCAAGAGGATGACAGGTCTGTGTCTGCTCCGCTGCTGCAGAGCGGACACAGAGCAGCTCACTGTCCTCAAAGGGTGGTTGGATGGAAACGGACTGATCCGACGGACAGAAGGGGAATTGGATCCCCATCTGTTTATTTTTTGTGGGTCAGATCAGGGGCGGACTGACCATTTGGAAACTCGGGCACTGCCCGAGGGCCCGGGGTCAGTAGGGGGCCCCATGAGATGCCCCTGGTACCTTTTACATAGGCTTTTTTGAGTTTGGGCAAGGACATAGGGGCCCCATGATCCCCTATTGCCAGGGGGCCCCATGAGTTGTCAGTCCGCCCCTGGGTCAGGTTGGATTGGATGTCGCTTCATAGAGGAGAATGGAGGTTCCGATCGGGTCCACCTGAAAAACTGGCAGGCGGACCCAATCAGAACCTCCACATGAAAGGGGCCTTACAGTCTTAAGCTTGCCTTACACCTGTAGAATTTCACTAGATAAATGTTCATTGAGGTATCTAAGAGGTAAAGGGGACACCTCATTTTCAACCAGAGTGAGCAAAAAAATCAAAGGACAAGGCTGGAAAAGTTTTGGCGAATCTAATGGGAACAAGTTTTGGCACCTCTAGCACTGAATGTAAGTAGTGGTGAGGTGTGGCGGGTGTGCTGGAAAGTCTATTATTGCTGGCTGTTGGGGAATCTGTTATTGCTGGGGGAGAATAGTTGCTGCAGGGGGGGGTCTATTGTTGCTGGAGAGGTCTATTGTTGTTGGTGGGGGATCTATTATTGCTGGGGGGGTCTTATGTTGCTGGGGGGGGGGAGGTCATTTGTTATTAGGAGGCATCTACTGTTGAGGTAGGAGTCTATTGTTGCTTGCTGCTGGAGGGTCTATTGATACTGGCTGCTGGGAGATCTATTGTTATTTGGGGTGGTTATTTGTTGTAGGGGGTCTATTGTTACTGGGGAGGTCTATTGTGGCTGTTGGGGGATCTATTGTTGCTGGGGGTGTTATGCAGCTGTGGGGTCAATTGGTGCAGGCATGGATCTCCTGATGAGGGAGTCTATTGTTGCTTGCTGCTGGAGGGTGTATAGATACTGGCTGCTGGGAGATCTATTGTTGCTGAGGTGGATCTATTGTTACTGATGGGTATTGTGTTGTGGGGGTCTACTTTTGCTGGGGAAGTCTGTTATTGCTGGTGGGAAATCTATTGTTGCTGGGGATGGGGTCAATTGTTTCTTGGAGGGATCTACTGTTCAGGGTGGAGTCTATTACTGCTTGCTGCTGGAGGGTCTATAGATACTGACTGCTGTCAGATCTATTGTTGCTGGGGTGGATCTATTGTTAGTGAGGGGTATTGTGTTGTGGGAGTCTGTTTGTTGCTGGGGAGGTCTATTGTTGCTGCTGGGAGATCTATTGTTGCAGGGGGTTAATTGTTACTTAGAGAGATCTACTGTTGAGGAAGGAGTCTATTACTGCTTGCTGCTGGAGGGTCTATTGATACTGGCTGCTGGGAAATCTATTTTTGCTTGGGTGGATCTATTTTTACTGGGGGATATTTGCTGAGGGGGTCTATTGTTGATGGGGGTATCTATTTTACTGCTTTTCTTATTATTAACAAATTCCATAGAAATGACTTAGCACCAGAAAATGATGCTTGGTTCTGTATTCTCTAAAAGGGGCGGTACTGGGAGGTGGGTAGGAGGTGGAACCAAGGGACGATGCTCAGAGGTGGGTAGGGGGCGGAGACAAGGAGTGACTCGGAAGGGGGAGTACTTTACTCTAGAGACTACAATCGGCTGTTTCATTACACATCACACAGGCACGGTCCACTGTTGTCACCATCAGGAAATGCCATGCAGCCATCCCTTGAGTGCATTTAAAGAGAAAGTGGCTGCAAAGGGGCTGCCGGAGATCAGCAGGACAGACATGCAAAAAATAAATTAAAGACATGTTAAATGAGTATTTTATTTATGAAGAAATGACAGTTGCTTATAATACACAGTGTATACCTGAAGCCTGAAGTGAGCGGCATTTTAGAGAGTGGATAACCTTTGCAATAATCTTTATGATTTGACTTTTATATACAAAATACTGAAACAAACCCAACTGAGCTGTGCCATAACGCTTTTAGTAAATTGAAAAATATATATATTTCCGATCATAAGAAAAAGTAAAATAGGGCATAATGCATGGTAATGAAAATTCTGTATGCGTTGTGCTTTTTGTGAACTGAGCCTAATGTATAATAAGAGTGCAATAAAATAAGTGTCCTTCAGTCAATGTTACTGTTTTTCCACATAAAGGTATTTGTTTGCACTGCTTTTAGTGAAAGCTGAAGTCTAGGAACAAAAATGTTCTTCAGTAGCCACAAAGGATATAAACCCACTTTGTGTGCATTAAAATGTACAAACCCAGATATTACCTTGTGACATCATCACTGTGCTAGTGCATGAACAGCTTCTCCAGTGCTCAAAAGCAAAGTCACCGTAATGAAAGAGTGGAGATGGTATTCCTCTGGGATGGTGATTAGATGGTGCAGCCCTCCTCAGACAGGGGAATCCAAACACAAACTAAAAGAGAACACACAGCCTAGAGCGGCCCTTTGCCTGCCTCTGTCCGGCCCTCGAGATACTATTCCTTCCACTGACACCAACAAGTAGGCATTATTTCTTCCACTGGCACCAACTATGGGGCATTTTTCCTTCCACTGACACTAATCATGGGACACAATTCCTCCCACTGATATAAACAATTAGATACTATTCCTCCAATTAATACCAAGGATGGGGCATTATTCATTCCACTGACACCAATGGTAGGGCATTCCTCCCACTGACACCAATGATGTGGCACTATTCCTCCCACTGACACCAGTGTTAGGGCTCCATTCTTGCAACTGTCACCAATGATGGGGCACTATTCCTCCCACTAATACCAATGATGGGGCACTATTCCTCCCACTGACACCAATGATGGGGCACTATTCCTCCCACTGACACCAATGATGGGGCACTATTCCTCCCACTGACACCAATGATGGGGCACTATTCCTCCCACTGTCACCAATGATGAGGCACTATTCCTCCCATTAATACCAATGACTAGACACTATTCCTCCCACTAATACCAAGGATGGGGCATTATTCCTCACACTGACACCAATGATGGGACACTATTTCTCACACTGACACCAATGATGGGACACTATTCCTCCCACTAATACCAATGATGGGGCACTATTCCTCCCAATAATACCAATAATACCAATGATGGGGCACTATTCTTCCCACTGACACCAATGATGGGGCACTATTCCTCCCAGTAATACCAATGATGGGGCAATATTCCTCCCACTGACACCAATGATGGGGCACTATTCCTCCCACTGACATTAATGATGGGGCACTATTCCTCCCACTGACACCAATGATGGGGCACTATTCCTCCCACTGACACCAATGATGGGGCACTATTCCTCCCACTGACACCAATGATGGGGCACTATTCCTCCCACTGACACCAATGATGGGGCACTATTCCTCCCATTGATACCAATGATGGGGCACTATTCCTCCCACTGTCACCAATGATGAGGCACTATTCCTCCCATTAATACCAATGACTAGACACTATTCCTCCCACTAATACCAAGGATGGGGCATTATTCCTCACACTGACACCAATAATGGGACACTATTTCTCACACTGACACCAATGATGGGACACTATTCCTCCCACTAATACCAATGATGGGGCACTATTCCTCCCACTAATACCAATGATGGGGCACTATTCTTCCCAATAATACCAATGATGGGGCACTATTCCTCCCACTGACACCAATGATGGGGCACTATTCCTCCCACTGACACCAATGATGGGGCACTATTCCTCCCAGTAATACCAATGATGGGGCAATATTCCTCCCACTGACACCAATGATGGGGCACTATTCCTCCCACTGACATTAATGATGGGGCACTATTCCTCCCACTGACACCAATGATGGGGCACTATTCCTCCCACTGACACCAATGATGGGGCACTATTCCTCCCACTGACACCAATGATGGGGCACTATTCCTTCTATTCCCCACCTTCCACTGACTACAAGCATTTTTTTACTTCTACTGACGCTGGGACATTTTTTACTCCCACTGACCACTCCGTCCCTCCTAAAGTCTGAAGGACAGTAAACCGGCCCTTTGTTTAGAATGACCCCTGGTCTAGAGCATTACCCAAGATTTATTGAAATCAACAAAAAGCCAAAGGCATACTCACAAACATCAAAAATGAAAAGCATGACGCGAATGACTGATGGTCAACCAACATGGTGGGTTCCCAGAAAGAAGGAAGAGGCTTAGTATGGCCTTGAGGTGCCCAATGCATAAATTAGGAGACAAACATCTGTTGGCTTAAGCTCTGAGAAAGGGGGCATGTCCCCGAAACGTGTCAGTTGGACGACACTACCAGCAGTTGGGAACCCACCACATTGGTTGACCATCAGCCAGTCATGTCATGCTTTTTACTTGTGATATTTGTGAGTATGCATTTGCCTTTTCGTTGATTTCTTTCAATAAATCTTGAGTAATGAGCTAGGCATTTGCGCCCCCCTGTGTGTTCTCTTTCATCATCGCTATACTGTACAGCCCGTGCAGAGAGCAGAGCTATGGGAGGAGCTTAGCAGGCCCCACCCACTAATGTAAAGGAAGACAGTACGGTTACAATACAATTCTATACATGAGGGCTAGGAGGGTCTTGTTTGTGAGAACTTACAATCTAAATGCATGACAGGTCCTCTCTAACTACATTAGGGCTCGGCGGGAGATGGTATCTTACATAGCGGGATCGCAGCGCTCAGAGCCTTCGCACTTTTCTTTTATCTTCCACAAAGTAGAATTGCTTTAATGCACTGATTTACAAAGTAGGTCAATAAGGGTGTTAAGGATTTACTGCTAATGGCTGGATACGGATAATAAACACAACTAACAAGGGCTGATTCCAGGCAGTCATCTAAATAACAGTGCAGGCTGTACAGACGCATTCCGCCCGGAACCCATAGGGCCCTAAATGGTGCTACTACACGGTGCGGGGTCAGGCAGGCTAGGAGCCTAGACAATGACCCTGTTTCTTCTGGACTAAAATGGCCGGAGTGACGCACTGCAGCTAGACAGCGCTAGGATAAAAGGTGACACATGTGAATCACAGCTAGAGCGCATAGTACTGCAGCTGCACTGAAAAAACGCTCCGTTGTGAATGTAGCCGGATGATGGATGTAGCGATTTGTCATTTCAAAGGAGAGAAATCCCAGCATGCTGGTAAATCTCTGCTTGTGCCAGGAAGCCTTTCTAATACCCCAAAGTGCCATTGTCACTGATACCGAGCTCTGCCAGAGGCAAACGTCCGGAAAGTGCAGCATTGCTCATCTTTACTGTACTGTATGTATAGGGTCCAGATTGCTGCCGGCTTTTACAAGGCCTAAAGGGCCATTCAGGATCAAACAGAAGGATTTCATCTGTATTTCCTTCCTTCCTTCCCTCTTCTTTCCTTCCTTCCTTCCTTCCTTCCTTCCTTCTTTCCTTCCTTCTTTCCTTCCTTCTTTCTTTCCTTCCTTCCTTCCTTCCTTCCCTTCCTTTCCTCTTCTTTCTTTCCTCCCTCCCCCCCTCCCTTCCTTCCTTCTTTCCTTCCATCCCTCTTCTTTCCTTCCTTCCTTCCTTCTTTCTTTCCTTCCTTCCTTCCTTTCCTTCCTTTCCTCTTCTTTCTTTCCTCCCTCCCCCCCTCCCTTCCTTCCTTCTTTCCTTCCATCCCTCTTCTTTCCTTCCTTCCTTCCTTTCTTCCTTGCCTCTTTCCTTCCTTCCTTCCTTCCTTCCTTCCTTCCTTCCTTCCTTCCTTCCTTCCTTCCTCCTCTCCTTCCTTTCCTCTTCCTTCCTTCCTTCCTTCCCTCTTTTTTCCTTCCTTCCTCCTTTCCTCTTCTTTCCTTCCTCCCTCCCTCCCTCCCTCCGTCCCTTCCTTCCTTCCTTCTTTCTTTCCCTCATCCCTCCCTCTGTTCCTTTTTTTCTCAGCTTTTATTTTTAGTTTTGTATTCTCTTTCTTTCTTTCGTTCCTTCTTTCTTTCTTTCTTTCTTTCTTTCTTTCTTTCTTTCCCTTTTGTATCTACCTTCCTGCCTTCTTTCCTTCCTATCTTTCTTCCTTCCTCCATTCTAGACCCAATCGATCCTTTCCCTTTCTTTTCCTTTTCTTCCTTCCTTCCTTCCTTCCTTCCTTCCTTCCCTGAAGCCCCTATCACTGTACTTTTTCTTCCTTCCTTCCTTCCTTCCTTCCTTCCTTCCTTCCCTCATCCCTCCCTCCCTTTTATTTTTAGAGTTTTGTATTCTCTTTCTTTCTTTCTTTCTTTCCCTTTTGTATCTTCCTTCCTGCCTTCTTTCCTTCCTATCGTTCTTCCTTCCTCCATTCTAGACCCAATTGATCCTTTCCCTTTCTTTTCCTTTCCTTTCCTCAGGAAGTAAGGGGAATCCTGTTATGGAGACAAGTGGAAATTCACCTCCCTTCCTTGGATGTCTGTAGTATAGGAGATAAGAAACAATCTCCCCAACAATGACACACACGTTGAAAAACAAAAAACAGGTTTAACCCTTGCTCCAAAAAAAGGGTTTGGCTTTAACCTACAGTGACGATTTTTGGAATGAACTAGAATGCAAACAGAGGGGAAACATACAAACTCCATGCAGATAACAGCCTGAGTGTATTGTAAGACAAATCAGTGTGTGTACCTAGTATAAATGTAAACCTACTAAAGATTAATTTAATATAGAAAAGACAAAAAGCCATGTGAATCATCCTGTGGCGGCTTAGTGAAGTGTTCCCAATCCCTGAGAAGTCCCACTGTAGGTGCAGCAGGGATGGAGCGCAGCCAGCTCATGTCTGACTATAGAAGTGCAGTGCGATGAGACAGATAGCGATACAAGTGTGTGATTAGTGACGGGTGGGGAAGGTGTTTATAGATCGATGGTTGCACAGCCTGTGATGTTTTGAAAGCTCTGCCTTGATTCCATCAATTATTACAAACACTTTCATAGGTCAAATATTGAAGTACTGCGCACTGAGTATTTTCATTGCATTGTGCTTAGGTTGTTCTAATATAGAAAGTATTTCCTAAATAAGTTATGTGTTAAAGCTGAACTCCAGGCGCACAGACTTTCATTTAAATCTATTCCTCAATAGCCACAAAGAATACAAATCCTCTCTGCGTGCAGCATAAGACTTTACAAACCTAGATATTACCTTGGAAAGTAGCAGTGACATCATCACTGGGCTGTACAAAGCCTGTGCAGAGAACAGAACTGTGGGAGGGGCCCAGCAGGCTCCACCCACTACAAGCTGCTTGCAGAAAACTACAGGAGGGGGCGGAGACAAGACCAGTCACCCCGCACAAGAAGAGAGAGCAGCAGTGAGCGGTCCTCATTACAGGAAGCTCTGCACATAGGGAATGTTTTATACTGGATTACTACAAAGCACACCAAGATTCAAAGAAGAATACATAAAACTCTTTTTGCTGATACTGGAGTTCATCTTTACAGTGTACCTAAAGCCAGTATTGTTTTTTTTGCATATACAGTGGGGAAAATAATAATTTGATCCCCTACAGATTTTATAAATTGGCTAATTTTGATCATAGGTGTATTCTAAATGATTGAGGCAGAATATCAACCAAAAATCCAGAGAAAAACAAATGATATAAATGTTATAAATCCAGTTGCAGTTCAGTGTGTAAGATAAGTATTTGATCCCCAAGCAAAACATCACTTAGTAATTGGTGGAGAAACCCTTGATGGCAAGCACAGAGGTAAGACGTTTCTTGGAGTTGGTTACCAGGTTTGCACACATCTCAGGAGGGATTTTGGTCCACTTTTTCTTTACAGATCTTCTCTAAATCCTTAGGGTTTCTTGGCTGTCACTTAGAAATTCAAAGTTTCAGCTCCCTCCATACATTTTCTATAGGATTAATGTCTGTAGACCAGGGGCGGACTGATAACTCACGGGGCCCCCGGGCAATAGGGGATCATGGGGCCCCTGTGTCCTCGCCCACACTCAAACCACACCCAAAAAAGCCTATGAAAGGTACCAAGGGCATCTCACCTACTGACCTTGGGCAGTGACCGAGTTCCCAAATGGTCAGTCCGCCCCTGCTGTAGACTGGCTAGGCCACTCCATGACCTTAATGTGCTTCTTCTTGAGCCACTCCTTTGTTGCCTTGGAGGTATGTTTTGGGTCATTGTCATGCTGGATGACCCATCTTCCGTGTTTTGGCTGAGGGAGAAGGTTCTCATCCAGGATTTTACAATACATGGCCCTGTCCATTGTCCCTATCTCAATGTGGCAAAGTCAGCCTGTACCTTTAGCAGAGAAACAGCCCCAAAGCATAATGTTTCCACCTCTGTGCATGACTGTAGGGATGGTGTTCTTATGGTCATAGTCAGCATTTTTTTTCCTCCTAACACAGTTGAGTCAGGAGTCGAGTTAATGACAAAGGGCTCAATTTTGGTCTCATCTGACCACACCATTTCCTAATCCTTCTCTGAATCATTTAGATGTTCATTAGCAAACTTCAGACGGGCCTGACCATGTGCCTTCTTGAGGAGGGAGACCTTGCAGGCGCTGCAGGATTTCAGTCCATGACGGCATATCGTGTTACCGATGGTTTTTTTGGTGATTGTTGTCCCAACTGCCTTGAAATCATTCACAAGCTCCTCCCGAGTAGTTCTGGGCTAATCCCTCACTTTTCTCATGATCATCCTTACCCCATGAGGCGAAATCATGCATGGAGCTGCAGTCAGAGGGCGATTGATGGTTATTTTGTATTTCTTCCATTTGCGAGTAATCACTCCAACAGTTGTCTCCTTCTCACCAAGATTCTTGCTGATGGTCTTTTAGCCTATTCCAGCCTTGAACAGGTCTACAATCTTGTCCCTGACATCCTTTGACAGCTCTTTGGTCTTGCCCATGGGGGCGTCCAAAAAAGAGATTCTGTGGACAGGTGTTTTTTATACTCATAATGAGTTGTCATTGGGAGTCCCTTCTTAAGTTGACAGGACTAATCTGTGTACACAAGGAGCAGGGCCCTCCTATCCCTCTTGTATTGAACTGTATTGTTGCTGTATTGTCTCCCGTTATATTGTAAAGTGCTGAGCAAACTGTTGGCGCTATATAAATCCTGTATAATAATAATAATAATACAACATAAGCACATAGCCAGTCTGTGGGAGCCAGAATTATTGTTGGTTGATAGGGGATCAAATACTTATTTTACTCACTGAACTGCAACTCAGTTTATAACATTTGAATCGTGTGTTTTTCTGGATTTTTGATTGATATTCTGTTTCTATCATTTAAAATACATCTATGATAAAAATTATAAACTCTTCATTTCTTTGTAAGTGGGCAAACTTACAAAATCTGCAGGGGGTGATGGAACCACTGTCAGTGTTTTGTTATCATTGGGAGTGAGTTTTAGGAAGCAGTATTGACTCATAAGAAGCTATTATAACAACAAAGTGTAAGAAATTTGGGGACATTTATTTAAAACAAATACTGGATAGCAGAGATTTCCTTGGTGGAAGTGAAGGGTTTCATGCTACCTAGTCGTGGTGATTAGTCCGTTATCCCAGTAGAAAGGCCTCGTCTCCCCCGTGTCTGCAGATCTTTCCATCTGTATTTTTCCAAAGAAGAGGATACAGATTATATGTTCCAGCATGCCTGCTACATAATACTAATGAGAGGGCCAATTAACAGACATCCGCTCCTCTGCAATCAACATATTATGCCGGAACTGGTGAAAGGTGCTGCCAGTGGAGCCATCATGTACCATACAACACCTGATACTATACTTCTGCATGTGTTTTTGTACATGGAGGATGAAAATACATCCTGGTACCAGGGGCGGACTGACAACTCATGGGGCCCCCGGGCACTAGGGGATCATGGGGCCCCTGTGTCCTTGCCCAAACTCAAAAAAGCCTATGAAAAAGGCACCAGGGGCATCTCATGGGGCCCCCTACTGACCCCAGGCCCTCGGACAGTGCCCGAGTTTCCAAATAGTCAGTCCGCCCCTGCTTGGTACATATTTTAGCAGGACCATACACATATGCCTAAAACATTCCCCAGGGCATGATAAAGTGTATCCAAAGCCCAAGCATTTTTGAGTTTTAGATAAATCGGGAAGGGTTAGACCCCCTCTTGGGGTTTTTTATTGCTGTCTGTGCCCCCATTGGGGAGATTCACCCTCTATTTTTATGGAAACCATCAGGAGAGAAAGTTGTCACCAGAACAGGAACAGAGGGGAAATGTTTCAATGGGGACACCTTTTACCCCTTCACCGGGGATTGGATGCTGATACTAAATAAGGAAAATACTGGACAACAAATGATGACATACAGGATGGTTCAGGTCACTGATCAAGCAGCCAGAGTGGTGACCATGAACTAGCGCCAAATCCTATCCTTTGTGTCACAATTTGTTGTCTGTTATTGTCCCTATTTACTGTCGGCATCCAGGCTCTGATGAAGGGGAGCATTGAGCCCCCGAAATGCGTTTTTCTGTGACTTCCTGTTGTGAGAAATAAAGATTTACTGGACTTACAATATATCTAAGGCACTCTTGCTCTACACTTTTTAGACAACCCCAGGGACTCCAAAGATACTCCACTCGACCAAGAGCTGCCTCAACATTTAAATCTAAAGTCTTATCCGTCTTGGTTTGGGTTTAGTACTCCACCAAAATACCCGTTCTGCCCCGCATCCATGTAGTTTTTTTTTGTTGTTGTATTGAAATGCATTAGGTTACTATTGATCTGTGGTATGCTGACATCTAGCGGTGATTTTGGGCCACTGCAACTTGTTTACTGATGTCATTTTGCTCATCTTCCTCTGTTCTCCCCTTCTGTTTAATGCTAGTTAGTTTAGTCCTCCCTACTTCTTAAAAGTTCCCACCTCGATGTTAGTTATTCAGAGACAGGGTTTTGCGGAAAGTCATTGTCTTTTTACACTTCAAAAGGTTACAAAAACATCTGTACTGCAAATAGCTGAAGAAAAAATTGTCTTTTATTCCACTTCTCTGCCTATTTCAAGAGTTAAGCTGCCTGCAGATGGTGCCAAGTCAGCAGGTGACCATACTGTCCAGACAGACTGGGTCTAAAGAGGTATGCCAATGCATAAACTGGCATTTGAAACAGAACAATACCTATTGTCAAATGAGCACTGAAGACGCACTGGTCTGTCTGGGCTTACTGCCCACCAACATGCAGAAAACACAGACCAGGTGCCCAGATACAATGTGAGTATTTTGCCACAACAATCTATATTCTGTGTGATTTGTAAGCAGTTTTAATTATTAATATTTTCAAAAGATGATTGGATGATATAGTTAAAACAGAAGACGGGTTTAAAGGAGACATAGATGATTTAGACTTCCTGCCTGTCCTGGTGCATCTTGGGAGATTAATCACAAATCAAGAATCATCTAATCTAGCAGCAGCATATCAAAATAATCAGAAACAGATGCAATCTTGATGCTTTGTGTCTTGTAGGGAGTAATGTGATTCATGTATAATGTGTGTTCTCTGTTGTACTCCCCGCTCCCCCCAAACCCTCCTCAATATAAAAAGTCGTTCTCCTTAACTCCATCCTCTCCACGTGGTTCGAGCACATCAGCATGCTGGTCATTCTGCTGAACTGCGTCACCCTCGGGATGTTCCAGCCCTGTGAAGATGTGGAATGTTTGTCAGAAAGATGCACCATTCTGGAGGTAAGAGGACCTGTCCTGCAACATTGAACCATTATTCTAGTCGCAGTGCAATAGATGGAGTAAACCAGGGGCGGACTGACAACTCATAGGGCCCCCTGGCAATAGGGGATCATGGGGCCCCTGTGTCTTTGCCCAAACTCAATAAAGCCTATGAAAAAGGTACCAGGGGCATCTCATGGGGCCCCCTACTGACCCCGGGCCCTCGGGCAGTGCCCAAGTTTCCAAATGGTCAGTCCGCCCCTGGAGTAAAGTTTAGGTTTTTTTTCGCTGCCAGAGCCGTTTTTTCATTTTTTGCACACGTGTTTAAAAAATCATTTTAGGCCTAAAGCGGGGGTCTCCAAACTTTCCAAACAAAGGGCCAGTTTACTGTCCTTCAGACTTTAGAGGGGGGCTGGACTGTGGCCATTGGGAATAGAAATTGCCCTGTCATCAGTAGGAGTAAACATTGCCCCTTTGGCATTAGGGGGAGGAATAGTGCCCCATCATTGGTGTCAGTGGGAGGAATAGTGCCCCATCATTGGTGTCAGTGGGAGGAATAGTGCCCCATCGTTGGTGTTAGTGGGAGGAAAAGTTCCCCATTGTTGGTGTCGGTGGAAGGAATAATGCCCCATCGTTGAAGTCAGTGGGAGGAATAGTGCCCCATCATTGGTGTCAGTGGGAGGAATAGTACCCCATCGTTGGTGTCAGTGGGAGGAATAGTGCCCCATTGTTGGTGTCAGTGGGAGGAATAGTGCCCCATCGTTGGTGTTAGTGGGAGGAAAAGTGCCCCATTGTTGGTGTCAGTGGGAGGAATAATGCCCCATCTATGGTGTCAGTGGGAGAAATAATGCCCCATCGTTGGTGTCAGTGGGAGGAATAGTGCCCCATCATTGGTGTCAGTGGGAGGAATAATGCCCCATTGTGGGTGTCAGTGGGAAGAATAGTGCCCCATCGTTGGCGTCAGTGGGAGGAATAGTTCCCCATCGTTGTTGTTATTGGAAGGAAAAGTGCCCCATTGTTGGTGTCGGTGGAAGGAATGATGCCCCATCTATGATGTCAGTGGGAGGAATAGTGCCCCATCTATGATGTCAGTGGGAGGAATAGTGCCCCATCATTGGTGTCAGTGGGACTAATAATGCCCCATCGTTGGTGTCAGTGGGAAGAATAGTGCCCCATCCTTGGTGTCAGTGGGAAGAATAGTGTCCCATCATTGGAGTCAGTGGGAGGAATAATGCCACGTCGTTGGTGTCAGTGGGAGGAATAGTGCCCCATTGTTGGTGTTAGTGGGAGGAAAAGTGCCCCATTGTTGGTGTTGGTGGAAGGAATAATGCCCCATCTATGGTGTCAGTGGGAGGAATAGTGCCCTATCATTGGTGTCAGTGGGAGGAATAGTGCCCCATCGTTGGTGTCAGTTGGAGTAATAGTGCCCCATCGTTGGTGTTAGGGAGAGGAATAGTGCCCCATCATTGGTGTCAGTGGAAGGAATAGTGCCCCGTCGTTGGTGTCAGTGGGAGGAATAGTGCCCCATCGTTGGTGTCAGTGGGAGGAATAGTGCCCCATCGTTGGTGTCAGTGGGAGTAATAGTGCCCGATCATTGTTGTCAGTGGGAGGAATAGTGCCCCATCTATGATGTCAGTGGGAGGAATAGTGCCCCATCATTGGTGTCAGTGGGAGGAATAATGCCCCATCGTTGGTGTCAGTGGGAAGAATAGTGCCCCATCCTTGGTGTCAGTGGGAAGAATAGTGTCCCATCATTGGAGTCAGTGGGAGAAATAATGCCACGTCGTTGGTGTCAGTGGGAGGAATAGTGCCCCATTGTTTGTGTTAGTGGGAGGAAAAGTGCCCCATTGTTGGTGTTGGTGGAAGGAATAATGCCCCATCTATGGTGTCAGTGGGAGGAATAGTGCCCTATCATTGGTGTCAGTTGGAGTAATAGTGCCCCATCGTTGGTGTTAGGGAGAGGAATAGTGCCCCATCATTGGTGTCAGTGGGAGGAATAGTGCCCCGTCGTTGGTGTCAGTGGGAGGAATAGTGCCCCATCGTTGGTGTCAGTGGGAGGAATAGTGCCCCATCGTTGGTGTCAGTGGGAGTAATAGTGCCCGATCATTGTTGTCAGTGGGAGGAATAGTGCTCTGTTGTTGATGTCAGTAACAGGAAATATGCCCCATTGTCCGTGTCTGTGGGAAGAAAAGTGTCCAAAGGGCCGGATAAAGGCAAGCAAAGGGCCTTTTCCGGCCCTTGGGCCACAGTTTGGAGACCACTCGCCTAAAGATTGCATAAGCCCCCAAAACATTATATATTTTCTGAAAGCAGACACCCTTTAAGGGTGAATACAATAGTAGTAGATGCAATTTTTTGATGTCACACGATATTACTGCAAAGGTCTAGGAAACCCAAACTTTCAGTAAACAATACACTAAAGTTCATTTTAGGACACACAAACACAATAAACTGCCCAATTTTTAGTAAAATATAGATGAGGTTGTGAAGTTTCTGGCGCTACCACAAATCCTAGCATAACATAATGAACCATAGCATGTGAATGGAAGATTAAAAGTCCACCGCACCAAGGTGCAGCAAATCTTCCAATTCTTGGTGTTTCAAAAATACAGTCTTGTGCCTGTGCCACCGATCTCCGACACCATCGTGAGAAAAACACGCTCACCGACACTCCAGGGACCCTTATATTACTAAAGGTCAGAAAGCGCTTGCGGGGATTTTATATACTCCTTCAGCCATAATGATCTTGTCCTTTCATCCGCCTTGCTCATATGTAGAACCACATCTCCATAAGAATGGACCAGGGGTTCTAATCTCTTTCCACTCTAATCAAAAAAAAAATAAAGTTTTACCTTCTAGGTATATTTTACGGTGGAATTTCACTCAATCAACTATTTTTAATCCTTATACTGCTAGCCTTAGTAAATAGATAAGAAGATATATCATATTTTCTTGTTTCAAACTTTTTTTTTAACGTTTCTTCAGTTACTTCCTGGTTTCTGGCCTAGGCAAATGATGTCATATATCCCAGGAGTCTTCAGGAGGGGAGGAGGGGCTTTCTCAGCTAAGAACACCCTCCTGCCTGCATGCCTGAGCCAAGGGCAGATGAATTTTAGGAAGTAACTGCTATATGAATCATCTGCCCTTATTCAAGATGGCCACAGCCAGAGACGCCAGGGGGTGTTTTTCAAAGTGATTTCTCAGAAAAATAAAGCATGGAGACATGGGTGGATGGGGCAGTTTGCTTTTTTAAAAATGAATTAACCCCTTGGCACTGGCGCCTCTCGGCCCTTTAAGGGGTTTTGTGAGGGTTTAGGGTCATGTGACCACCATGATTGGCTGTCGCATGATTGGAAAGCTCCCGACTGCAAGTAGTGATCGGGACCTTCCATGAGGCGCCAGTAAATGTGCCGGGAGCACACAGGGTGCATATCTTCTGTTTATAATGGGAGCTCAAATATGTGTTCCCTTGGTGTCAGGGCCCAGCCGCCCGACAGGTCGCATATTTGAGTACGCTCGGCTCCAAGAGTAGTTAAAATAGTATTTTGTTTTGTGGTGTTCAGATGAATTGTAATTCTGCTTTAAGATCAGGAGTTGGTAGGATGGGCTTCCAATCATGTGACTACTGTGACAGCCAATCACAGTTAACATATGATCAGGAAAGCCAGGAAATAAGATCCCTTTAAAGGACCGGCAGAAAGGGTTTAATGCTGCTTCGGAGTTTGCTGCCAATGTGGGGAAGTTGGGAGTGAGAGGTGCATGCTGAGAAGATAACACGCCAGCAGCACAGAGAGCGTGTTCTGTGTCAGTATATAGGCTGATCACACTCACAGACACTTAGGACAGCCAATCACAGTTAACATATGATCAGGAAAGCCAGGAAATAAGATCCCTTTAAAGGGCCAGCAGAAAGGGTTTAATACTGCTTCGGAGTTTGCAGCCAATGTGGGGAAGTTGGGAGTGAGAGGTGCATGCTGAGAAGATAACAAGCCAGCAGCACAGAGAGCGTGTTCTGTGTAAGTATATAGGCTGTTCACACTCACAGACACTTAGGACAGCCAATCACAGTTAACATATGATTAGGAAAGCCAGGAAATAAGATCCCTTTAAAGGGCTGCCAGAAAAGGATTAATGCTGCTTTGGAGCTTGCAGCCAGTGTGGGGAAGTTGGGAGTGAGAGGTGCATGCTGGGAAGATAACACGCCAGCAGCACAGAGCGCGTGTTCTGTGTCAGTATATAGGCTGTTCACACTCACAGACACTTAGGACAGCCAATCACAGTTAACATATGATCAGGAAAGCCAGGAAATAAGATCCCTTTAAAGGGTTGCCAGAAAGGGCTTAATGCTGCTTTGGAGCTTGCAGCCAGTGTGGGGAAGTTGGGAGTGAGAGGTGAATGCTGGGAAGATAACACGCCAGCAGCACAGAGCGCGTGTTCTGTGTCAGTATATAGGCTGTTCACACTCACAGACACTTAGGACAGCCAATCACAGTTAACATATGATCAGGAAAGCCAGGAAATAAGATCCCTTTAAAGGGCTGCCAGAAAGGGCTTAATGCTGCTTTGGAGCTTGCAGCCAGTGTGGGGAAGTTGGGACTGAGAGGTGCATGCTGGGAAGATAACACGCCAGCAGCACAGAGAGCGTGTTCTGTGTCAGTATATAGGCTGTTCACACTCACAGACACTTAGGACAGCCAATCACAGTTAACATATGATCAGGAAAGCCAGGAAATAAGATCCCTTTAAAGGGCTGCCAGAAAGGGCTTAATGTTGCTTTGGAGCTTGCAGCCAGTGTGGGGAAGTTGGGAGTGAGAGGTGAATGCTGGGAAGATAACACGCCAGCAGCACAGAGAGCGTGTTCTGTGTCAGTATATAGGCTGATCACACTCTCACAGACAGGCAGGAATTTTTGTATCGTTATTGATGAGGACAGCTTCACGCAGACATGGTTTATAAGAACTACTGTATACAGCAGCAAGATGCATTGCTATGCTGTTGGCACAAAAAAAAAAAATGAAATAGCAGAAACTTCAGTCTTTGTTTTGCCCTTGTTGTGTTGTCACCGGCGGGTTGTCAAGGTCGATTTTACAGCTGTTTAAACTTGCTCAGGTGGCTGCGGCAGGTACTCCTCTATCTGGCTGCCATCAAAACAAGTATGCAGAATGTTCCACTCTGGCACAGGTCTTGTGGGAGAAGAGTTTATTTAAATCCCATACCGAAATAGAACATAGCATTATATATTATTAACAACAACAACGGCGCAACCAATCCCGTCCGTGGAAGCACGCCGACTTCTGACCCACCAGGGAGACAGATCATTCAAAGCTCAACTCCAGGCAGATATACAAGACACAAAGGAGCACAGCTTTATATTCAATTAGACATCATTACATGTATTTCCTTTAATATAATCAATGTAAGTACCTGACTGTGATTTGGTATCAGAATCTTGCGGTCCATGTACAGCAGCACTCAAACCGGGAGAGGGAGAAGCAGCACAAGCAGCTTATCAGTTCAAATGCTGACTAAAACGCATGCTGATTGGTGGAGAGAGCAGAGTGACAGAAGGATGATCTCATCACTCTGCTGCTTCTCTTTTCACAGGGCAATCACCAGCTAGGGGAGAGATAAGACCTAAGCACAGCAGGAGAGAGGGTCTGGGGCAGGGGCGGACTGACAACTCATGGGGCCCCCAGGCAATAGGGGATCATGGGGCCCCTGTGTCCTTGCCCACACTCAAAAAAAGCCTATAAAAAGGTACCAGGGGTATTTCATGAGGCTCCCTACTGACCCCGGGCCCTCAGGCAGTGCCCGAGTGCTCAAATGGTCAGTCCGCCCCTGGTTTGGGGTGTGGTGGTAGATTGCGGGCTGAAGGAGTCTATCCTCTGAACAACCGCATTAGGCGGCCAATCTGCCAATCAAACTACCAACAGGCTTTTTTTTGCAGTAGGAGAGAGGCCACCTCCCCTGCCAGACAGGGCTTTTCTATTTGGCTGAGCTGTGTAAATCTCAGGACTGAATGGACAGACATACAGTGAAGCAGCTCCTTTATATGTATGTCTTATGTGCATTTTGCTGTTTCCCTGAAGTTCAGCTTTGAAGAAGAACCAATTTTGCATAAAAATACAGGATCTTTATATGATATAAAGTTATACAGAGAGTGCATTTCTTTTTAATAAGAACTAAACCCCATAACAATATAGAAATCCGCATTATACATTACAAGGTAATAGAAAAGAAGATATTGGCTATAATTTCAACATTTGCGGTGGCATTTATGTGCTAAATAGAACCTAAGGCATGCTAAAATGACTGATGTCGTCCAATAACACAGATTGACAGGCCATTTTATCATGCCTAAAGCTTCATATACAAGTCCCTATAGGGGGATGTACAATGCACAGAGCCTGCACAGGGACAGCCGTACGCAGCCACCCATTGAGATGCATTGGAAGAGGAGGCTGTATGTGGTTATGCACCAGGGTTCACTTAAAGCACCCGTACGCTCACTGACATCCGAGCACAGATAGTGTGCGGTCAGATCATACGTCATGTGCAGGGGCGGACTGACAACTCATGGGGCCCTCGGGCAATAGGTGATCACGGGGCCCCTGTGTCCTTGCCCACACTCAAAGCACACCCAAAAAAGCCTATAAAAAGGTACCAGGGGCATTTCATGGGGCCCCCTACTGACCCCGGGTCCTCGGGCAGTGCCCGAGTGCTCGAATGGTCAGTCCGTCCCTGGTCATGTGCTTTATACAAAGCCCAGCACACAGCTACGCATGGCCGCCTCTTCTAATGCATGTCAATGGGCAGCTGTACACGGTGGCACGTTGTTTGCCATCTGTGTCCCATTGGGGAGATTTACCTTCACTTTCTGTCCCATCGCCAAAACAGATAGTGAGAGATAATCCCTACAAATTAAAGGGGAGCCCCAGTCACCCCGTGTAAAAATGAAAAGTCAGCAGCTACAAAAACTGTAGCTGCTGACTTTTAATAAACAGCCACTTACCTGTCCTACGATCCAGCGATGTGCACACCCCAGCCATTTTTTTCCACCTGTCCCCGGCGCTGACATCTTAACTGAGGGCACTTGGCTGTGAGAGCGTGTGCCCACTGTGCATTGGGATTGGTCCCGCACAGAGGCGGACTGACCATTTGGAAATACTGCCCGAGGGTCCGGGGTCAGTAGGGGGCCCCATGAGATGCCCCTGGTACCTTTTTCATAGGCTTTTTTGAGTTTGGGCAAGGACACCATGATCCCCTATTGCCCGGGGGCCCCATGAGTTGTCAGTCCACCCCTGGTCTCGCAGTCTTCTGGGACCTATGATGTGTCTGCAGGGAGGGAGGGAGGGAGGAGAACTTATTTTCTGATCGCCTTGGGGGCAGTTGGAAAGGAGGTGGTTGTCAAAATCTGGTACCCGCTCCCCAAATATGCCATTTCATAAAGAGGAGTGGGGGAGGAGGCCTTTAAGAGGATCTTCCTTTTTTGGGTGAGAAAATCCCTTGGGGCCCCCCTAGGTCCAGTGGTGTATTTAGATTTTGTGCTGCCCTAGGCAACACAAAAATCTGACAACGACCAACATCCCCTCCCCCTTCCCCCTCCTGTGGAGAGAGCCTGATACTGACCAAAATCACCCCTGCTCCCCACTCGGGAGAGATTTCCACTACTCCTTCCCCCCCAACCCCGGCGACACTCATCTTCAAAGCTCCGGACGTCCCTGGGTTTGAGAGTCAAGCCCTACATACACCATCAAGTAGCCCACAGCCTCTCTTGGATCCCACCTGGTTCCCATGGCGTGTGTCCCCCTTCTTTTATCCCTTCTTCTGAGGGGAGGTGCTGCCCCCCTGAAAAATGCCACTCAAGGCAACTTTTTTTGTCTTTTGAATAGAGTATTAGTTAGCCACCCTTGGTGAAATTTCCCTTTACTTTCTGCCCCAGAGACACAACAGGAAGTGAAAGGAAATCTCTCCAAAGTGAGGGGAAATTCTCTTTTTGCTGTCACCAGAGCAGGTGTCCCTATAGAAAAAATGTGTCCTCTATTCCTGTCCTGGTGACAACTGTCAAATTTAGATATTCCGTCACAGTGATCACCAGAAGAGAGAAGTGAAATTCCCCTAATGGGGACACACAGCGCAATAAAAACCTTTCGAGGAGAGGAGCTATAACTGTATAAACAATGAGTAGTGTGGGTAATAGCAAAAGATAAAAGTCAAATTACCATACAGCAAATAACCTAGCCCTATATAATAATCAATCAAGGATGAATGAAAAAGGGGCTTGTGAAACAGAACAGCTGAATATAAATTCTAAATGAATATTCAAAACCACCTTATTAGGATTAGCAATGCTAAAATTATACACACACATATATATATATATACACACCCTACAAAACAGAATAAAATTATTTTATATATATATATATATATATATATATATATATACACATACACAGTATATATATATATTATTAGTATATATACTATTAATAATATAGTATATATATTATATATAATAATATAGTATATATATTATTTATATATATATATATAGTAATTCTATTTTATATATACGTATATCCTGCAAAACATATCAAAGCTATTAGGATTTTATTCTGTCTAGCGGGCGTGTTTTTACACACAGTATATATATATATATATACAGCCTACAAAACAGATTAAAATGATTTTTTATATATATATATATATATATATATATATAATATATATATATACACACACACAGTATATATATATATATATAAAGTAATTTTATTTTATATATATATATATATATCCTTCAAAATATATTTAGCTGTTCGAATTTTATTCTGTCTAGTGGGTGTGTTTTTAAATTGTTAATTCTAATTTCTACTAAAGTATTACCATGTATGTATTTGAAATTAATATACATCTGGTTCTAAAGCTCTTTCGTCATTCATCCCTGGATTCAGCAATAACAACACGACAGGGTTGCTCACACTTTTTACGCTAACTGAAACCTCAAAAAATTTAGGTGTTGGTTTTATAAACACTCTAGGACTTGCTAAACTGATATACAATACCATTGAGAGGCCACTTTAGCATGCCTTTGTTTTTAAATGATTGAGTTGAAGCAGTAGCTAAACATCAAGTGATCAAGTGCAGCCCAGCTGATAACTCCTTAAAATAAAATAAATTGTCAATATGGGTGAACTAGAATTATTTTTTATAGAATTTATTTTCATGTATGAAGGGGCGGGTCCAGTGGGAAGAAAGGGGTGTAGCCAGGGGCGGACTGACAACTCATGGGGCCCCTGTGTTCTCACCCACACCCAAAAAACCTATGAAAAGCCAATGAAAAGGTACCAGGGGCATCTCATGGGGCCCCCTACTGACCGGAGCCCTCGGGCAGTGCCTGAGTTTCCAAATGGTCAGTCTGCCCCTGGATGGAGCTTAGTAAGAGAGGGAAGGACTTTACTGTAACAGGGATTCATCACTTAATCAAATTATTACCCAAGTGAACTTTCAAAAAAATGCTATAAAATGGCAGCAGCCTGGTTTCTGGGTATAGAATTGTTCTATAACCACTTCCTTCTATGCTGAATAGAAATAAGTTATTATTTCACATAGACATTAAAAATTGCATTTTTTTATGCTCCTAAAGTATACAGTTTCTGGAAAAAATAAATGAAGTGTGAGAATAGCCCAGGGGCATGTATGATAATGTCACCTTGAATGATACCAAGTCTTAGCGCCGTTCATTGGGGTCGTAGAGTTTACTTTATATGATGCCATAAAGTGTCGGGATGAATAACGCCTATTTGTATGCACAAAGCAGATTATTTTAAATGGCCGTGGTTTAGGAATGGTTCTCTGGGGACTCATCTCTTGTAGTGTAGACCTCGCTTTTCGTTTACCAGCAAGTGATTAGAAACAGACAGGAAGCTTCGTATTCCATCGATCACTGCAACAACCTAGACGACTCCCCATTTCCTTATACACATGTTGAAGTATATTAAAATTCTAAACTGTTCTTTTTTTTTTCTCTTTATTTTTCTTTAGTTTTTAGATCAGAGATAGGCAACCTAAGGCACAGGTGCTAGGTCTAGCACGCAATGTCATTTTCAGTGGCACCCAAACGACTGTCACGTGACACGAGAGCTAGCTCAGACTGGCTGCCGGAAGATCAAAGGCCGGTGGTCCCTGCTACCTATAAATTCAGGCTGTAATTGACAACTCACTGGACTGTCAACTACAAAGCCTGGCCTGCCCTTGTGTGCCCATGGTCCACCTACCTCCATGATGCATCATTGATGTTCAGGTGCTGGCCCTCCTCCCAGTACTGGCGTTGGCCTGCCTGCCCCTTGGATCTTGTCTCATGAGGAATGCTGCTTACCCTCTTCCTTCTAGTACAGGGGTCTCCTAAGTATTTGAGCAAAGAGCTAGTTTACTGTCCCTCGAGCTTCTAACCCTTCCAAATTTTATTTAAAACAAAAAAGTTTGGGCTTTACATACGTTTTATATATATATAATTTTCTTTTAGTTTTTTTTTAACATTTTTTTTTAGTTTAACCTCTTGGCGTCGGCGACTCCCGGCCCTTTAAAAGTTTCAGAAGCCGGGAGGCGGGGCGGGGTTTTAAGGTCATGTGACCGCCGTGATTCGCCATCATGGTGGTCACATGATCGGAAATTACATATGTGCTGAGAGCGAGCTCCCTGCGCGCTCCTAGCACATATGTCCGCGACTCCTGGAAAGGTCCCGATCTCCCCTTTCGATCGGGACCTTTCCGGGAGTCGCGGACATATTTGTTTATTTATTATTTATTTCAGGTACTTAAATAGCGCCATCAATTTTACGCAGCACTTTACATATATATTATACATTCACATCAGTCCCTAACCCTCAAGGGGCGTACAATCTAAGGTCCCTAACTCACATTCATACATACACATACTAGGGACAATTTAGACAGGAGCCAATTAACCTACCAGCATGTCTTTGGAGTGTGGGAGGAAACCAGGAGTACCCAAAGGAAACCCACACAGGCACAGGGAGAACGTGCAAACTCCAGGCAGGTGGTGCCGTGGTTGGGATTTGAACTGACAACCCGAGTACTGCCAGGTGGAAGTGCTAACCATTTAGAGCTTGCTCTCAGCACATCTGTACTTTCTAATTCCACACAAATATGCGGCCGCTCGGTGTCAGGGCCCAGATGCTGAGAGGCCACATATTTGCGTGCGATCGGCGCAAGGGGTTAAAGAGAAGTTCACCACATTTAACAAAAATCACAAAGCAAACAATGGTTAGATTGGAAGGTGAAAAGTGTTCAGTATTGATTAATATCGATTAAATTTGTTTTGAGATAATGTACAGCTGTTTAAGTAGTCATCACAACAACTATTATATGGCATTCAACATCTTAACAATCTCCTTTACATAACAGGCCAATCAAAAATAGTTGTTCTGCGAACTTCCCAAAAGGCAGGCCATAGATGGAGCAAATGTCTTTCCTGCAACCATGAGATTTCCCCATCAACACAGTCAGTCAATGTTAATACAGGAATCTCTCCCACGTAGCCATTGTGTTCTCCCGGTGAGGACAGATTCCCCCCATAATAGTCGCTAGCAATAAACACATGGAAAATCCAGCAGGCTGGTTGTACCCAAGCAGGGGCGGACTGACAACTCATGGGGCCCCCGGGCAACAGGGGATCATGGGGCCCCTGTGTCCTTGCCCAAACTCAAAAAAGCCTATGAAAAAGGTACTAGGGGCATCTCATGGGGCCCCCTACTGACCTCGGGCAGTGCCCGAGTTTTCAAATGGTCAGTCCACCCCTGTACCCAAGGTGATCAATCAATCAACTTGCATTCAACCTGCCCGTACATGGTTCGAATCTTGGTCAAGATTCGAACCGTCTATGGCTGGCTTACATTTTAATATAAACACAATAAATAGGGTCAGTATGGAGGGGGGTTGTTATAGGACTTGATAGGGGAGGTGGGGGGGGGGACCAAGGAATGGAAGGGATTGCCTTTTTCATAGGAGTAAGAAGGAAAATAAGGAGGGGGGGGTGTAGTTGGGAAAGGGATGGGAAGTAGAGAAGGTAAGCACCCTCTCTCCTCCTCACTCCCACAACTCCCTACCAATAATCCCCTACATTGAAATAAGTATTGTATAGGGTGCTGCCCTAGGAATCAAAATATAAAGTCAGAGCTCTTATTTGTATCCATTTCTGGGATGTCGTTCACCCTGTCAAACCAATGCTTTAGAGGGGGTGGAATGGTCTGTTTCCGAAAGCTTGGGATGCAAGCCTTAGCAACATTCAGGAGGTAGATGAGTAGTCATTTTTTTATACTTCTTTTGGGACATAGGAGTAAGGTGAAACAAAAACCACTGCCCATGTAATCAAAGCCTGTTACCTGTTGAATGGTCTCTAGGACTGAGTGCCAAAATGGGTGTAGAACAGGGCAGTCCCAGAACACATGTGCTCATTTGAGTACCACAATGTCAGCAGGTATTTACAATATTTATAAGCTAAAGTGACACTGAACAAATCCTTATTTTCCAAAAAGACCTCCAATACTTATTGGTCCTGTCCAAATTTCATCCTGGCAGTAAGCAAGAGATGGAGAACCAAGGTAGCCACCATCTTTCAGGAAGTCAGATCACAGCAGTCGAACAAAATGGAGATTTGGAGGAGACTGAGACTTGGACCTTGAAGGACACTCCCCGAAACTTGTCCTCAAAATTGTATGTTAGTGCAAATAAAAAAAGTATCACGGACAGTACTCAATTGTTTCTGTCGCAAATTCACTAATACGGCTACAATCACCTCAAGCAAAGAGGAGGCTGAGAGCAATAGAATGTGTATACTTTTATGGGTTAAGAATACATACTTGAATAGAAGTTTAATTTGTCAAGCTACTGTGTTTTTAATTTCCGGGCTAGAATTCTTCATGTATAAAATTTCTTTGCTCATACCGGCTTTACCTGCCCCAGTCTGACTTTGGGAACACATCTATAGCAGTTTCTTTTTATCCACCTAAACAATTGAGTACTGTCCGTGATACTTTTTTTTATTTGCACTAACATACAATTTTGAGGACAAGCTTTCGGGTTATGTCCCCTTCTTCAAGGTCCACCCCTACAGCCTGCACAGACCCCATGGCCACACTCCTGTTCCTAATAATTCAGGCTCACCAACTGCCAAAAAGTTCCCAGGTATGCCTACATGCCAGCCCACGTCTCCTAAACAGGGGGTTTCCTCTGCACTGGAAGGTTCCATTCCTCTTGGATGCATGTTGCTGCATGGTAAGCATGAACCAGCAGGACTCCCACATATGTGGACGTACTCTGGGAGTACTGCTTGGACTTTGAAGAAGGGGACATACCCCGAAAGCTTGTCCTCAAAATTGTATGTTAGTGCAAATAAAAAAAGTATCATGGACAGTACTCAATTGTTTCTGTCGCAAATGCACTAATATGGCTACAATCACCTCAAGCAAAATGGAAGATACTTTTTATCCACCTAAATACTTAACATGGCCTTAGACCTAAAGACCTTTGATTAAATCAACGCTTTCAATCAGATTTAGTGTGGACAAAGTACCTTTCCGACAGCAAAATTTCCAGTTTCACTGTATCATAATTAGACTATCAGACTGCTTCAGGAACTCCCACTAAGCGGTTCTCTTTCCAAATGTCAGCCTGAAAAAGAGGCCTGCTTGGTCATACTCCCAAGGTACATTACACTTCTAATTAAAATCAATGTGTTCCAATCTATTAACAGACATAACTAGGGTAATGCGGATTTCCTCAAAGGACTTCTCGGTAAACAAAAAAAAAATATACGTATTAAACAAAAGGCCGTACTCCCGAAAATAAATGCGCAAGTATTCCTTGGGTAGGTTAAATCCATAAATCAGTCATTTAATCCATTTCTGGGTCTGCAAAGTTGAATTTGCCAGCTTGCAGCGTATAGTTACCGCTCAACGGGTCACATCCAGAGTCAATTAAGTTGTCGTCGGATCTTTGTTTCCCCCCTCCAATTGTTAACATGTTTCGTCTCCCAATGCGCTTTTATTTTTTTTTGCTTTTTGGCTCCCGTCATCTAGCAGGCCCAAGCTAAATATATTTCTTGTCTGAAAATGCACACAAACGACAGAGGACAAAAGGAAGTCAGGCTTTTGGCAGCCAGCTCGGCAGTTCAAATCACTCCCAAGCAGTGTTTATTGGCAGTGGTTTTTAGGAAAGATTGAAGTTCACGCGAACAGCGGTAATCATGGCCACCATTGCGGCTAAATATTGTTATCACAACTGCATATGAATGTTACTGCTTAGATACGGTGCCATGGATTGGAGTGTTACAATCTATAACTCCCAAGTAGACAAGAATAACGGGACTCAAAGAGCTTTCATCCTTGTCCAATGTTGTGGATGATACTTTTGTCATAGGAAGAGAACCTGCCATTTTAGGATGGGTTATATGCTGCAAAAAAAAAAGGCAAGAAAGTTATTTTTCTGTTGGATTACAATCTCAAAATCCCAAAAATCCCAAATATAAAAAAGTGTTCCTGTTGGGGAGATTCCAACTCACACATATCTTTCCAAGGGGAACATAGAGAGTCTCAAAACTTAGAAGCCCCACCGCCAGTGTAACAGAACCGGACCCAGACTGCACTTGGGTATTTCCGTTGTACTCTTGCTTCCCTGTCCGAACACAGATCCACGGACACCACCGCTGGCCATACAGGACAAGACAGGAAATAGACTGCTTTATTTTAACATAGATACAAGATATATACACAGGGCGAGGAAATACATACCCAGACAGGAAACACATCAGCTGGCCGTCCCATCAGGGAGAAGGGCTGCCAGAAACATTACATCCCATAATAGTTTGCTTCCAAGCAAGACATACAATAAGTCAATGGGATGCACCACATGGCAGTGAACAATGACCAACCCTCACACCAATACACAAACATTACATCCCATAATAGTTTGCTTCCAAGCAAGACACACAATAAGTCAATGGGATGCACCACATGGCAGTGAACAATGACCAACCCTCACACCGATACACAAACATTACATCCCATAATAGTTTGCTTCCAAGCAAGACACACAATAAGTCAATGGGATGCACCACATGGCAGTGAACAATGACCAACCCTCACACCAATACACAAACATTACATCCCATAATATAGTTTGCTCACAAGCAAGACACACAATAGAACAATGGGACAACCACATGGCAGTGAACAATGAACAACCCTCCACCCCAATATTAGAACATTCCACCCTGTACCCCTAAAAGGCACAGGGTTACTTATACATAAGAGGGATATGGGGAGCTGAGACAGGGGTCTCCCCACCCCTCAAAGTCACTCCCGTCGCAGCCAGCAATTGGGATCTTCGTTGAAACACAGTCTTGACCTAGCAGCCAATGGCCATTCTTTGAATAGCATAGCTCTGCATGAGAGCAGATTTCAGGGGCAGGAGCGATGGAACACCTACCTACTATTCCTCTTCTTGTACAGTTTCCCACTGGAGAAAAAAAAAAGATTATTTTGACGTTTGCTTTAAAGGAACAATCTTAAAACATAGAAGCCTCACTGTCGTCAGATGGAATCTTTGTTGCAACGCACTAGTGACCTAGCAGCCAACGGAGGGGGGGGGGGGGGAGCACAGCAGACAGCAAGGGACGCAGGCACCCAACATACCATAATGATCAATAAAAATAAATAATCCCTTTTCCTATAACTGGATCGTTTGTAAGCAAGATAAACACGTAAGATGGGCAGAAGGAAAAAATAAAATCGTAGGATCCCTCCAAACCTAACTTCTGCAGCTCAGAGCCATATTTCCGCTCGGTTAATCTAATTTACCACCCACTATTGTTTTATAACGCAGGGGAAGTTAAAATTCCAGGGAGGCTGTATATGTCATGAGGTCTTTAGGTAATAAACACCAAATAAAGATTTTGATTGTTTGGGTATAACTGCCAAAACATGGGATTTTATGTGATCTCGCACCGAAATAAAACAAAATATTCCGCATTGTTCAGGCGGATTCCGACGTTCTTCTTGTCGGTTGTTTTATGGAAACGAGATAAATTTGATCGGCATTTCTGGATTTCAAACGGAAATGCAAGCCATTTTTTTATCTTTTTAGAAATACATTGAATTGCGTTTTTGTGTAAATAATGTAATATGGTCGTGTACATAATTAACCCCTCCCCATCCCTTTAAGGCCCCATGCACAAGGACGTAAAAAAAAATGTCGCTTTTACAGGCGTTTGACTTGTTTTTCAGGTGTAAATGCACCTCTGTGTTAGCCTATGTGGCTATGCACACAGTAACCACTTGAGCTCCAGAGGATTTACCCCCCTTAATGACCAGGCCTCTTTTTGCTACTCGGCGCTGCACTAATTCAACTGATAATTGCGCGATCATGCAATGCTGCACGCAAACGAAATTTACGTCCCTTTTTTCACACAAATAGAGCTTTCTTTCGGTGTAATTTGATCACCTGTGTGCTTTTTATTTTTCACGCTATAAACAAAAAAAGGCCAAAAATTTTGAAGAAAAACAATATTTTTTATTTTCAGCTATAAAAAATATATAGTAAACTCAAAGTTAGTTATAAATTTAGGCCAAAATGTATTCTGCTCCATGTTTTTGGTAAAAAAAATCCCAATAAGTGTATATTGATTGCTTTTTGTGGAAGTTATAGCGTCTACAAACTATGGTATAAATACTGCAATTTACGCCATTTTTCTGCTATACAGCGCTGCGCTAGTTTAACGGACAATTGCGCGGTCATGCAATATGGTACATAAATTAAATTTACATCCTTTTTTCCCCACAAATTGAGCTTTCTTTCGGTGGTATTTGATCGCCTGTGCGGTTTTTTTTTTTGCGCTATAAAAAAAAAGGCTGACAATTTTGAGGAAAAAAACAATATTTTGGACTTTTGGCTATAAAACATGTCCGGTAAAAAAAAATGCAAAAATCAAATTTAGTCATAAATTTCTGCCAAAATGCATTCTGCGACATGTCTTTGCTAAAAAAAAACCAATACGTGTAAATTAATTGGTTTACGTGAAAGTTATAGCGTTTACAAATGGCGGGAAAGATACTGGGATTTTTAGGGTTTTTTTAACACTAATACAGTGATCAGTGCAAAAAAAAAAAAACTGACACTGTACTAATGGCAATGGGGAGGAAGGGGTTAACTTTATTTTTCAGGGAAGGGTTATAGGAGTGAGGGGAGTGTTTTACTAGGGGGCGGGGTGTGTACTGGGCGGGACAAGGCTGATCGAGAAAGAGAAACTGTTCTTTCTCGATCAGCTCATCCTCGAGCTGACAAGGAAGTGACAGAGCACAGCTACTGCAGCTGTGCTCTCTGTCACTGTTTGCCGCCGATCGCCGGGACATAGCCGCTAAGGAGCGGCTGTGACCCGGTGACTGACATCTGCAGCGGTGATCCGCGGGACAAATAGGGCTGCATCGCGCCTCGCGCGCGCCCCCTATTTGTTTACAAAACACACGTCTTAAAACGTGGTTTTGCCTGTAAGTGCCGCCCTGCCGCCGTATATGTATAGTGGCTGGGCGGCATGCGGTTAACATCTACAGGCGTATTAGAAGAGGAGCATTTGGAGTAGGGTTTAAAAACAAGGTTTCCTCCAGAGGTCTCTAGGGGTCCCTGAGCAATGAGCAAATTTCTATCTCTCATATACAGTCAGGTCCATAAATATTGGGACATCGACACAATTCTAACATTTTTGGCTCTATACACCACCATAATGGATTTGAAATGAAACAAACAAGATGTGCTTTAACTGTGGACTGTCAGCTTTAATTTGAGGATATTTACATCCAAATCAGGTGAACGGTGTAGGAATTACAACAGTTTGCATATGTGCCTCCCACTTGTTAAGGGACCAAAAGTAATGGGACAGAATAATAATCATAAATCAAACTTTCACTTTTTAATACTTGGTTGCAAATCCTTTGCAGTCAATTACAGCCTGAAGTCTGGAACGTATAGACATCACCAGACGCTGGGTTTCATCCCTGGTGATGCTCTTCCAGGCCTCTACTGCAACTGTTAGAATTGATGTCCCATTATTTATGGGCCTGACTGTAAGTTCCTACTGACACTATTGATTCTTTTAGCGATCTATAAGAGGGTAATTCATTCCAATGACCACAAATGTATGGAGCATTCTTCCCACTGACCATCACACAAATGTATCAGGAGTTGTAGCTATAGTAAGTTTTAGCAGGGGTCCCCTGAGATCAGAACGTTATATGAAGGTTATATCAATATCTCTGTGTTAAAAAGGTTGAGAAATGCTGATTTAGAGGCTGAAAAAAAGCACCACCAGCACATTCAGGAGAGGGGCTTTTGGTCAGAAAAAAAACTGAACGAGCCTAAATGCATGTAAACGCACCTAAACGCTGGTGCATTCTTTCATTCCAATGGCCAGAATGAATTGATATTCTGGCCAATGGAATAAATGAACGCTGATCGCTTGACTTACCTAAACGCAGGACTATCTTAATTCAAGGGCACCCCTGGGCACTGCCCAGAGGGCCCCTGGTGCATGGGAGCCCCATGATAACCTTGCATTACATCATACTTGCCAGCTGTCCCGGATTTGCCAGGACAGTCATGCTTTTAACTAAGCTGTCCCGTGATGGCCCAGGCAGCATCCCAGAACCTGTACTGTGCCCTCCTGATCCCAGTATTGTGCCCTCCTGACTCCTCCTATACTTTGCCCTCCTGATCCCAGTACTGTGCCCTCCTGACTCCTCCTGTATTGTGCCTTCCTGATCCCAATAAGGTGCCCTCCTGTCTCCTCCTGTACTGTGCCCTCCTGATCCCAGTACTGTGCCCTTTTGCCTCCTCCTGTACTGTACCCTCCTGATCCCAGTATTGTGCCCTCCTGACTCCTCCTGTACTGTGCCCTCCTGATGCCAGTACTGTGCCCACCTGACTCCTCCTGTACTGTGCCCTCCTGATCCCAGTACTGTGCCCTCCTGACTCCTCCTGTATTGTGCCCTCCTGATCCCAGTACTGTGCCCTCCTGACTCCTCCTGTACTGTGCCCTCCTGATCCCAGTACTGTGCCCTCCTGACTCCTCCTGTACTGTGCCCTCCTGATCCCAGTACTGTGCCCTCCTGATCCCAGTACTGTACCCTCCTGACTCCCCCAGTACTGTGCCCTCCTGATCCCAGTATTGTGTCCTCCTGACTCCTCCTGTACTGTGACCTTCTGCCCCCCCCCCCTTACTGTGCCCTTTGTGTTGATTCTGAAACTCTTAAAGGGCCGGGAGGCGGGGCGGGTTTTAGGGTCATGTGACCACCGTGATTCGCTGTCACATGATCGGAAAAGGTCCCGATCGCAAGAGGAGATCTGGACCTTTCCGTGAGTCATGGACATATGTGCTGGGAGCGCACAGGGTGCGCTCTCAGCACATATGTATTTTCAAATGGTACGCAAATATGTGGCTGCTCGGCGTCAAGGCCCAGACTCAGAGAGGCCACATATTTGCATCCGCTCGGCGTCTAGGGGTTAATCTTTGATTTATTTTTTCTTATTGTTTAAAATCAATTTTATTGAAAGTATTAATAAACATATGTTTAATTCTATCAGCTATTTATACAGTACTTTAATTCTTGAGAGTAGGTGCATAAATTGGGACAGGCTGGTAGGGGTCCCAGTGCATTAGGGGGTCCAAGGGCCCATGATTCTATTAAGACGACCCTGCCTAAACATGTTTGCAAAACGTGTTTGTTTTTCCTGCCAGGATCCAAGGCATCCAGGGGAGGTAAAAAAAAAGGTCAGTGTGCATGAGGCTTAACAGGCTCTTTCCACCCAGGGAATGGGAAGGACTGCCTAATCACATGACCAAGGGATCACCTGACCGGGAGTTGGCTGAACCGATTCCCAATCATTATCAGAGACAGAAAGCTGCCTATGACAGCTTGGTCACTGTCCAGGGAGAGTACAGTGGCTGTCCATAGACTGAGGTTCTTCAACGAATTCACTGCCACCACAAGAACGACTCGTATAGGCCCAGTTCAAACCTCGCATTGTGGAAACGAGCGTTCCAACTCGTAATTTTTCTAAGCGCAATGTACACGTTTCTGCGTGTCATGCATAGGGCAGCCCATTTACCCGATACGCATTTGAGGCTCAAAAAGAAGTTCCTGCTCCTTTTTGTTCGACGGTTTCCCCACGATCCCGTGGCAGGACAGTCGTGGCAGAATCGCACCACGTATGGGGTGCCATTAAGAATGATAGGCACCCAAACACGCATCAAGCATTCTACCACAATTTTGCAGCCATTTAGAATTGCAAACGATTCTGTTGGCGATTCCAAATCACCACGTGGAATGGGGCTTTAGGGGGAGATTGAATCTAAACAATGTGTAGGCAGCAACACCCCCACTAAATGATTTCCCTGCAAGTGAGAGAGGCGGAGCCACCTACAGTATTCAGGGAGGTACTAGAGCCATGAGAAGACATTGTGGAAGATGGTGGAGCTTTTAAGGGGGGGGGGGATGGGGCCAGTGGAGGGGGGGTTGCATGCAGAGATCAGAGCTGAAGAGGGGTGAAAGTGAGATGTAGATGGGGGATGCAGAGGTAAGCTGGCAGAAGGCTGAACTCTGCCAGGCATTCTGTGTATAGCACACCCCTGAACTCTGCACTATGTATGCAGCGTACCCCTGAACTCTGCACTATGCATGCAGCGCACCCCTGAACTCTGCACTATGCATGCAGCGCACCCCTGAACTCTGCACTATGCATGCAGCGCACCCCTGAACTCTGCACTATGTATGCAGCGCACCCCTGAATTCTGCACTATGTATGCAGCGCACCCCTGAACTCTGCACTATGTATGCAGCACACCCCTGAACTCTGCACTATGTATGCAGCGCACCCCCGAACTCTGCACTATGTATGCTGCGCACCCCTGAACTCTGCACTATGTATGCAGCACACCCCTGAACTCTGCACTATGTATGCAGCGCACCCCCGAACTCTGCACTATGTATACAGCGCACCCCTGAACTCTGCACTATGTATGCAGCACACCCCTGAACTCTGCACTATGTATGCAGCACACCCCTGAACTCTGCACTATGTATGCAGCGTACCCCTGAGCTCTGCACTATGTATGCAGCGCACCCCTGAACTCTGCACTATGTATGCAGCACACCCCTGAACTCTGCACTATGTATCCAGCGCACCCCTGAACTCTGCACTATGTATGCTGCACATCCCTGAACTCTGCACTATGCATGCAGCGCACCCCTGAACTCTGCACTATGTATGCAGCGCACCCCTGAACTCTGCACTATGTATGCAGCGCACCCCTGAACTCTGCACTATGTATGCAGCACACCCCTGAACTCTGCACTATGTATGCAGCACACCCCTGAACTCTGCACGATGTATGCAGCACACCCCTGAACTCTGCACTATGTATGCAGCGCACCCCTGAACTCTGCAATATGTATGCAGCGCACCCCTGAACTCTGCATAATGTATGCAGCAAACCCCTGAACTCTGCACTATGTATGCAGCGCACCCCTGAACTCTGCACTATGTATGCAGCACACTCCTGAACTCTGCATAATGTATGCAGTGCACCCCTGAACTCTGCACTGTGTATGCAGCGTACCCCTGAACTCTGCAATATGTATGCAGCGCACCCCTGAACTCTGCACTATGTACAGTGGGGATCGAACGTTTGGGCACCCCAGCTAAAAATTTGTATTAATGTGCATAAAGAAGCCAAGGAAAGATGGAAAAATCTCCAAAAGGCATCAAATTACAGATTAGACATTCTTATAATATGTCAACAAAAGTTAGATTTTATTTCCATCATTTACACTTTCAAGATAACAGAAAACAAAAAAATGGCGTCTGCAAAAGTTTGGGCACCCTGCAGAGTTAATATCTTGTACTGCCCCCTTTGGCAAGTATCACAGCTTGTAAATGCTTTTTGTAGCCAGCCAAGAGTCTTTCAATTCTTGTTTGAGGTATCTTTGCCCATTCTTCCTTACAAAAGTCTTCCAGTTCTTTGAGATTTCTGGGCTGTCTGTCACGCACTGCTCTTTTAAGGTCTATCCATAGATTTTCAATTATGTTGAAGTCAGGAGATTGTGAAGGCCATGGCAAAACCTTCAGTTTACGCCTCTTGATGTAATCCCCCGTGGATTTTGAGGTGTATTTAGGATCATTATCCATTTGTAGAAGCCATCCTCTCTTTAACTTCAGCTTTTTCACAGATGGCATCAAGTTACCATTCAAAATTTGCTGAAATTTTATTGAATCCATTTTTCCTTCTACTTGTGAGATGTGTGCATTCTGAACTCTGCATTCTGTATGCAGCGCACCCCTGAACTCTGCACTCTGTGTGTAACCCCCCCAAACTGTGGGGGGGGGGAGGGTTGGGGGTTCGTGGTTTAGTTCCTCCACCTGCTTCCTGGAAAAAAAAGCCCTGGATATAAATGTAATACAATAATGAAAATATGACACAGCAACACCAGTTTTATCACCAAATTGCTTTTCAGGTATAAATATAATACAACAAATATTCTCGGCAACGTTTTTGGAAACGCAAACTGGATGCGTCTTGCTCCAGCGAAAATTAAAGGGTCAGTCCTGCCCAATGTGATTTTTTCAGTTGTAGGTGGGTTGTGATAGACCGTGTCACCTGACGTCTTGGGGAAATCTCTCCGCTGTACTTTCCCAGCACCGTTCCCGCTTACCTTACAAGTCTCACTCCTGCTGCTTCGAGTTTAAATCAATGTGTTTTATTCTAAAGAATGACATAACTGGGCTTCTGCGGAATTCCTCAACGGACCGGCCAAGAAACAAACAACATTCATATTTTAAGCAATGCCCGTGCTGCTGAAAGTAAATAAACCTAGATTTGTCAGATGCAGAGGTTTATAAATCAGTCAGTTCATTTGTTTCCGGGGGTTTCCACTCTTCCTCTTCCATTGTAGTATGAATAGAAGGAAACATACAATCCGTTATTGATTTCTATTTTAGAGAGACATGGAAAATAGATCAGCTTGCATCAGTGTTAATGTTATTAATTTTCCCTAAGGGGTGATTTATATAAACATTTGCCGAGTTATTTGTCCCATGAAATTACATGCACATTCATTCTATGTTATTGGACTACCAAATGTTATTGGACTACTTTCTCTCCTGGTCAAATGTTATTCATTCATAAAGAATACAGAGAATCAGGAAAATACTGCTTTATGGCCACTAGATGGCGATGATGATGATAATAAAAGAAATACTTATTTGCTATGATGATCAGCCCCATCTATTGGCCATAATGTGGTATTTTCCTGATTCATTCTACTCTGTGTGAATGAATATCATTCATCCTGGAGAGAATTTATCCTAATAACATTTGATTTTGCCTTCATTTCATCTTTCAGGACGAACCAGATGGACTCACTGTGACATCGTTGACCAATCAGAATTGATTTGGACCAAGGCCAATTTTTTTTTTAACCATTTGCGAACCTCCCATCCGCAATGTACTGGGGACAGGCGGCCTCTACAGACACAGTGACATACCTGTACGTCGCTGGCCTCTTTCGGGTACAGGGTGTACACACCCACCCGTCTACTCCCTCTGTGATTGTACACAGTGTGAGTTTGTCAGCAGGTCCAGTGATTCATGGTCAGGACCTGCTGATCAGCTGTGTCCAATCACAGCCCAGAGCCCTGTGTTGACTAACAGCACAGAGCTCTGTACCAGAGGAAACAATCTCTGTAAAGCAGGAAGAAGAAAAAAAGAGATATTTAGTAAAAAGCAGCATATATTACACAAATGAACACTTGTTAGGCACACAGTTAACCCCTTGATTACCCAATATGTTAACCCCTTCCCAGCCAGTGTCATTAGTACAGTGACAGTGCATAGTGTTATCACTGATCATTGTATTACTGTCACTGGAGATGTCAGTGGCAGTTAGTCAGTTCCCACCCAGTGTCAGTTAGTGTTAACTTTCCCGCCGCACTATCACAGTCCCACTATATGATCACCACCATTAGTAGTATAAAAAAAAATATATATATAAAAATTCCAGTATAAATACCATAGTTTGTAGACACTGAAACTTTTACAATCAATATATTCTATATAATTTCATCAATATACACTTATTGGTTTTTTTTACCAAAAGACACGTAGCAGAATACATTTTGGCTTAAATTTATGAAAAAAATAGATTTGTTTATTGGATATGTTTTATAGCAGAAAGTAATTTTTTTCCCCCAAAATGTTCAGAATGTTTTCTTTTTTCATTTAATAAAAAAAAAAAAAAACAGTGCTGATCAAATACCTCCAAAAGAAAGCTCAATTTGTGTAAAAGAAATTAAATACATTTTGTTTGGGTACAGCATTGCATGACCGCTCAATTTATATAAAAAATTAGTGCGCTGTATACTAAAAAATCATAACTAATAATAAATCAAATAAATACTGCTACATTAAAAAATGTGCATAAATAAATTGAAATGATATAAGTCCACATTCCTATTTTAAATAATTAAAAGTCCCAAAATCTAATAACACTGTGCTGTGGGCTAACGGAAACAGGGGCGGACTGATCATTTAGGCACTCGGGCACTGCCTGAGGGTCAGTAGGGGGTCCCATGAGATGCCCCTGGTACCTTTTCATAGGCTTTTTTGAGTGTGGGCAAGGACACAGGGGCCCTATGATTTCCTCTTGCCCGCGGGCCCCATGAGTTGTCAGTCCGCCCCTGAACGGAAAGTGCATAGGTGTCCACAAATGCTTGACACAAAAGAAAAAATCAGCCTCTTACCAGACATTTTGTTCTTCAATCAAGAGATCAAACGGGCAGATGGTGTTCAGATCCCACACTGACACCCTAGTTAGCTGTATCAAGGAGATGAATAGGAGATGAATGGACAACTGCAGGTTCACTTGAACAAATCCATCACATCAAACAGCTCTCCACATCATGCAAGGAAAGGTTTAAAACAGAAGAAGAAAACTAGTGCAACCAGATAAACCAGCAAAGAATTTATTAAAGTATTGCACTTCCATTTATTTATTTATTACAGGTACTTATATAGCGCCATCAATTTACGCAGCACTTTACATATATATTGTACATTCACATCAGTCCCTAACCCTCAAGGGGTGTACAATCTAAGGTCCCTAACCCTCAAGGGGTGTACAATCTAAGGTCCCTAACCCTCAAGGGGCGTACAATCTAAGGTCCCTAACCCTCAAGGGGCGTACAATTTAAGGTCCCTAACCCTCAAGGGGCGTACAATCTAAGGTCTCTAACCCTCAAGGGGCGTACAATCTAAGGTCCCTAACTCACATTCATACATACACATACTAGGGCCAATTTAGACAGGAGCCAATTCACCTACCAGCATGTCTTTAGAGTGTGGGAGGAAACCGGAGTACCTGAAGTAAACCCACACAGGCACAGGGAGAACATGCAAACTCCAGGCAGGTGGTGCCGTGGTTGGGATTCAAACCAACGACCCTAGTACTGCCAGGCTTACATAGATAAGGTGCATAAAGGCAGTGCAAACATTTAAAATTCAGACCACCGGCCGGAAAAAGGTGACGTCACAGAAAGCTCTTTTTTATGACCGCTCAATTACCAGTTACAGTAGAGCAGGGCAAAATAGAAAAAAAAATGGCCTAGTCATGAAGGGGGTAAAACCTTCCAGACCTGGAGTGGTTAACCTTTGTTCAGAGTGGAGAGGGAATCAAACCCATGTCAGTGTTTATTGCTGTCTGTTCTCTGTTTGAGAGATTCGCCCTTTCTATTTGTCCTGTTTACTGTTATCACCGAAAGTGAAAGAAAATCCCAGGCTTTGGGTTGTCACAGGAAGAGAGGAAAGAACTTCCAATGGAGACACTAGGTCTAATGACAACCAGATATTCCCTCACTTTGGGAGGGATTTTCTCTCACTTCCTGTTTTGGCTATAGGACAGGAAGTGAAGGAAAATCTCCCCTATGGGACACAGATAGCAAAAAAAAAACGCGTCAGTGGTTTTAACCCTTCCTTCGTATCTAAAATTTGTAATAAAGGGTTGCCTTTAGTTCTCCTTTGATGACTAGGCCTAGCTTCTTCCTAGCCCCCATCTTTAGGGGGAAGCAGTTGTCCTCTGCACGCCTCACTTCCTGAGCATTCTCTGGGTAACCCTCTGCCCATTCTAATAAATTCATGTAGACATTTAGGACGCATTTTGTTCCGCATGACTGCTCGTGTTCAAGGTCTACTTATTTCTCCGGGACACCCGGGGCGTAAAATAAAGGAAATTTATTGTAACAAGCTGTGATGTATTGATTGCCTATAATTTGCTACAAACAAGAAATAATGCCAAAGGTAAGCAGGGACCTCGTCGTACAGCCATTCCGCAGGGCAATCTCTCTCATTACAATTGATATGATGGAATTTGTATGCGCGGTGGACGTATATGTTCACTAATGTGTTTATTGGAGATAAGATGCTGTATCTGTTTTACCTCGCTGCTTATCCAGAAACAGCCCCCCCCCACATCATTCACTGCTATGGCCCGGGGCAGAGGAAATATTACCCCTGTTACTGAGCCCATTGGCTTTATATGGAGACATTTCACCCTTCCTACATAAAGGCTGAAACCAATTACTGGGCACTTCATCCAAACATGACATCTCAGTCTTTGACAGATGACGCAGAATTTAACCAGTACAGCTGCAGGTTGGCAGGTAGGCAGGTGCAGGTTATCCTCCCCTCTGTAGGTGGCACTGTTTAGATGACTGCCGGGCACAAAGGATGGCGGTTAACCCCTTCACGCCTAAGGGTAAAGCAAATGTTAATGCCTAAGCACAATTTTGCACCTTTGACATGTGTTAGTAAAACCGTACATATCATCACAACCAGGGGCGGAGTGACCATTCGAGAGCCCAGGGTCAGTAGGGGGCCCCATGAAATGCCCCTGGTACCTTTTTTATAGGCTTTTTTGAGTGTGGGCAAGGACACAGGGGCCCCATGATCCCCTATTGCTAGGGGGCCCCATGAGTTATCAGTCACAACTTCTTTGTACATCCAGGTGAATTATACCTTGTTTTTTTTTCAGGACAAATTGGGCTTTCATTTGGTGGTAAATGGTAATGGATATCTCCTTTTTTTTTTATTATCAAAGGAAAACTGGCCCAAAATAGTAAAAAACAAAAAAAAATTTTTTTTTAAATGTAGCTGTGTTTTTCTTGTTACTAACATAACCTACCACCAAAAACAACCCAAAATAAATTTTCTAGCTCTTGACGATTGCATAATGCCATATACACAGTGGCTAAATGGTTAGCACTTCCACCTGGCAGTACTAGGGTCATTGGTTCATAATCCCAACTATGGCACCACCTGCCTGGAGTTTGCATGTTCTCCCTGTGCCTGCATGGGATTCCTCCCAAACTCCAAAGACATGCTGGGAGGTTAATTGGCTCCTGTCTAAATTGTCCCTAGTATGTGTATGTATGAATGTAAGTTGGGGACCTTAGATTGTACGCCCCTTGAGGGTTAGGGACCTTAGATTGTACACCCCTTGAGGGTTAGGGACCTTAGATTGTACACCCCTTGAGGGTTAGGGACCTTAGATTGTACACCCCTTGAGGGTTAGGGACCTTAGATTGTACACCCCTTGAGGGTTAGGGACTGATGTGAATGTACAATATATATGTAAAGTGTTGCGTAAATTGGCAGCGCTATATAAGTACCTGAAATAAATAATAATGTATGTGTGTTATTTGTTGTTTGTACCTATAATACAGCCCACAAACAATAGTTTTTTTGTTTTTTTTACCTAAAACACACTGACACTAACTGACACTGACACCAATAAAAAAAACAATCCTGACCTTTGACTCTGAACTTTGACCTTGACCTTTGACCCTGACCTTGATTAAAACACTAACCCCGACACTGAACTAGATCAAAACTTGATCTAGGTATTTTTTTAAATTTTTTTTATTTTATTTTTAATATTTATTTATTGTTATTTTTTTTTTACAAACGGATGGGGGTTTTTTTCTCTATGGAAGGAGAGAGAGAGAGATACAATGTATCTCCGCCTTTCAGAGAGAGAAAAAAACAAGGGGGGCGGGCTTCACAGTGACTGATCACTGTGATAGCCAATTAGAGGCTATCACAGCGATCATGTGACACAGAATCGGGATTCCCGGGTATCAGTTGTTAGAATGGGACCCGGGGCTCTCAGTGACACCTCAGTCTTTCAGCTGGGAGCACGCTGTGCAGCGCGCTCCCAGCACAAAGGCAGGTACGCAAATATGCGGCCCTATGGAAAAAAGCCCAGTTCTGTTCTTCATATTTGTGTGACATCAGCATCAAGGGGTTAAAGTATTTGTAAATCTCAGACATGACATATGAACAAAGTATACTCATGTGGAAGAAAAATATATTTTAAATATATTTTTAAAATATTCTTTCCAAATATATTGACATATATTTGAAATACTCCAATTTTGGCCGTTTTCAATATATTTCAAAAATATATTTCAATATATATATAAACTGTATGTTGAAATGCGTTTTTTATATATTAAAAAATATTTGAAAATAGTTTTAAAAATATATTTTCAAATATATGTCTTTAAAAATACATCTAATCTACATGTTAAAAAAAATCTGAAGAATATTTTTTAAAAATATATATTTTTAAATATATGCCTTTAAAAAATATATTTAAATTTAAATTTTTTAGAATACATGTTAAAATATATTAGCGTAGGCCAATATATTGGAAATATATGTCACATATATAATTTTTTTTCTAAATATATTGGAAATATATTTCTCTTCCATTTGGGATATCCCTCTATACTGTGTACTTGTCTCAATTAAGAACACTAAAAGTAATTTCTGTCTGCTGCCCCATTCCTCTGCTTTTAGCATGAATCACTTCTGACACGTTTTCCTGACACCAAGAGAAAAATGGTGACAGGGGAAGGACCTCCAGCAGATTGACAGCCTCAGCTCTGTTTCTGTAAGCTATGTGAAGGGGAGGGGGTGTACCTTTCCTCCAATCAGCTCTCAGAGCTCTCCTCACCGAGTGTATCCTCAGCTCCCGCCCCCTGCTTGTCAAAGCTGAGAGATCCTGTGATAATTCTGGACTTTGAATGAGTGTAGAGAAGAGAAGACTTCAGATAAACAGGTACAACATATGTAGAAGGATTTGTTTTATCTCTGTGTATCATCTGAGGCCAGTCACTTGACTGGGTATATGTAGGGGGCTTACAATCCCTGGAAAGCTCAGTTCCCCGGAGGTCCTAAGATAGGGCCCAACCACTGGGAAGGGTGGATCAAATGGTCATCAATCCACCCTTCCAATAGGGTTTGCATTACTGGCCAATACTGCTCTTTTGACTGAACTAGCAGCACATCCTTCTTTTCTGAACTTTGGACTTCTGGTTTGTTTTTCAAAGTCCTGCTTGCTGCATGTTTTGTGCAGGTTTGGTGTGGTAAAAAAAACATCAAAACCACACCTGCGCATTGAATTCAATGGAAAACGCAGAAAAAATGCATCAAAACTGCACTTGTGTCACATTTTCCAAGTGTTTTTTAAGTCACATGTCCTGTAAAAATGCTGTAGAAATGCAGTACAAAGCGGCAAAAGTACATATGCATTTTTGCCGTGGATCAGAGTAAAAGTAGCCATAGGGGACAGGTTCCATACAGGCCAATAATGCTCAACGACTATTAGCAAAGGTTTGTGTCAGTGTAAGGAGTAGTGCCCCATCACTTGTGTCAGAGGGAGGAATAGTGCCCCACTGTTGTCAGTGGGAGAAATTATACCCCACTGTTGGTGTAAATAGGAGGAACTATACCCCACTGTTGGTGTCAGTGGAAAGAATGGTGCCTCATTACTGGTGTCAGTGGAAGGAATAATGCCCCATTGTTGGTGTCTGTTAGAGTTATAGTGCCCCATTGTTGGTGTCGGTGGGAGCAATAGTGCCCCACTGCTGGTGTCAGTGTAAGGAGTAGTGCCCCATCACTTGTGTCAGTGGGAGGAATAGTGCGCTATTGTTGTCAGTGGGAGGAATTATTCCCCACTGTTGGTGTAAATAGAAGGAATTATACCCCACTGTTGGTGTAAATAGAAGGAATTATACCCCACTGTTGGTGTAAATAGAAGGAATTATACCCCGCTGTTGGTGTAAATAGAAGGAATTATTCCCCACTGTCGGTGTAAATAGAAGGAATTATTCCCCACTGTTGGTGTAAATAGAAGGAAATATACCCCACTGTCGGTGTCAGTGGAAAGAATGGTGCCTCATTACTGGTGTCAGTGGAAGGAATAATGCCCCATTGTTGGTGTCTGTTAGAGTTATAGTGCCCCATTGTTGGTGTCGGTGGGAGCAATAGTGCCCCACTGCTGGTGTCAGTGTAAGGAGTAGTGCCCCATCACTTGTGTCAGTGGGAGGAATAGTGCGCTATTGTTGTCAGTGGGAGGAATTATACCCCACTGTTGGTGTAAATAGAAGGAATTATTCCCCACTGTTGGTGTAAATAGAAGGAATTATACCCCACTGTTGGTGTAAATAGAAGGAATTATTCCCCACTGTTGGTGTAAATAGAAGGAAATATACCCCACTGTTGGTGTAAATAGAAGGAATTATACCCCACTGTCGGTGTAAATAGAAGGAATTATTTCCCACTGTTGGTGTAAATAGAAGGAATTATTCCCCACTGTTGGTGTAAATAGAAGGAATTATTCCCCACTGTTGGTGTAAATAGGAGGATATATACCCCACTGTTGGTGTAAATAGAAGGAATTATACCCCACTGTTGGTGTAAATAGAAGGAAATATACCCCACTGTTGGTGTAAATAGAAGGAATTATACCCCACTGTTGGTGTAAATAGAAGGAAATATACCCCACTGTTTGTGTAAATAGAAGTATTAATTATTCACCACTGTTGGTGTAAATAGAAGGAAATATACCCCACTGTCGGTGTCAGTGGAAAGAATGGTGCCTCATTACTGGTGTCAGTGGAAGGAATAATGCCCCATTGTTGGTGTCTGTTGGAGTTATAGTGCCCCATTTTTGGTGTCAGTGGGAACAATAGTGCCCCACTGCTGGTGTCAGTGTAAGGAGTAGTGCCCCATCACTTGTGTCAGTGGAGGGACTAGTGCCCTATTGTTGTCAGTGGGAGGAATTATACCCCACTGTTGGTCTAAATAGAAGGAATTATTCTCCACTGTTGGTGTAAATAGGAGGAATTGTACCGCACTGCTAGTGTAAATAGAAGGAATTATACCCCACTGTTGGTGTAAATAGAAGGAATTATACCCCACTGTTGGTGTAAATAGAAGGAAATATACCCCACTGTTGGTGTCAGTGGAAAGAATGTTGCCTCATTACTGGTGTCATTGGAAGAAATAATGCTCCATTGTTGGTGTCTGTTGGAGTTATAGTGCCCCATTGTTGGTGTCAGTTGGAGGAGTAGTGCCCCAAGGGCTAGATTAAGGCAAGCAAGACCACTACCCTAGAGAATTGTCCATGAGGCCCTTGAGGTCCGTCTAGCCCTCCCAGGTGGTGCCTAGTCTCTCCTGTAAAGGCTACCTTAACAAGTGTGTTCTAGTGACAGGTTTGCTTTAATTTGTAGCGCCTGTTGTGAAGTTCCAGTCCTTGTTGTTGTACGTCTTTAATAGTTTAAACCAGGTTTATTTACAAGGAATTAGGGCATGCCGAATATGACTGCTCACTCCCACGTCCATTTAGTACGCTCCTAATGAGTCATGGTAATCACAGAGCAACTAAACCCACCAACAGTATGAAGAAAACAAGATATAGAAAAAAAAAGCTCATCTTTACTTGTATCTAAACCAAAGACAAAGGATAACCCAATGTCATTTCTGAAAACAGCAACCCTTTCCATGGCAAAACACCATTTTATGGTGCGCTCCCATGACTGCATAACTTTTTTTTCCTTTTCACTATATTTATGACTTTTTTCTATTTGGATTTTCATCTGTGTGCATTTCATGGGTGTATTTTGAAAAAAAAAAGTACGGCTATTCATCTGAACAAGAGCAAAAACGAATGTTACCAAGCTGTTTTCTCTCCAGGTCGAATGTTATTAATTTCCACAGAAGAGTGAATCAGGAAGATACTGCAATATGACCACTAGATGGAGCAGATGATCATAAGAGATAAATACTTATTTACTATGATCCTCAGCTAAATCAAATGGCCATAATTCACTCTATTCTGTGAATATGCGTAACATTCAACCTGGAAAGAAATGGCCTAATAAAATTATGTTTTTGCCCCCAATTGCACAAAATGAATGTACATGCAATTTCACAGAATGAATAGCTCTGCAAATTTTTCATACATACACCTTTGTGTGTAATTCAGTGTCACAGCTGTGCAAAGCAGACTTTCAGAAGCTGCAGAAACTCAGAAGGTGTGGAATAGGGATGAAGAAAAAAAAATTATATATATATATATATATATATATATATATATATATATAGATAGCTCGAAAGAGCAGGGCCCTCGAACCCCTCGTGTATTGTATTGTTACTGTCTTGTCTCATGTTCTGTCCCCCTTGCTATTGTACAGCGCTGAGCATACCCTTTGGCGCTATATAAATACTGTATAATAATAATAATAATAATAAATAATAATATATATATATTTACAGTAATTTTTTTAATGTTATGTGTAGTAGCATTTTATATATTTTATTAATTTATTTAATATAGAAGACATATTTCTTCTTTTTAGGGCAGGTAATTACAAAAAATTGCATAGTAATATTTGGCATTTTTATTTCTATCCAGCAGGTGGAGCATTAGAATTTTGTTTTCCTTGTCATCTTTTTGACCTGACTTGTTTACAGAGCTCAATAACTTAAGCAATAATTTACTCACAAAATATGAATGACTCCGAGCTTTTTTTTGGGAGCTGTCTGAGTTGTGTATGGCAGTGTTGGATCCAGGGTTTTTCCTAGAAATCTTGAGTTGGTAAAGGGACCTTGAAAAAGTTGACAGAGTGTGTGAAGCACCAGTGAAAGACCTAAGAAGGCAAACATTCAGTATATATTAAATGCATTCACTATGGACAATTCTTTTCTCAGATATTTTGCTTTTTGGTGCGTTTGTCATACATCTTAAAATTCATCTGCTTGTCACGTTTGAGGTGCCATTACCAATGAATGACACTTCAAGTGTAACACGCATTCTACGCGTGTTCCGTGAACGCACAGAAGAGCAATTGCTTTTACATGTATTCACGGAACGCTTAGGTGTGAATGAAGCCTTAGACAGTTGTCACTGGAGCCAGTGCCCCCGTTGGAAGATTTTCCCTCTACTTCAGTGACAACCTAAAATTTTGGCAAAGGAAAAATAGAAAGGGTGAATCTCCCTGGAGGAGTCATCGGGGTTCTAACCCTTCCTTACACTATCCACAGTTTACAAAAAAAATATATATATTAGATTTGGATACACTTTAAAACATAAATAAATTTGATCTAAGCCCTGAAAATATTTTTTTCTTTAACCATTAGCCGCCCGGCCTATAGCCGTTTGGCGGCCGCAGAAATGCATTAGCTTTCCGGGGTGTATGCCATTTGGCGTCCTCCCGCACATGCGCAGTTTGCGCGGTTGCAGAGCCGCCCAGCGGCGCGATCTGTCACCGGCTGTGTACCTCGGACACGGCCGATGACAGATCTGAGTACCGGCCCCCGTTGCCGGTACCATGTGACCTGCTGTGGCCAATCACAGCAGGTCACATGACAGTTGTATACAATGGATGGCTTCATTCATGCCATCCATTGTATACTAGTGTCTAGCTGTGAATGGTCACAGCAGGTCACATGCACATGTCATGTGATTAGCTGTCGCCAAATCACAGCTAAGCACAAAAAAAAAACCCCTGAATGAATCGATTTCATTCAGGTAAATGCTTGCTTATAGCAAAGTAATTCTTTGCTATAAGCAAATTGTGTAAAAAAAAAAAAAATACTGATCACTTCCCTAAAGTAGTACAATGTTACTATGGTAACATTGTACTACTTTAGACATAGTAAAATATAAAAAGAAAATCTTAAAAAAAAAAGTAATAAAAAATTAAAAATAGTAAAAAAAAAAATATATATATATATATTTTTTTTTTCATACTGTCACCAGTCAGTGTCCCTGTTCACTGCCATGCCAGTTATATGATGATGCTGTACTGCACTGGTGACAGTATGTAAAAAAAAAATAGTGAAAATTATTTTTTTTATTTTTTCATTTTTCGAAAAATTATGACAAAAAAAATACAACTTCAACAAACTCGCCATTCCTCTTATGAAGTACGTCGGACTGTCTACTTTACAAAAAGGGTTTTTTTTTGTGGGATATCTGTACTGTTCTGACATTCTTGGACCTCAAGAAATTACAATGTTGTATGACCGCGCAATTGTCATTCAAAGTGTGAGAGCGCTGAAACCTGAAAAATGGCCTAGGCAGGAAGGGGGTAAAATGCCTGGTATTGAACTGGTTAATTAAGAAGGCTTACGATATAAAACAAAAACCCAATGTATGAATTTGCAATGACATGAACCATTATTATAGATGCTTTTTAGGGTCACCGGGTGTATTCTTTTATAAAAGCCATTGCTGGAAGTATAAATAAAATTGGCTGCAATAAGGGTGTTTCTTCTCTTCTTTGCTCCAGGCATTTGATGGCTTCATCTTCGCTTTCTTTGCTGTGGAAATGGTCATTAAGATGATCGCGTTGGGCATCTTTGGGCAGAAGTGTTACCTGGGAGATACTTGGAACAGGCTGGATTTTTTCATCGTCATGGCTGGGTGAGTGGTAAATGATGTCCTCGGGGACTGACTAACACCACTTGTGTTCAGTATTGCCTCTACGTTCCTGGTCCAATTACCAGAATGTTCCTTCATCAGATCATTTTCTGGAGGGTCCTGCGTGATACACGTTCATTAAAGGGGTGTTCCACCTTCAACTGACTTGAATCTGTTGGCTTATACAAGGCTTTGTAGCTAAAGATATTACATTTAGTGTTGGTTTCTGTTTTCTTTTTATTTAGCCATGAAATGTTGGAGATCCCTATGAGTCATTTAATTCTGTCATCTTGAGACATGAATCTCTGAATACTTGCCGATTCTACAAATGCATTTAGAATAATTGCTGAAGAGAATATGCATAGCATTAGATTTCAAGAGGATCCTAAGGACCAGAGCCATCATCCCTGTGAGATAATAAACGTATGTTGCTGTGGCCATCATCAAGATTTTATTTTAAAGTGGGCCTGATGGGAGGGAACTATCCAGGCGCACTAAACATTTTCTTTAAAGCCCTATTTTTTTTCTCCCCTGGTCTGTGGAAGAAAAAAATGGAAGTGGTTGTAAATCTCTGAAATGAAAAATGAACAAAGCATATCTCTCTACAGTGTGCACTTGCCTCTATCGAAGGCATCTAGTGTGATTTCTGTTCTAATCTCTTATTCCTATTCCCATTCGCTATCTGCATCAGTCAGTTCTGACAGTCTATGCCACAGGTGTCAAACTGGCGGCCCTCCAGCTGTTGCCAAACTACAAGTCCCATGAAGCATTGCAAGATTGACAGTTACAAGCATGACTCCCAAAGGCAGAGGCATGATGGGACTTGTAATTTTGTAACAGCTGGAGGGCCGCCAGTTTGACACCCCTGGTCTATGCCAACACCAGACAATCCTGGGATATGGCTCTTGCCACCCCCCTCCAGCACACAGCAGGTGATTGACAAGCCTCAGTTGTGCATGTTTCCCTATGAGACTGTGTAGAGGGGGGGGTCCAATCCCTCCACTCAGGTATCAGATTACACTCAGCTCCCTGGTCTATGTTGTCCTGTGTGTGACCTCAGATCCCCGCCCCCTGCCTTGCGTAATTTCTGGACTTTGAATGTCAGTAGAGGAGAGATGTCCACAGATAAATAGGTACAACTTATACAGGATGATTTGCTTCTGCCATGTATACCACCTGAGTTTAGTCGCTTCACTGGGTATATGTAAAGGTTTACAACCAGTTTAAATAAAAAAGTAGCCGAGGCACAATACCCCACGTTCAGTCTTGAGCTGTCTCCTGCAGTAACTGATCCTGCCACAAAATGTCCTCAGTCTTATACAGGGTGTCATGGCCCTGCTGCTCTGTCACCACGGTGCCCTACATTCACTGCATAATGGTCCAGAACAAGAAGCAAGAAGAAATCTATCTAAAGGCTCGTTCACACCCCTACACTCAGCTCCCTGGTCTATGTTGTCCTGGGTGTGACCTCAGATCCCCACCCCCTGTCGTTTGCAGCAATGCTGCATAATTTATGTATTTTGAATGTCTGTAGAGGACAGATTCTGCAGATAAACAGGTACAACTTATACAGGATGATTTGCTTCATCTATGTATATCACCTGAGGTTAGTCGCTTCACTGGGTATATGTAAAGGTTTACAACCAGTTTAAATAAAAAAGCAGCCGAGGCACAATACCCCACGTTCAGTCTTGAGCTGTCTCCTGCAGTAACTGTTCCTGCCACAATATGTCCTCAGTCTTCTGCGTTGAATGACACCCAGCCTCATCCAACCCAAAGATTGTGAATGCAGGGTGTCATGGCCCTGCCGCTGTGTCACCACGGTGCCCTACATTCACTGCATAATGGTCCAGAACACGAAGCGATAAGAAATCTATCTAAGGGCTCGTTCACCCCCCACGTGGATTGAGGTATCATGTGGTTTGGTGGTTGCGAATGCCTCCACGTTTGCCAGATGTCAGAAATAATGGCACCCAGGGGCGGACTGACCATTTGGAAACTCGGGCACTGCCCGAGGACCAGGGGTCAGTAGGGGGCCCCATGAGATGCCCCTGGTAACTTTTTCATAGGCTTTTTTGAGTTTGGGCAAGGACACAGGGGCCCCATGATCCCCTATTGCCCGGGGGCCCCATGAGTTGTCAGTCCGCCCCTGATGGCACCCATGCATGTCTGCAGGAGGCAGCCTATTTCCTTTTGATGCAGGAAAGCATGCGCTTCCATGTGTTCCCACTCCATAGGTTGTGTGAACAAGCCCTAATGGAGGCACAAGCAAAAATATACAAAAATAGACTTTAGTTGAATAGGGAAAGGTTGGAACCATTACTGTCTATGGCCCCCGGTCCAGTGACAACCACTCCTCCAGGGGCGGACTGACAACTCATGGGGCCCCCGGGCAATAGGGGATCATGGGGCCCCTGTGTCCTTGCCCAAACTCAAAAAAGCCTATGAAAAAGGTACCAGGCAGGGGCAGACTGACAACTCATGGGGCCCCCCAGGAAATAGGGGATCATGGGGCCCCGTGTCCTTGCCCAAACTCAAAAAAGCCTATGAAAAATGTACCTGGGGCATCTCATGGGGCCCCATACTGACCCTGGGCCCTCGGGCAGTGCCCGAGTTTCCAAATGGTCAGTCCGCCCCTGCACTCCTCCAATGTCTTACCCTGGTGTCATAGTGACAGGAATTGAGGGGAAATCTTCCCAGTGGTGTCGTTTCTCCAATACACAGCTCAGTCCTCTCTGGCAGGACGGGAGACAGTTAAGCATCACTTGCATGTCTTATCTCTCCCCCAGTCTGCGACTGGACAGTGAATTGAGAAGCAGCAGACTGATGAGTTCATCTCTCTGTCACTCTTCTCTCTCCTCCTATTGGCATGCTCCTTGGTATGACATCTCAGCTGACTGGCTCCTTGTGCTGCTTCTCCTTCCCAAGTCTGAGCCCTGCTGTGCAGGGACAGAATCAAATAAATGCATCTAAGAATGAATTAATGAATACAGAGCTGCATTATTTTGTGTGTTTATAACTAGCTGGGGGCTTATATTTTAAGAAATATCTTTTTCCTATGACTGGTTCACTTTAAGGACCACAAATGCAGATCTCAGTCCTTTTTTTTTCAATGTATCGCTTTTCCTCCGGTCCGAACACAGGAACACGTTTAGAAAACAGACTTCACGCTGTATAAAATCTTTTTCTTTTTTTTTTCCTTCTCCGCTTCGTCTCCATCAGCAGGAAGAAGTACAACTCTGTTTGGCACGGGGAATTCTTTCATACCCTGCCAGGTCTGATGTCTGGCAATGGAGCGCTGCAAAGCTCACATACATTACAAGTAATAAAAGGTCTAATAGAGAGCACTAATTTGTTCTGACCGCATTAGTCATCTTTATTTTGATATCACCTTGCAGCTGCTTAGTCACAGCGCTGTAAAATCCTTTTTTTTTTTTTGTTCTCTCTGTTAACTCAGAGGGAAAATGTTGATTACCATAAGAGGAAAGGCAGACCATGCCAAAAGAAAAAAAAAAAAAAACTGTTCTCAGAGCAGCAGGAAAATCACATTGCAGGAGATGTTTATGGCTGTCCTGTCCTGTTATGTAAAATGCTGCAAAAAAATAGCAACGGGAATGAATACGGTTCCAGTGAGCTCAGGAATGGCAGGCTGGCATTTGTGGCATTTGCCAAAAAGGCTGGAATGTACCAATGAACTGTTCTTAAAGGGGACCTTCACTCGTACAAAAAGATTTCATCCCTACAATTCTCTACTGGCCTGCACTATGCGTTCAAGTGGGGGGTGCGGGAATCCTGTTAATTCCTGCACCCGCAGCCGAATTGTACTGTTCTTGCAAGATGCCCGGGGTTGACATTATTATTATTATTATTATTATACAGGACTTGTATAGCGCCAACAGTTTGCTCAGCACTTTACATTATGGAGGGAGACAGTACAGTAACAATACAGTTCAATACAAGAGGGATTAGAGGGCCCTGATCCTGGGAGCTTACAATCTAGCATTCATTCTGAATGGCACCCCCATGCATCTCAGCCCACTGTGTGATCATGGGTGCGGAAAACATGAGGTCTCCCTGCAGCCATGTTTTTAAAAGGTGCCTGCACCTTTTTTTGACGGTTCACACAGCACAGCAGCCTTTTTTTTAACACTTCAGCACACCCCCCTCCTCCATTATTGCCTTGGAAAGAATAAAAAGATGACATATACCTTCTCCTTAAAGCAGAGTTCCGCCCCCTTCCCCCCAAAAAAAGTCAGCTACAAATACCTGTTCAGGCATCCAGTGGTGTCCTCACCCCCAAGCCGATTGTTCAATCGGCTGTCAGGTGCTGGTGCTGCCATCTTGACTAAGGGAAGTTGGCAGTGAAGCCTTGCGGCTTCACAACTGGTTCCCTACTGTGCATGCACAAACATGCGCTTTGCTTTGTGAATGGGCCGCAGTCCTCTGGGACCTGTTGAGTTTACTAGAGGATTGCTGGAAGGAGACGAACTTCCAGCTCAGTTCACCATGGCGAACTGAGCTGAAAGTGGGAGTGGGTACCTGTCAAAAAGGTGCCAAAATGTGGCAGTAGAGGGGGGGGGGGGAGGCAGACAAGCAAAGCTTCCACTTTTGGGTGGAACTCTGCTTTAAGACTCCTGAAATTAATGCGTTACATATCCCAGGAAGTATCAGCTTCAGCATGGCTGCCGGAAAGAATCATCAAGGGGCCGGCTCCCTGAGCCATAAAGAGACAGCCAGCTCCTGATGACATCACAAAGAAAGATGGCAGCATTGAACCCGGTGGTCAGCAACAGATCAGAAGGTCACAGCAGGACAGCGCTGGATTTGCTGGGCGTGTAACTTAAAAAAATATTCAAACCCCTTGATACTTTCCACATTTTGTCATGTTACAACCAAAAACGTAAATATATTTGATTGGGATTTTATGTGATAGACCAACACAAAGTGGCACAAAATGTGAAAAATTTCAAAGGGTATGAATACTTGTTCAAGGCACTGTATCAGTGTGTTGCTGCTCATGAAGTGTCCAATCATCAGGCTGGAAGTGGGAAAGTAACACTACTGTATTTTTTAACCCTAGCAAAAATTCCAACCTTGCTCTCTACCAGAGGTGTACGGATCAGAGAAGTGGCTGGACAGGATTACAAATTTTTTTGTAAATAAGACATATCATTACAGGTCCGGTATTGGATTTATGGATCTGAAGTTGTCTAGTCACCCATCACCAAGGATAAAGCTATTAAACAATCACGGCTGCTGCCTCTGCATTATCACCCACAATCCCCCATCAATGTGAACATGCTATACTATGGAACCCTCAGCTCTGACTTCACCACAAGCCTTGACTGTCTAGAAAGCATCTTTGTCACCCCACACTGGGAAGAGAGAGCTTCTAATTAACAAGTGTCCAGGCGACTTGCCCAGTGCATTGTGGAGTAATTGACGTTTTTAACAGCGTGAACGTCAACATAATAAGTGGCTTGTTTTCTGCCATAAGTGGACTTGGAAGTAACATGCCTATTAGCGAGATGGGCCAATACGTTTCCCGCATAAGATACATGAATGCCGTGCTTCTGTTTGGCAAATTGGGCTTTCTCTTGTGAGTTGATTACATCAAAAGCTCAAGCGCCAGGCCACAGACTGCAAGACATATGAGTGGAAGCATCTTCGATATACCAAGACTATCACTACCTGGACATCTGTTTGGTAATAATGCAGAATGCCAGACAAAACTCATCTATGAATCCATAAAGGAAATATACACTGTATATACTTTCCAGCTCTGCTCTATGATTTTGGACATGCCGCTGGTGGGGGCATAGGAATAGGTCACAGAAGTTGAGTCAAAGCTCAGAGGGTCTCTGTTCTCATGCAAGGCCTACCCAGCCCAATAAGTCACCTTAAAGAGGACCTGAACTGTGCCCCAAAAAATGGCAAGCAGAGAGCAAAGGACTGTTCACTAGTATTTCCTGTGGGCTGCTTGCACCTCTTTTTTCCATTACTAATGTGGCAGCACCCAAATATTGCAGAGTTCCCCTTTAAGCTTTAACATTTCTAAAAGCATCTGTTTGCAGAACCAGGTCATCAGCTCACTTCCTCCCCCTCATTTCCTATGGAACAATGTGTTCCAGTCTAGCAGCTGACACCCTAACTTTCAGTTGGTGATATTTTATCTAAATGTGAAACCGCAAAGGCTATATCCTGAACTGCTCAGAATGTATTTTAAGGGTACAAAAAGTAAAGAGGAAATATACGCATTGTGACGTAATTGTTAATGTATACACCATGTAAGATGCTTTTCAAGGCACTTAGCTTGCAGACACGAGTCTGACTAGGTCAACCAGCTGGTAAATAATAAGCTTGTTTTCTTTAAATTCGTGTCCAGAGTTTTCCTGGAATTCCCAAAGTTGCCATTACACTAACTTACCTTGCCTTGTTTTGCAGTCTCTGTGTGGTGGCAGCCATCTTGGTAAGGGCAGGGCTTTGCTTCCTTATGTAATAGCTGCCCCCCTTATGACTGGTGATCTGATTGTAGGCAGGTGGAATAGGTGGTTGGGGAAGCTGCCACTTGCCTGGAGAGTGATTATGCTGCTTTGTCAGGTTAGTGGAGCTGAGGAGTAATGCCGCTATTCTGAGATCACTAAATCACTTCCTTGTTTACTCTGGAAGGAAATAAACTTGTCTTGTGAACTCAGCTTATTACTGGTGCTTGAGTTCACTCAATATAGGACTAATGTGTCCTCTGTAATGGGCTTCAGGCGCCACCTCGGGAGAGTCTGAGTCTAGTTTTGCAATTTTGTCAAACATTTTGGAGGTAAATGTGCCAAAAAAATATATTCTGCATCACAAAAGGGGCCCTGGATATGGGAAGTGACTGAGGGATAGGAACCAGTTTAGTTAGCAGGGACAGGTTGTCATAACCCCCTTTAGCCTGAGAAGTGGGTTGGAGCCCTCTGGGTACTAGAAAGTCATAGTATTGGATTCCTGAAGGGAAATGGTCTACTAGCTCCATGGCCAGGAGAGCTGCCAAGAAGTAGAAGAATGACTCCCACATAGAAAACCTATTACTCAACAGTCTAAGGAAGGCATGCTTCACTTAATCTATTTTATGTAAGCATTGCACTCTTGGTCCAACTTATGCCTGCTGAATATTGTCCCCTTGTGTACAGAAGTGACTGTGAAGATATTGGCATGTTTGTGTATTTGCCTGTTTCTTTTTAAAAAGAAAAAACTTCCTTTAAGGAGCAGTTGTGTTGTCTACTTCACTTGATACTTCTGTTACACAAGAGCACCCACCATATCATGACTAGAGGAGGAATGACTAAGAAGCAGAAGGAGCATAGGAAAAGGCACACATCCACACAATGACTGAAGCCGAAGCAGGGAGATCTTGGCACTGCAGGTCCACAGATGCATCTTCCTCTCCAGCAAAGAGAACAGTAAGCAGCACAGTAGTGACATCAAAATCTGGTGAGACTAGCAGTCAGGGGCATTGTAGATTTACAGCTATGAGGCTCAAGGCACGTAAGTGTCTGGGCACATGAAATACACTGCTGTTTTTAGGATAAATTCAGGACACAATGTACAGTTTTCAGGGCGCAATTAAGAAAGAGACACCAGCATGCAGTAATTGTCTACTACATCGCCCCCCACAAATTTTCTTCACGTTATCCCATAGTGACTAAGAGCAAACAATATGGTTTCAGCCACAGCCTTCATCATGGGCATTCGTCAGATCTTTTTGGGATATTGCTATTGACTCTAGAAATGAGGGCAGACGAATTTAGGAGAAAAAGAAACACCCACCCCCACATCTTTATAAAAACAAGAAGAATGGCAATCACTTGTGACAGCCAATGACAAAGCAGCGAGGCAGAAAATAACCACAATGGCTTGATTGCGAAGACATATAGAACAGGGATAGAAAAATCAATACAATATACACTTTGGTACATGCTGAAAAATAATACCGCTCATTATCTTGGACAAGAATGCAATGGACGTTATTTAGTTAGGGCTATTCTTGTCTGAGCGCCAACCTGTTCTAAAGTACGGTACAATTACTGTAAATAGTAAATGAAGGGAGGAAGTATGCTAATCATCCAATTTATGACAAAATGTTCTTTGTTTTATTTGAGCATGATTGTATAAGAATGACTTTTGTTCTAAGAAAACAAAAGTCTTTTTGGTATATTTTTTTATACATATGAAAAGACTTGCTTCACGCCTAACTCCAGACAAAATTCAAACTTTTTTATTCAGTTTTGGATAGAGTAGGAGGTCAGTTAAGAGGCTTTCAGGGGGACCAGATGGCACAGACAGCATTAAAAAGTCAGAATTTTTAAAGATGAATTCTGTTGGACAACTTTCATTTAAATATACTAAAAGTTGAACTTTAGTCAGAAAATTAAGTCCTGCTAGATCACTTCAGGCTGGTCCGTTTTGCAGGTATATCCAACACAACAAACACTTTACTCCTGTGGTAGGAAAGGACTCAGTATACCCAATAGGAATGTTCTGGAATTTTCTGGAATATGCACTGCTTGCTGCCCTCAACAGACCGGGGTGGTCCAAATACACTGGATACAAATGGAGAAACAGAAAAAGGGTGCACCGACCTAGTGCATTATCGTTTAAAATAATTTATTGAAGAAACAAAAATAGGTATCATACTCACAATGGACATATTAACACAGGCATGTCAAACTGAACAAGATGTATGATCCAAACAACATCTGAGTCCATACGATGGAACCCTGGATGACCAACTGGCTAACGCGTTTCGAGGACACAACCTCTTCCTCAGAGCCCTGTTTCTCCATTTGTACCCTTTTGCAGGTATAGCTATGTAAAACATTAAAAATAAGTGTTTATGCTATTTAAAATCCTGTAATGCACTGTGTCACCCTGCTTTGCACATGTTCAGTTTCTCTCTAATATTTTTGCACTGACAAAAAAATATAGAGGCCAATCTGCTGACAGCCTTAAGATTTACTGCTGCTCAGGGGCTGTGGGCTTCAGCAAAATGGCAGCCTCAAGCAAGAAGAAACAAGATCAACGCTGGAGGCTATTTACAGCACATACTAATTTTAATAGTATATTCTCCTAGATTGTAAGCTATAAGGAACAGGGCCCTCTGTTTCCTTTTATACCAAATTGTATTGTAACTGTAATGTCTACCTTCATTTTGTAAAGCGCTGCGCAAAGTGTTGGAGCTATATAAATCCTCTATAATAATAACAACAATAATATAATAATATGTGGAATGTATATTCCTTGCTAAAGAACATTATTTTTTTTATCAAGTTGTTATGGATAAAGTTTTGCTTAAATAATAATCCCAAACGTGTTTAGTAGGCTAGACTCTTGCATGTCCCTCCACACCAGACTTATCAAACCATATCTCTGTGGAACTGGCTTTGTGTACCTGAAATTAATTACTTTTAGCCATATTCATGCATATAAGATTTTAATCCACCGAAAAGGAATCGTCTTCAGGTCTTGTGCAAACTGCCACATTTTAACAGTCAACTCAATAATATGTAGGGCAGTGGTTCTCAACCTGTGGGTCGCGACCCCTTTGGGGGTCAAACGACCCTTTCACAGGGGTCTCCTAAGACCATCAGAAAACACATATTTCCGATGTGTAAAGAGTAGCTACTGTGTAGAAAGCAGCTGCTGTGTTGAAAGCAGCTACTCTGTTAAAAGCAGCTACTGTGTTGAAAGCAGCTACTGTGTTGAAAGCAGCAGTATTGGAGGTAAAACGACACGCATGAATTATAATTACTGGGTAAATAATTTTATGGTTGGGGGTCACCACAACATGAGGAACTGTATTAAAGGGTCACGGCATTAGGAAGGTTGAGAACCACTGATGTAGGGGTTATTTGAACTGCATTTGCTTCAGAATAATTTTCCTAAGAAAATGTTCAATTGCAAAATACAAATATCAACAGTAATGGATTTAGTTTTTATGAATTGGTATTTTATTTCTTGGATCAGTGCTGGATTTTACCTAATCCGCTCAATATAAGCATGATAGAACCTAACAATTACCACCAACAGGAGCTAGTAATATTTTAAAGCTGAAGTTCGGGCTGGTGAAAAATATAATTCTTGCAGTGGGACCCCCTCTGCATTGGGGGGTTAGAAGCTAGTGTTGTTTTTACCTGCAATGAAGTCCTTAATAAAGAAATAAAAGAAATATACAATAAATATACAATATATATATATATATATATATATATATATACTTACTATATTCTTGACACCCCTGCCAGCAAGCATTATCTTCCACTCTCCAGTGCTCCAGGGGTGGTGAGACTTAGTATCCCCATGTCCAGTGCAGGGCCACTAATCCTGCATTGTACAGAAAGATATCAGAGAGCTGCTTCAGGCCAGGCAGTGAAAAGAGGAGGCTTTGGGGTACTGGTCCTACAAAGAGGAGGAAGCCTGCCAGAGCAAGGAATGCAGTAAGTATTTCACTTAATTCATCACCCCCTAGGCTAAAGAAGCATTTAACACTTCCAGTGTCCAGGGGGCCTCACTGCAGTGGTTCATTTTCCAAACCCAAGTTCAACTTTAAAGTGGATCTCTGCTTTGCCCAGCATGAAAAAAATCCATGTTCACTTTAAGGAGTGATAACCATAGTGATAATTTGGATTTATTATTTTCAAAGGTATTGTCTCTTATTAGATTTCCTTTTGGAAGTAGTTTAGGCTGTTGTGGGCTCATTTAGAATCAGCAAAAATGAAATATCCTTTCTATTGACTTACCTCATGCCATTTGTTTTCTAGGATGATGGAGTATTCTCTGGATGGACATAACGTCAGCCTGTCCGCCATCCGCACTGTACGAGTTTTAAGGCCGCTAAGAGCCATTAATAGAGTCCCAAGTGAGTATTGTTCATGCTGTATGTGACTATATACCAGACTTCAGCAACTGTGAGGGATTTACAAGGCAAAACAAAGACTACCAATGACTAGCAGTCCTTCTATTGCTGTATTCAGCCTGCTCTTAAACTGTTTTGGTTCTGTGGGTGTTTTTCATAATGTCACATTCAAAGCCTCCATGGCATTGTTGGCTAGAGTTAAAGTGAACCTGTGGTCAGGCTATGGACATTCATTCATTCACATTTTCTTTGAATCCGAAGAGTTTTAAAACAAGCCCTCAATGACCTCTGTAGCTTCAGGCATTGTGGAGAAATGCATCTTCAAAGCATATAGCCAAAGCAACGACATGATCCATGTCTTCTCCCAGCAGCTCCCCCCTCTCAGCAGTATCTCAGCAGCCTTGTAATATAAACACAGAGCAGGTGTTCTGGAGTGGCAAGAAGGACAGGTTGAGCTACTGAGTCACTAATGGAGATAGAGAGCAGGAAGACATAAGCTGTTAAATTACTGCTGAGAACGGGTAGCAGGGGGAGTTGACCTGTTGAGAGAATGACTTGAAGGACCTTGGTGCTTCTACTGAGAACTTTGAGGATGAATTGCTCCACAATGCCTATGCTCAGCTACAGAGGACAGTGAGAACTTGTTTTAAAGGTCATTTACTTCTTGTTAAAATTATGAAAAAACTATCCATAGCCTGGCCAAAAGTTTACTTCAAACCCACCATTGGGTCTGCAGCATCTGATATAGACCAACTGTTGCAGGCAACAGTGTTAGTAGATACGTTTTTAGCCTTTTAGCTTAATATACCCTTTCACACACATAGATGAGTGTAGCCAGTGGACTTATTTAAATCTTATGCAAACAATACCTTACATGTTCCCTATCGTTCATTAAAACTTTCCAAAGTATGAAAGTTTTCGCTACTGATAATTCAGCGCAAGATGGGTTTTCCCATCTATTCTGTAATTTCTTGCTTACTTTATTTTGTTCTGCAACAGCAAACACTCCAGGTATTTGGTCTGCCTAATACAAAATAAATCTAATGCTTAGTGAGTAAAGCAGCAAATGTTAACAAAGAGCTGTTCACATCTATTCAATTTTAATAGATACAAACTTTAAAAATGGGCCTAAAGTCAAAAGCTAAAAATATCACCCATATGCTTACCTATGACCTAGAGTAGGACCATTAAGTCTACAGAACCCCTGGTTCCAATATACTTCCGGCCTAATTCTGTGAAACCAAACATGTGTAAAACAGAAGCAATGATAGGATGCATCATAGCAGCCAGTCAATGCCTCTGCCTTAACTGCCAACCAATACCTCTTCCTCTCACATTATCTGTCTTCTAACCTTGACAGAATTCACAAAGAAACTTGTGCCTACAGTGCCATAAGGAGACATTAGTCTTCACAAAGCCTTAGCACAGATCCCTTTGTGCATTCTGTTTTTTTATAAACATCGACTGCTTAGGTCCTGAAGAAGGGGGAGGCTTTTTAACCCGAAATGCGTTGGCTGTATTTGATGCTCATTATTAAATGTTTCAAAAAGTCTTTTAAGTGAGCTGAACTTTTGTATCAGGCTCTCCTCCATAAACATTCAAGGATCAAGCTTTTGGTGAGCACTTCCTTGTGTTGGTATCGGTGGGGTAGCAGCCTAGGTCCAGAACATGGTCCACCCATAGAAGACTTCAACCATGGATTTGCTTCTTTGAAGAAAAAATCTGTTTACAGTAGATCCATCAGTATCAATTTTCACTTCTGTTGGTCCAGCGCTATTACACACATGTCATGGCAAGGAGTTCTCCTTTACTGTCCAGTCAGCAGACCAGGGACAGGTCAGTGACCAAGGTGCTTTGCCTAAGTGCAGCAAGAACAATTGAGGTCACCAACCTGCCTTTGCCATCTGGCTGGTCAAAGTTACAAAACCTATGGCAGGCAAAGCTTTTGAAGAATACATGTTTGAGCTGTGTATTAAATATTTGTCTGGAATTTAACAATAACCACATGTGTGGATTTCCCAGTTTAATTATCAAAGACTTTTAATAAAAATAATTCAAGGCTGAAAATGACATCTTCAGCCTGCGAATGGCTCTCGTATCCATTATCTATAAAAGGTGAGAAGGAAGGGTTGGCAATTCCCACAAGCCCGCCGCAGCCTGGAAAAGCAATCTTTAGCAAGAAAGGAAATAGAGGCAAATTTGCTTAAGGTCACAAAAATAAACCAGCTAGTGGAAGCCCCAAGACTGCGCCGAGGTCATCCTCTGCCGAGTTAATCAATGTCATTAGAAATATAATTAAGTTCCATGCACAAAGACAACCATTCCCTGGGTTAATAAAAGTCGGAGTACAGCAGGTTGGCGGATTTGTAGGCTCCTGAAGGAGGCTTGTGTATCATATATGGACAGTCTGCGTAAGTCATCTGCAGGGGCAGCTCCTAATAATATCCAGATGCTTGAGGTTTTCTGCATTTCTGGTAAAATGTAATATTTAATCATCTTGTAGGAAGGAAAGGACTTAACTACAGGAAATGGCACTACTGTAGGTGCAGGGGTCCATGACAGATGTATGGCGTGGCCTTGCTCAGAAAAAAATACGAACACCTGTTATAAGTGTTGACTTGTCCATAAAGAGAATCTATGTCTTCATTTTTTAGACATTTACATGAATGTGATCAACTTAAAGGGTCATTCCATCTAAAATTGATATTTAAGATACACATAGATCCTGATGAGCTGAGCCTACCCTTCGTTTCATTTAAGTCTTGAATACTCCAGCTGCAAGATTTCCCTGCCATAATTCCGGACTGATCCACCTCAAAGATTTGGGTTTCCCCGCCCTGTCCTAGCCCTTCCCTGCTTTAACCTAAACTTAAAATAGCTGGAGTTGAACTTTAATGAGAGTCCAACATTCTTACCAACATATAATATTTAAAAAACTTGCTTCTACATATAGTTTCATGAAATGTTTACATGGAATTGTACATTGGGGCAATCATATTAGCTCACTATAAATACATGCTGTGCTTCATGCATTGCAGTACAGCACAGCTGTTGTATGTTACCAGTTTTCTGTTTCTCAATGCAAATGTTTGGAGTTTACATGATTCCTACTTATTGATTAAATTAAAGTGATAATAAAAGCTCAGCTTTTTTTAACTTCACTGCTTAGCTTAGCTATAAAGGCTTCAAGACATAATACCCCAGTGTGCCCAAACACTTACAAAACTCCCCCATTCTCTGCCGCTTGCTGCTGGATTAGTTTTCATGACCTTCAGGGTAAGGGAGGGTGCTGAGGTGACCACCAGAATCAGGTTGAAGGAAGAAGATCTGGACATCAGAAGGCATCATAATAGGTAAGTCTTACATTCGTAGGGAAAATCAAAGAATAAGTTTTAATGTCACTTTAATTCAGGGTTCTCCAAGCTTTTCAGTATGAGGGCCACATAGTATAGTTTACTAATATTCTTGGATCAAAAAAGAAATCAGTTCCATAAATAAATGAGTCCCCCTTTACATCACAGTCACCATTAGAGTCCCCCCTGGCATCAGGATCCTTAACAGAGGCTCCCCGTACATCAGAGTCTCTGTCAGAGTTCATCTTACATCAAGGTCCATCCTTTTACACGAGGGTCCCCATCTCCTTACATCAGAATTTCCATCAGAGTCCAATTTACATCAGAGTCCACCCTTATGTGAGGATCAACATCAGAGCCCCCCTTACATAACAGTCTCCATTAGAGTCCCTCCTAAACCAGGATCTCCATCAGAGTTCCCCCTTATATCAGGGCCTCCATCAGAGTCCCTATTTCATCAGAGTCCCCTTTACATCAGGGTCTCTATCAGAGTCCCTCTGAGATCAGGGTTCCCCTCACTTACATCAGAATCCCTATCAGGGTCCCCCCCCTTCTATCAGGGCCCCCATCAGAGTCCCCCCTTATATCAGGGTCTTCCACAGAATGACCCTTTCACATGAAGTCGAAGCCTCTGGTGATCTGAATCCTGAATGCATAGGCAGCCTCTGCTGACCTGAGGATATGCCACTGATCAGGGGCGGACTGACAACTCATGGGGCCCACGGGCAATAGGGGATCATGGGGCCCCTGTGTCCCTGCCCAAACTCAAAAAAGCCTATGAAAAAGGTACCAGGAGCATCTCATGGGGCCCCCTACTGACCTCGGCCCTCGGGCAGTGCCCGAGTTTCCAAATGGTCAGTCCACCCCTGCACTGATAAAATCTTATTGCAGCCAAATCTGGCCCACGGGAGACCCCTACTTTGAGTTATTAAAGATGCAAGCTTTCGGGATGCCTATATCAGGCATCCCCAAAGCTTGTTTAATAGGTTAGCCAATAAAGCGTATCACTTCTCTTGGCTAACACAGTACAATAGTGCTTTTTCTCTATGAAAAGGTTCTATCAGTAAACTTCCACTGAAAACAATATGCACTGTGGGCGGCTTACCTTGTAATTGATTTTCCAGCAGCAGTGACTCACCAAGTGTGACATCCAGATAGTAATTTAAAGCAAACCCTACAGACATGTGTATGAATTATATACATACTCATGTTCTGAGGGCATTTTTTTTATAGCTAGGACAATCTCATTAAAATGGTACTCCTGCATAAATAAAAGGTCTGGTACATATAAGTTTAATTATCTACCTGATTTGCTTTGGAGATATTACAAGCCACCCTTTCCTATATAGACGAGCCATTCTCAGCCAGGGTTATGTGGAACCTTAGGGTTCCTCCAGGGGTTGTTAGGGATTTCTTGAGCTGTGGCTAATTGACCTTCCATTTGATGATGCTTGCATAATTCTGGAGTCAACGTCTCTTGGCAGAGCCAACTGCATGATATCAATTATCATTCTAGTTTTCTGTAAGGTTGCACTCTTCCTACTGACTGCCAATGTAAGAGGCATTTTTTACCACTAACCCTTGATGAATTGCTTTTAGTAAGAATTCCTTGAGACCCTCAAATTATTTTAAGGGTACCTCTGGAGTACAAAAGTTTGAGAAAGGCTGCAATAGTCTGATGACCATGATCAGAAGTGTAGCACACAAACCCCTGATGGGTCCCGCTATTTGTACCAAATTCTATTCCCTTATTGGGTGCATGGTAGCGAGGCACACAGCAGTTCCCCAGTCTCTCATAAACATAAACCAGGCAGGGAGTGTCTTTTTGAAGTCTACTGCTAGTTAAACTTGGTTGGGGTGTAGGGTCTGCCTTAGGATACCCCAAATCTAGTTCAAACTGTAACAGAGGATGCTTTCTGGTAATGGCTAAACTCTTCATGGTGGACCTCTTGTGATGAGAAGTAGTGGACAAACAGCATATTGAAGCAGCCCTAAACCAGCAAATCGGGAACAATCTCCCCCAGGGTTCAACAGCATTCTCAAGGATTTCTCTCTCTCAGGCCTCTACTCACTGTGTCCCTGTGTACATGGATACCTCCTTCCAGTACCAGCCAGACTCTATATCCTAAAGCCTCCGGGCCAGATCTTTCATGAAACTCCTACAGTCTTTAGCTAATCTGCCCAGAAGGGCAGCAGCCCTTTAGGCTGGGGCTTCTCCTCAAGGACAAGGACCCATGTTCCAGACCCCAGATTATTTATACACACCTCAGCCCCTTGCTGGTTATCCCCTTGACCAAGGATTGGCTGAGGCTGTATGAATATTCAGTCGAGGGTCTGCTTCTTCCAACCCACTATATTCTAGAAGCTACTAGAAGACAGGGGGAAGCAGTTGAGCTTGCAACCATCAGTACACAGAACAGCCAAAAGCAATCAAACTCTGCTCCACTGGCTATAGAGGAGCCAAAAACTAAATTTACCTTATTTTACTGGCAACCCAACTAGGAGGGTGCTACAGAAGGAAAGGTTCTGCTGAGAGAAGGTCAGTGCAGAGCTTGTCAATGAGTGTAGCAAACCATCCACATGACTTTTTACAGTTCTTTGTCTGCCTAGCACAGACAGGAAAGCTCTCCACTGAGACTCTGGGGAATATTTTACAGATTCTAATACAGTGAGAACACATTTTTAAAGTCATAATTCAGCCGGCAACGAGCTTGACTTAGTGCAGCAATAAAACTCTTTTTAAGAGTGTAAATAAGTGATATGTTCCTAGATAAATGTTGATTGATTATGTTTATTTGCCCAAAAGGTGAAGCTACCCTTTACCTAAGAGAGAATGCCATTTATGTTATCCTTCACAAAACATGGCTTTGTAACAGCTCAGCGAGACATAATATAAAGCTGATTTGCTGACATGCATGGCTTGTGAAAGCCCTGACATTGTTAAAGTGTCACTTTGTCCCTTTACGGCATTGTGTTATAAAAAGCCAAGCTTGTAAAAGGAGACACCAGCCACTTGTATGGAGAGGCAGGATGGGAATTATATCTAAGGTGGTGCCCTCCCATGGTGACTTGAGATAAGGTTCCTAGGTTCCTTCACACCCCCTTTCTGCAGCCTGAAGTCAGTGAAGACACCTCTCCGGGGAGGGAGTTTTAAAATAATCTGTGTTATTAATACAGTTAATGTTACTGAGACATGGGTCTGGATATCCAGATATGCAATGGACGGGGTTCAAGGAACACGGGGTAGGCGAATGTGCTTTATACCTATGACAATGATCCCTCAGGCATTTGACAGCAATAAGCAACATGTTAAATCTTAAAGATAATCTCTGGGCAAAATTTGAACCCCTCCCTTACCCCCTCCCCTTATCCCTACTTCCACCTGCTTCCATCATTCCCTGGAGTTTTTTTCTAAACCCAAGAACCATTTTTTAATCAGTCACATGATCTAATGCAGCATCTGTTCCTTGAGTGATGACCAGGGATCCACTGTTGCAGTTCAGGCCTGCCACCAAGTGGTCTGGTTGCTGCCCCTTTAAGTGATGTCATCACAGCAGTCTTAACCCCTCCCTCATCAATGGACAGCCAATATGAAACATCCACATCACCATGAAGCAATGCAGGAATCATAGCAGGACTCCTCCTTTCTGCAGCCCAGAAGATAGGAGACATGAGACCAAATGGGGGAGATTTACTAAAAGTGAAGAGTGCAAAATCTTGTGCAGTTCTGCATAGAAACCAATAAGCGTTCAGGTTTTGTTGTGAAAGCTTAACTGAACAATCGGAAATTAGAAGCTGATTGGCTACTATGCACAGCTGATTCTGAGTGCACCAGTTTTAGTAAATGCTACCCAATATGTCACATGACCACAGATTTAGGTAAGAATTTAGCGCTTTTAACTTAGTTTTTTGTCTTTACAGAAGTAATTGGGGGATTAGCTAAAGGAAGGTCATCTAAACTTTTTTTGGGGAAGGGGGGGTTGTATAGAGATCAGCTTTAAAGTCCAGCTCCAGGAGTTAGACAAAGTCTACTCTTACTTTGGCTCCAAGGGATAAATGCTCCTTAGGTTTAAGAGAGATGATAAGGCTGTATTACTTACCTTGACCTAATCCAAGGACATAGACATTGAGCCTTGGGGACCCAGAGGAAAAAACGTAGGTGTCACAAGCGGCAAACCATAGTGACTTGTGCATTTGGCTAAATTGGGTTCACCATGGGAGCGACTTAGCATAGGAGTTACAAGATTCCCTTCAACAGCACAGCTCTTTCCCCCAAGTACAGTTCCCCCACCCAAGTACAGCTCTCCCCCCTCCAGTACATTTCCTCCCCCTCTTTCCCACTGTACAGCTCTCCCCACTCAGTACAGGCCCCCCTCCTTTCCCCCAGTACAGCTCTTCTTCCCCACCTCCAGTACAGCTCTCCCCCCTCCAGTACATTTCCTCCCCCCCTTTTTCCCACTGTACAGCTCTCCCCACTTAGTACAGGTCCCCCTCCTTTCCCCCAGTACAGCTCTTCTTCCCCACCTCCAGTACAGCCCTCCCCCCTCAGTAGAGCTCTCCCCATCCATAAAATATACTTACCAGACCAGGGCAGTTCAGAGTAAGATAAGTTCTCCCACAGCTGGGTCCTGTGACCAGAGCCAGATAGGAGGCCGACGGGCTGCAGGAACAGCTCTTGCTTTGGGTGTCCAGTGCATCTCTCAGCACTAGCAGCTGTGCTGCAGATGTTCTGGGGGGGGTTGCCCCCCCTAAACCATCTTTACCTACTTCCCTGACAACATCACATACAATGCAGGGCTATGAACTGTACATTGTATGTGGAGAAGGAAGGAGTGCAAGCACCTTAGAATGACGGCTTCATAACACTGGTTGCACCACTGGAGGGACCCCATTGGAGCAGGAATATGGTAAGTATTAATCTTTATTCCTCCACCCCTAGACTGAGTGAGCAGTCAACCCTTGCAGGACCCCATTTCAATGGTAGGTTTTGTTTAATTTCTAGAGTCTGGCTTTAATAAATAGCCTCCATGTGGAAACATTTTCTAAATTAGGACCTGAGTATGGAAGCTCTTCTCCAGTATGGCATGGCTTCACAACCCTGATTTAGGGGGGGGGGAAAGGAGCTGTTCAATGTGGAGTATCAGCATCTGAAATATTCTCCTGTGTAAGCTATGCTATCTAGAAGCCTGGTTGGCTGACTTGGGCGCAAAACATAATTCAGGTGGATTTCCCATCGTAGACGACAGATTAACCACTTTCCAACTGTAGAAAAAAAAAAAAAAATATATATATATAATAAGGCAGAAAAAGAGAGGAAGATGATATTGCTTGCCAGGGGTAACAAAGTCAGTTATTTCTACAAACACTTTGATGAAGCAGACGGTGTATTTGCCCTTCAGCTCATATATATCGTAGATAACCTGACTCCTGCACACAGTCAACCTTTTGTTTATTTATAGACGGCGTGCTATGACCGCTTAGTCTTTCTCCCGATTATGTAAGCTCACATATTAATTTTGATAGTTGGTTGATGGGCGGTATTTTGGCCTGGCACACACTTGTGTGGGTGTTCAGGCTTAGAACGGCTCATATCATGTTAATTCTGGGCTGAGATTACAGACAATTCCTTCATCGGCGTGGGGCCATTTGTCCTCTGGTGTTCTCGGCTTGGTTGTCATGGTGCACAACTCCAGGGAAAATCATTTCAGTATCCTCTAATCTGTCTGTATATAGAGGGGTGTATATAAGAAAGAGAGGGTGAAATTGGGGCATATTCGTGTGCCTAAATTCACCCACATGCCCGCAGATGACTATGACCAACAAACGTGTCTTATCATTGCAACAAATTTTCAATGACGGAAGAGCAGTGAATAGTCAGACGTTTTACCGGTTTAAAAATACAATTTTTTTTTTCTGTTTTATATTTCTTGCAATGCATGTCAGTGGGATTCAAGAGGAAATGGAAACAACACTTTTCTGTAACTTTTAATGGTTGCTATATTTTTAAATGTAAAAATTGCTCAACACAGAAAAAAGAGACTGTAACTGTAACACCCAAGAAAACTACCATATGCAAACAATCTATTATATTAGAGCATAGTGTAAAAAGCCCAAATTTTATATTAAATTACAATAATTTACAATACATGTGAGACCATTTACATTTCAGCTTTCTGAATTTTTTTTCCATTCAACAGTTGACACGTTTCACAAATTTTATTCGCTTCCACAAGACCAGTATGGAAATTACCCCTGTTCAGGGGCGGACTGACAACTCATGGGTCCTCGGGCAATAGGGGATCATAAGGCCCCTGTGTCCTCAAACCACACCCAAGAAAGCCTATGAAAAGGTACTAGGGGCATTTAATGGGGCCCCCTACTGACCCCGGGCCCTCGGGCAGAGCCCGAGTTCCCAAATGGTCAGTCCACCCCTGCCCCTTTTAGAAGTTATTTGTATGGTCTGTGTACTTGTATATTTTGTAATAATGGTAAAAGGCCAATAGGTGGATTCCCTTGCAGCGCACTGAGCAAATGTAACAGAAGTTGGGTATACTAGTGGTTCTCAAATTTTAGCCCATTCTCAGGTCAACACATTTCAGTTATTTTTTTGGCTCCCACAGAGCCAGCATGAAAATGACCGCTGTTAAGTTACTTGTATGGTCTATATACTTGTATATTGTAATTAATAGTAAAAAAACAAGATGTGGATTCTCTTGTAGCACACTGAAGTTGTGTATATCGGTGGTTCTCAACTTTATTGAGACCAGGGTCTGGGAAATTCTTTCAAAAAATGTATTGCCCCAACAGTAAAAAAAAATTATACTCATACAATAAAAGTATAGGAATGCAAAAGTATGCATTGAAATACTGCAAGGCTGTGGATGGGGCTGGGTGTCACTTTGGGGAGGTTGGGCTTTCTGGAGCGGGTTAGTGGAGTCCGCAGCAGACTCGGTGGTCCTGTAGGGGATGTGGTTTCTGGAGGGAGTTGTGGGCAGTTGTGGGGGCTAGGGTCACGGGAGGGGGTTTGGGGTCTCTGTCTAGGAAGCTGAGAGGTTTTGCAGGGGCACTGTGGGGGCTGGGTTGCACTGAGGTTGGGGGGCACTGTGTAGAGTTGGAGGCAATGCAGCAAGCTAGAGGACATGCAGGTGGCTGGAGAGCTGAGGGCTCTCAATAGGCTTGGGGCACTATGGGAGGTTGGGTGCATTGTGGGAGGTTAGGAGATCTGCAGCTGGATGGAGGCCTGAGAGGAAGGAGGCTGCAGCCCACCAAAGGCCACAGCCAGATGGTTGAGAACCACTGGTGTATACTACTCTCACATGTATGAGGCTGTTATTAATGGCCCACAAAAGTGTCCAAAGACGATATGGGCTTCCTATCTCTCCTAATACCATCTCATAGTTCCAATAAGTCCTTTTTTATGTACAAAGGTTAAGTTTAGTTAAGCTTTGGGGTTAATAGCAATATATGAATGAAAAAGTGATTTTCCCACTTTGTATCTGAATATGAAGTTTTAAAAAAAGCTGGGTTGAGTACTACAATAAATATTTGCTTATATCTTAAACCTGACACCCACACAAAATACATTCCAGATGTATCATAACCAAAGGTGTGCTTTTCTTTTTAGAAAAAAAGCTTGTTTTCTGCAAGAATACTGCAGAGATGGACCCTTGCTGTCTGTGTGTAAGCACTGGTCTCCAAGGTCTGACCAGGGGCGGACTGACCATTTGGAAACTCGGGCACTGTCCGAGGGTTCAGGGTCAGTAGGGGGCCCCATGAGATGCCCCTGGTACCTTTTTCATAGGCTTTTTTGCATTTGGGCAAGGACACAGGGGCCCCATGATCCCCTATTGCCTGGGGGCCCCATGAGTTGTCAGTCCGCCCCTGGGTCTGACATACTCCGAACTGAGTTAGAACCAGAGCTCTTTTATTAGCAGGGATTGTGAGCATTGATGATCACAGAGCTATAGGTCAAATTCAGCGGGGGGGGGGGGGGGTGTCAGACATCTGCAGAGAGACCACTGCTTCTCCAAAAAGAGCAAGGATCCTTCTCTGAAGCTGCTGGCAAGTAGGGCAGGTATTTTCTACACAGGCTATAGCTGGTTTAGAAAGTAAATAAGCAGTAAGATATTGCACAGCTTTTGTTTTGTTACACATGGAGTTTATGTTGCTGTTTTAAAATCAAGATTCAGTTGACATCACAATTTGGGATACAGAGGGCAATAAAAATCTGACAGAGGCTCTAACCTTGCCCTGTTCTATCTAAGGCTAGGTTCACATCTGTGCGGGCCGCATTTTGTGCGGGCACAAGAGCCCATTCATTTGAATGGACTCCCGTGCCCGTGACACTCAGAGAAAGAAGTCCCTGAACTTCTTTGGAAAACGCAGCCCGCACGTTAAACTCGGTTCCCAGTACGGTTGCATTTCCCAGTGGGGGCGGCGTGCCATTAGAACTAATGGCACCCGCCCGCGGGTCCGCAATTCTCTGTGCGGGTGGTGCGGCTGCACTGATTTTCGTGTGGATCTGCAGCGGCACCACCCGCACAGATGTGAACCTAGGGTAAGGCTAGGTTCACATATGTGTGTGTGGTGCTGCTGCAGATCCGCACGAAAATCTGTGCAGCCGACCACCCGCACAGAGAATTGCGGACCCGCGGGCGGGTGCCATTACTTCTAATGGCACGCCGTCCCCACTGGGAAATGCAACCGTACTGGAAACCGAGGTTCCTGTGCAGGCTACGTTTTCTGAAGAAGTGCAGGGACTTCTTCCCTGCGTGCCACAAGACATGGGAGTCCATTCAAATGAATGGGCTCTTGTGCCCGTGCAAAATGCGGCCTGCATGGCTGCATATATGTGAACCAGGGCTTAAACTAAATTAAACATCTTAGCTGGAGTTGGGAGCTTGTCTATGTCAATTAGTTAATATCATTGTCTAAAACCTTGGATTGATTTGTGGTGTTTCTCTCTCTGCAGGTATGAGAATACTGGTGACTTTGCTGTTAGATACACTGCCTATGTTAGGCAACGTCCTTCTCTTGTGTTTCTTTGTGTTTTTCATCTTCGGGATCGTTGGCGTTCAGCTCTGGGCTGGGTTACTCCGGAACAGGTGTTTCATGGACCAAGGATTCCAAATGTAAGTACCAGTTAATGTTCTGCCAATGAGTTTCAAATTATTATTTCTTTTTGTTGCAGCAACTGGGAAACTGTCTGCTGCAGGGACAGTGCTGGATTTTAGACAGCTTTACCCTTACAAATGTCCCTGGACATTAGTCTCAGACAATTCTACCGTAAAATACTACTTTTTTGACCCACTACATTCCAGTCTTTGACACTCAGTTGAAATCAAATGAATATATATTTAGCTAGATGCACATTGCACTTAAAACCTTTCGGTATCTTAGTCATACCTCCAGTTCCTGATATAGCAGTTTTTCCGGGAGTCTGAATCAGGCTGCATGTACACTACTGCTACGAAACATGAATTTAGGAGCTTTTGGTGTTTTTTTGCCAAAGCCCCTCAACTCAATAAAAGCCTATGTGTCCATGCTCACATAGACTTTTATCAGCGTTTAGCAGCTGAATTTAGGGGTAGTTAAATGTCCCTCTCCTGAACGCAGAAGAATCGCATCTCGGAGAGGAGTGTTTTGGCCAAATACCACAAACCGCACCAAAAATGTGGGTAAACACCCCTAAGCGCAAGTCACGTTTAGCACTTGGGCATTTATTAATTTCAATGGCAAGTATTTTGGCCAATGCAATGAATAAACATCCAAGAGCCAAACGCGGGTAATGCAGTACCGCGTTTAGACGTGTTTTTGCAGCGTTTTGCACTTTTCACCTGCCAGGAGAGCTTATCATCCAATGGAGCTTAGTGTATATGCAGACTTATACTGTGCAGTCCAACTGGTAACAAAGTGTGACCACACTGCCAAGGGAACTCAGTAGTCTAACAGACCTGGTCATATTTGTCCATCTCTACAAGAAAAGCCTGGGTGGGATACTTGCGATGGGAGATGTGACCATTATACAGCTCTTTCACCATAGAACACTGGAGTGGGATCATAACATAGGGCATGAAGAACAAAAAAGTGCTTTAATATTAAGTACTTGCAGGGGTGAAGGGCTAGCAGAGTGTAAGTATCAATCATCAGAAAACTTTAATTTTCGTGAAAACCTTTGAGTAGGCCACAACGGCAGTGGGTAAAGGCATTGGTGAGTGCCAGCTCTCCAATGGGTTTAAGTTCAGGGTTATTCGGTGAAATGACAGGTGCTCTTTAAGACAAAATCTGTTAAGGAGCAGCATTTGTTTTTTGCAGTTTTGCAGCATAAAGTATTTACATTACAAATTAGTATACGTGGCAAAGTTGATAGTGAAATACTGTTCCTCAAAAACAGTACTCTACATAATGAGCTTTGATGCACATGATCAACATCAAAGCATCTCTTACAATTAATTTTAACAAGCTGGCAGCTATTTGTGCCTTCTGTTGTAGCGAATAGTCAGCTGTAATGTGCCGTGTATGTGTTTGTTCATAATGGTAGACTCATGGTCCATAGGGATGGGATGTTGAGGATGTAATATCTTGTGAGGATATCCTACTCCAGCCATTCTCAACCAGGGTTCATTGGAACCCTAGGGTTCCTTCACAGGTTTCTAGGGGTTCCTTAAGCAGTGGCTGCCTGGCCTCACATCAGATGGTATATGCACTGATCTAGGGCAAACAGAATTAGGCAGAGCCAGCAGTACAGAATGAGACCAGTGATATTTTTAGCTCTCTGTAAGACATTCTGGTCTATATACTTGTATATTGTAAATAATGGTAAAAGATGTGGATTCTCTAGTAGCACACTGAGCAACAAAAGTTGTGTATACCGGTTGTTCTCAAACTTATTGAGACCAGGGCCTGGGAAATTCTTTCAAAAAATAAAATGCCCCAACAGAAAAAAAAATTATACTCATACAATTAAAGTATAGGAATGCAAAAATATGCATTGAAATGCTGCAAGGCTGTGCATGGGGCTGGGTTTCACTTTGGGGGGGTTGGGCGTTCTGGAGTGGGTTAGTGGAGTCCGCAGTAGACTTGGTGGTCCTGTAGGGGATACTGTTTTTGGAGGGAGTTGTGGGCAGTTGTGGGGGTTAGGGTCATGGGAGGGGGTTTGGGGTCTCTCTCTAGGAGGTTGTAAGGTTTTGCAAGGGCACTGTGGAGGCTGGGTTGCACTGTATGTAAGACATTCTGAACTCCACTAAAACGGGTATGCTTCCCACTGGCCATCAATGTAAGTGGCATTTTTCCCACTAATCCCTGATCGTTTGGTTTTATCTGGGATTCCTTGAGACATGATAATTATAAGGGTTCCTCTGGGGTGGAAAGGTTGAGAAAGTTGTCCTACATTGTCATTAAATGTATGACTTGTTATGAAATTGTAAAAATGCTAAAATGTTTATTGCGACTGCCTCCCACAACTTTTAGATTCAAAGTGAGGCTCTAAGAATATTTCCACTTGTACTGATGTTTTAAGGAGCTGAAAGAAAATGAGGATACATTATGGAGAAATTCACTTTCAGCTTTTTCATTGGAAAAGCCAAGTTTTGTCACTTTCTACCTTCTCCACAGAAATAAATAAAACGCTAAATGCAGAAATTCCTACATTTTCAAGGGTTTGCAAACAGTCTCAACTGATACCCCTTCTATGAGAAATAGTAAATATTGTAATATTAAACCATAATATTCAGTATATGTAATGATATAAGAGACTACAGATTTACTACAGTAGATGATCAGAGACTATAGATATACTACAGCAGATAGTCATAGACTGAAGCTATATCACAGAAAATGTTGGAGACTATAGCTATACTACAGTAGATGGTCTAAGACTGAAGATATATCACAGCAGACGTTGGAGACTATTAGGGGCGGACTGACAACTCATGGGGCCCCCGGGCAATAGGGGATCATGGGGCCCCTGTGTCCTTGCCCAAACTCAAAAAAGCCTATGAAAAAGGTACCAGGGGCATCTCATGGGGCCCCCTACTGACCCCGGGCCCTTGGGCAGTGCCCGAGTTTCCAAATGGTCAGTCCGCCCCTGGAGACTATAGATACACTACAGTAGATAGTCATAGACTGAAGATTTATCACAGGAGATGTCAGTGACTATAGAAATATTACAGTAGATGGTCAAAGACTGAAGATATATCACAGGAGATGTTGGAGACTATAGATATACTACAGAAGCTGATCAAAGACTGAAGATATATCCAGGGGCGGACTGACCGTTTGGAAACTCGGGCACTGCCCGAGGGCCCGGGGTCAGTAGGGGGCCCCATGAGATGCCCCTGGTACCTTTTTCATAGGCTTTTTTGAGTTTGGGCAAGGACATAGGGGCCCCATGATCCCCTATTGCCCGGGGGCCCCATGAGTTGTCAGTCTGCCCCTGGATATATCACAGGAGATGTCGGAGACTATAGATATACTACAGAAGCTAATCAAAGACTGAAGATATATCATAGGAGATGTCGGAGACTATAGATATACCACAGAAGCTGATCAAAGACTGAAGATATATCACAGTAGATGGCCATACACTGAAGATAAACCACTGGAGATAGTCAAAGATTGTGAACATGATACGACTGTGGTTGAATACTGGAGATTTTCTGCTGGGGTCGTTTAGAGACTGGGGACATATTAAGTGAGACTGCCATTACAGCCTGTTTACAAATCAGTGCTTCCCCTACTGACTTCTGAGGTATGAGGGCTGCACAACAAGTACCAAAGAGTAGGTGGTTGGGCACCAGTGCCACAATCACTGGACAACTACTGCCCAATGTCTGCCATTCTGTCAGGCTTTGACAACTTGCATTATCCATTGGGGAAAAAGACCACAACTGTCCCACATTCAATGAAAAAACAGTGAGGTTAGCAGTTTGGTATTATTGGGAGGTAGACATCTGCAAGCGTCTTCATCTAGGGACATGCACATCCCTGTACATTTGTATGAAGACGTTTGCAAAACTCTTTTAGATTTCAGGTGGAAACTGTAAGCTATCTGACTGTTGGAGATCTCAAAAGAGCTCCTAGGGGACAGCAAAAGAAAGAAAAAAAATATATTTGGAAATTTGCTTGATTTTCCTTGATATTTTTAGTAAGCTAAACTGTGGTAAAAGTGCACTATTGTTTCAGAAATGAGATTATTCCATGTGTAATTATTAGTTAATTTATCATTCATTCACCTTTTGAAAGTAAGAAGGAAATATGGTATAATAATCGAAGAGTAGCCTGCCTACCCCCGGACATTTTGATCCTTGTCGATCTAAATAATAACCCTTCCTTTGATAGGCTTCTGCTTCTCAAGAGGATTAACTGCCACAAGGTCGCTGCCATCAACAGTGCAGTTCAGCGTTAAGCATGGCAGAGCCAACGTTTTATGATGACACATAAATAGCGCACTTTCACCTTCAGCTGTTACAGAAGAAAAGGAGCTGCTTGTTATACATTAATCATTACAATTAATCCACTTAAACCAACCTTCTGGAGGAGCTAATCCATTCTCAACCAGAGCTCTTCTGCTAGGCCATTAAGGAGATTATATGAAAAGGGCCTGTGCGTTGTTATCTGTCCCTGCTACTAGGCAGCCTGTCATGTGTCCTAATGGGACTTTCTCTTGATAAGGAAGAGAGTGGGGCAACAGCAGGTCAAAAGGTTGACGTTATAGCAAAACGCTGAGCCCAAATATGGCCCTTCTACGCAAAACAGAGAGGTCAAACCTTGCAAATCCAACTGAAATGTGAGGAATTTCAGACATCGGCAGGGGTGACGGTAGACAGGCATATCAAGTATTATTGATAGGGACTTATTATAATTGCATTAGTAGCTAATAAAAACCTTCAAAGGTCAGGATAATATCTTCGCTATCTCTGGACTTTCTTGATTATCAGGACTCAAGTGGTAGTAAGAAAGAAAAAGAGAAAATGTACGCAATGTCCTTTAATGGTCTGCACAGCAGGTGTTATTATTGAACATGTACAAATTCTTGTACATGGAGACCGTATTTACTGGGGCTGACCAACTAAAGGAATAGAGAATACTCAGATTTTTTTTTTTTTTTCCCTTAAATTATTTAAGTCTTAATTATTCTAATCCCCAAATGGCTCTGCAGGATGGATGCGGCCCTTTACCTGCCTTTTTCAGGCCCTTGGGGCACTCTTCTTCCCACTGATGCAAGTCACTATTCCTCCTACTGGCAGCAACAATGAGGCACTATTCCTCCCACTGAAACCGACAATAAGGCACTATTCCTTCCATTGAAACCAAAGATGGGGAACTCGTCCGCCCACTGATACCAATGGTGAAGCAAAATTCCTTCTCCTACTGACCACAGGCGCTAAGTAATTTTTTTACTCCCACTGACCACCAGGTCTGAGATATTTAAAAAAATAGGTTGCACTTAAATACATACAAAAGTGTAAAAAAAAAAAAAATAACAAAACAATAAGAAACAATATTTTAAATCAAAATAAATTCCAGCAAAAACGAAAAAGTCCAAAAGTTCAAATAATCAATAATGTCCAAAATAATTCATCCCCACTAAATCCACCACCAAAAATGGTTAAATAGAACTCACAAGAGTAATATGCTGATTGTTGAAAAACCAGCATATAGTACTTGTTATTCTTGGAGAAATGAATAATATGGTGACAACAACACTGAAGAAATGAGGGATGAACTCCAACAGATGATGTGCTGCAAAGTTGAAAATCCACTCCAAAGGTGATTTAGTATCCAAACTGAGAGATGATCAGACCGTCACTCAAAAGAAAAAAGCGAACAATCATGGTGCAATATGTGTTTAAAAAGCATCAAACTTTAACCACTTGAGCTCCAGAGGATTTACCCCCCTTAATGACCAGGCCTTTTTTTGCTGTTTGGCGCTGCACTAATTCAAATGATAATTGCGCGGTCATTTACATCCTTTTTTTCACACAAATAGAGCTTTCTTTTGGTGGTATTTGATCACCTGTGCACTTTTTATTTTCTGCACTATAAACAAAAAAAAAACACGAATATTTTGAAAAAAAACAATATTTTCTACTTTCAGGTATAAAAAATATATCGTAAACTCAAAGTTAGTCATAAATTTAAGCCAAAATGTATTCTGCTACATGTTTTTGGTAAAAAAAAATCCCAATAAGTGTATATTGATTGCTTTGTGTGAACGTTATAGCGTCTACAAACTATGGTATAAATACTGTAATTTATGCCTTTTTTTGCTATACAGCACTGCACTAATTCAAATGATAATTGCGCGGTCATGCAATGCTGTACCCAAACGAAATGTATGTCCTTTTTTTCACACAAATAGAGCTTTCTTTTGGTGGTATTTGATCACCTGTGCGCTTTTTATTTTCTGCGCTATAAACAAAAAAAACACAAAAATTTTGAAAAAAACAATATTTTCTACTTTCAGCTATAAAAAATATATCGTAAACTCAAAGTTAGTCATAAATTTAAGCCAAAATGTAAGCGTGTTCCTGGCAATCGGAGCCCGTTTTAAAACGTGCTTTTGCGCTCCACTGCCGCCCTGCACACGTATATATACAGTGGCAGGGCGGCAAGCGGTTAATGAAGAAATGCACTTACAAGCAAGGTGTCCAGACTGACGCCAGTATAGACAGCATGTGTAATGAATACAGGTGACTCAGACCCAGCCAAACATGCACATGCTACGTGCAGACAAACCAGGAGTATTCTGAACCTCACATCCAAAGGCACCGCCCTAAGCTTTTCGTCATCGATGTCCTCACGCAGTGGATGGATGTGAGAGGTCAGCCCTCATTTCTCCAATGTTGTTGTCACCATATTATTCATTTCTCCCAGAATAACAAGTACTATATGCTAGTTTTTCAACAATCAGCATATGACTCTGGTGAGTTCTATTTAACCATTTTTGGTGGTGGATTTACTTGGTGATGAATTATTTTGGACATTATTGATTATTTGAACTTTTGGACTTTTTCGTTTTTGCTGGATTTTATTTAGATTTAAAATATTGTTTCTTATTGTTTTGTTATTTATTTTTTTGTTACACTTTTGTATGTATTTAAGCGCAACCAATTTTTTTGAAGTTTTGTATATTCTATAAGTTTATAGGCTAGGTTTTGCAGCTTACTGTTTTATATAATTTCTGTGGCGCTGGTTCTTTATTTATATATATAGGTCTGAGATATTGTCTACTCCCACTGATGCCTGGATATTTCTACTCACATTGGCCACAGTCTGGCCTCCCTTGCGTCTGAAGGGCAGTAAACTTGATGGTTGGTTCACATGTTTGGAGATTCCTGCTCTAAGATAAATGAGTATTCACTTTTCTAAGCCAACAGATCTTCTAGATTATGCCAGGAATGTGTATGGTGACATCTGTTACAGACCGGACCGTCAAAATCCAAGGACATACTGGTTCAGTGGCCACAGCAAAAATTTTATGGCCTGTTTCATTACTTATAGGGCCCATTGCTCACCAGTTGGCATGTGCAAACTGGTAATATAAAAAAGTAGCCATTTTTCTTTTTACGGTAGCTTTGGATAGAGTAGAGGCCAATCCAAATTTGAGACTTCTCACACAGATTCCATGCTTTGATACAGACTCTGTTTAATGTTCTCAAATTCCATGATCGGTAAAAGATGAAGGTACTTATTCCTGCAGGGTTCATGTTTCTATACTATCAACCACCCAGAATGATCCTCCTCTTTTGTTTTCTTCTTCATAATAATAGGCAAAATGGTAAATTGAGCTTGGCATGTGTGGCCATTCAGAGACCTGTATTAACCGTGCTGCTTGAGAACCTGGACAGCTGCTGTGTAACAGAAGCACATAGTTATTACTTCAGCTTTAATTTGACTCCTGATCCTTCAGCTTCTTGTTTTACTGTACATTATTAGAGTGAACATCCCTGGCCATACGGGATCTCCTGCATGGTAGGGGTTGGGGAAAGACCTGGTAACCTACCCTGTAAAAATAATTGCTAAGAGAATTCATGGAAAAAGTTGCTTACGAGTGACAGTCCATGCAATCACCAAGGGTTGGATACGACTGAATGGATAGATAGATAGATAGATAGATAGATAGATAGATAGATAGATAGATTAGAGTGAAAATATTGACTTCCAGAAAGTTGTACCACTACCATTCCTCAGGCTGTGCCCTAAAATTCCAAGTTAGGTTCTTGAGTGATCAACCAATGGGCTGGAAATCAAAGGATGTGCCTATGCTCCAACTTTGAGAAAGTTGGTATTTGCATAGGTATTTTAGAGTTCCCTGTGAATGTTCTGAGGAGACAGATATATTGAAGCAAAAGGTACATCTTAGCACCTTATACTCTTCTGTAAAAGAGTTATTTCATAATTTAGTATCACACATGAATATTGGTCAATATATTCGCTAACTGAGGTTTCATCTGGTTTCCTTTCAGGACCACATTGTCTCATGCAGAGTGGCAGACTATTTACAGAGTCCTTGCAAACTTTCTCAGTTAAAAAGTCATTTAAATTCTGCTATCCCTCTCACATGGCTAGGAAAATGAAAACATTCTGAAGAGGTCAAACCATCCAGCTAGAGTGTGCAATTTAAATGCAGATATGGTGAGCCTGGCGTAATAGGAGAGCACTGTCTCCCCTGCATCCCTGAGCTAGAGATATCAGAACTTCAAGGTTAAAAAGAGAACTGATTTGTCTATGCAAGAACCCCTTTGAGTAAAATTTTGGGTAATTATTATTAAGCAAGCCTTTGGGCAGGATAAAAGGAACTTTGTCATTGCCGGCTGTTCAGTCTTCTCAGGAACTAGTGGAATTCCAAATGGATCTGGTCATGTTACAACTTAGAAAGAATAGAAGAACAAACCATTGAATGTGTAGGCCAATATACAAAAAAATAACCACTAACGAATAATATAACAAATTGCACATTACCCTCTCAATGAACGTACTGAAAATTCATAAACACCTAAACAATGGCAGTCCAACAGGTGTAAACTCTCTGTCCACTTTTGACATTAAAGACCATCATTTATAATGACTAACCTAGGCCATTGCAATGTAGAGGAAAGTGAAGGGCGCAGAACCCAAATCCTAATCAGTGGTATTGTTCATTGAAGTGATGAAACAGATGTGATGAATCAACTAGAATACGTTAGGTTCCTTCTTAGACTCAATACTAATTAGAGAAAAAATCTAGTTTTTTAAGCAATGAATCATTCCATCTTAGGTAAAGCAACCTGGATGGCACTTTGATAACAATGGTTTACATGGGCCATTCCTTTTTCCAATCACCAGCTTTGAGTTCACTTCTTTTTGTAAAGCCTCTCAATAAACTGAACTTGAAACGGTTGAACCCTGGATGGTTTCATGAGCTTCACCCAAAGCCCTATGGCTTTATGGTCCCAACATAGGCTAGCACAAATCACTACTGTACTTATTGTGGCAGAACCAAGATAATACCCCCTACACCCAATGGGCTTCTCCTAATATTTAGCTCTAAGTACCTTCTGGATACTGCGTTAGACAGGGGCAACTGATACCTCAGACAATCTGTACACACTTCTCTATCTGCATTATCGCCTGAATTTTCACATTGGAACTCCCCAAAATGCTAAAAAGCTGGTATTACTGCTTTGATCTGGGCTATGGCAACATCTAACTTGGCAACTTCGATTTATGGTGGTTGGAAGAAGCCTCTTGGTCACAGTTTCTTATTGGAGTCACACATTTTAGAACGTCCTTGTAGCCACCCTGTCTGATCATTTCTCTGTTCCCACAATTGTTGCCTGAGGATATGCCACCCAGTCAAGCAGGGACTCAGCTATCCCTATTGCAATACACCATCAAAAACCTATATACAGTTCCAAACTCCACTCAAAAGTCATTCAAGCCTTTTATCAAGTTTTTGACTTTCTCCTATGGTCTAAACCAGCCATTCTCAACCAGGGTTCTATGGAACCCTGGGGTTCCTTCAGAGATTTTTAAAGTTCCTTCGAGCACTGAGAAATCTAACAGGGCATTGCTTCCAGTGACAATCAATTTAAGGAGGCACATCTGCCACTGACCAACAATATATGAGGACAGTTTTCCCAATGAGCACCAGTGTAAAAGGGCCATTGTGAGAGAGCACCTATCCTACTGACCACCACTTAAAATGCAAATTATCCTTACCTCCATATTCCATTGTCAGACGACATCTTTGTGTAGCGCTAGCCCCCTAACAGGCCACTAGTTTATCCCAGGATCTCTTTCCAATTTAGTGTAGAGAAGGCAGGCACAAAGCAACACAGACAATCACATGGATCAGTGGTCAGTTTTAGGGTGTTTTTTAATGCTTTATTACATGATGAACTTGGATAGGGTACGAGGAGATGTGGGATACGCCAAAAGAGGGTGCAATGATCTTTACTCTGTGTCTTAACTTCTTAAGATAGTCCCTTTTAGCAGACACTAGGGGGATGAGCAAAAAGGGGAATGTCCCCAGCAGAGCAAGCACTGGTATCTGGTACCTGTACTCACAATGTCCCTGGATACTTGAATGCCTCCATTCAATATCAGCCTTGATTTCCCAGGCCAGATCCTTAGTAAAATCCCTTGATATGGCTCCAGCTACTCTCAGGAGATAGGCCTCCCAGTTTTCACTAGGGCCTCGTTGAACTCCTGAAAACGTCTGCTACACTGCCCAGAAGGGCAGCAGCCCTTCAGGTTTGGGACTATTCCATCTGGACAAGAACCCTGCTGCTCCAGGCCCCAGAATATTTATGCACTCCTCAGCCACTTACTGGGCATCATCCCCCAGGCCGAGAGTCTGCCTCTTCCAACTACATTCTAGAATCTACCAGAAGGCAGGAGGAAGCAGTTGAGCCTGAAGCCAATGAAAACCAGAACAGCCAAACATAATCACATACTGCTCTACTGATTACGGAGGAGCTAAAGAACTAAATTTACCTGAACCTCTCTAGCAACCTATCTAGGAGGGTGCTGCATTTATACTGGCCATCCATGCATAGGGTCACTTTTCTACTGACCTCCAGTACAAAAAGTGGAACTTTTTCAATGGCCACCAATGTAAATGAGCATTTCTTCTTTGAACACCAATATAAAGTGACACAACAATTTTCAGTCTCTGCATTTCTTTTCAGGCCATTATTGTTATTTGTTTAATTGAATTTCACATATTATAAAATGATAATTAAAAAATGATCTGTACTGGGAATTCGATATGTTAGGTGTACTCAGGGGCGGACTGACCATTTGGAAACTCGGGCACTGCCCGAGAGCCCGGGGTCAGTAGGGGGCCACATGAGATGCCACTGGTACCTTTTTTCATAGGCTTTTTTGAGTTTGGGCAAGGACACAGGGGCCCCATGATCCCCATGAGTTGTCAGTCCGCCACTGGGTGTACTGCATTCTTTATTCTTTTATTGTACCGCCAACTTAATGTCCCATGAGCTGTAGACAGAATTAATTAATTAGCTGGGGTTCACTGAGACCCACAAATTATTCCAATGGTTCCTTCATGGCAAAAGAGTTGAGAAAGGCTGTTCTAAACAGTATATTGTCAGCCGCAAGCACTATTGTTAACAAAGGGCCCTTCATGAGTTAAATCCACACTTCCAATCACATCCATATTTCTGGTGCCTTTTAAGCACAGGAGCCCGTGAATCACCTATCTCGGCCATAGCGGGAACACTTTTACCTTGCCTGTAATTTACTCTGAAAGCTTTTCCTCTGAAATTATTTTGTTTCCTTCTATACAGTATGTCGTTTTTTTTTTCTTTTCGTTTGTCTTTTCTCATTTTGACAGACAATGAGCAGAGACAGGACTGTTTGCTGGTCCTGAGCGCAGTCCTCGTGGCCCTCTCTTCAATGTGATCCCTGTATTTTATTGTGTCACCTATTTTCTGGAGATAGGTGATTGAGACCGGAGAACTCCATAAAGATCAATATTTTGTAACGAACAGGGGCAGACTGACCATTTGGAAACTCGGGCACTGTCCGAGGGCCCGGGTCAGTAGGGGGCTCCATGAGATGCCCCTGGTACCTTTTTCATAGGCTTTTTTGAGTTTGGGCAAGGACACAGGGGCTCCATGATCCCCTATTGCCCGGGGGCCCCATGAGTTGTCAGTCCGCCCCTGGTAACGAATAAGCCCTAGATCTTTTGTGTCTGTGTTTTGTTTTTGGAAGACTGTTTGGCAGAAAAGACTAATGTTCCTTGCCAAAATGTGGCCTGCTTTGAAATGTATTTATAGCCATTGAAAGATTAGAAACACTGTAGTGCCTTAAACTGGTCGTAAACCTCAGACATGACATATGAACAACACATATCCTTCTATAGTGTGTACTCGTCTCATTCCAGAGCACCAAGTGTCATTTCTGTCTGCTGCCTTGTCCCTCTGCTATCAGCATGAGTCACTTCTGATGAGTTTTCCTGACACCAAGAGCAAAATGGTGACAGGGGAGGGCACAGCCTGTGATTGACAGCCTCAGCTATGTTCCTGTGTGCTGTGTGAAGGGGGGTTTGTCCCTTCTCTCCAATCAGCTCTCAGAGGTCTAATCACTGATGTAACTTTAGCTCCTCGCCCCTGTTTTTCAGAGCTGAGAGATCCTGTGTAAATTCTGCACTTTGAATGGATGTAGGGGAAATACTGCTGCAGATAGACAGGTATCAGGGGTGGACTAACCATTTGGAAACTCGGGCACTGCCCGAGGGCCCGGGGTCAGTAGGGGGCCCCATGGGATGCCCCTGGTACCTTTTGCATAGGCTTTTTTGAGTTTTGGCAAAGACACAGGGGCAACATGATCCCCTATAGCCTGGGGGCCCCATGAGTTGTCAGTCTGCCCCTGACAGGTACCCTGCAGGTACCCTCCTAACTCCAACACAATTCCAGGTGCACGAATATTAAATGAAAAGCAATCAATCATCGATCACTGTTCTCAATAACCCTAGGTTCACACCTATGCAGGTTGCGTTTTGTGCATTTCCGCATTGTGTTTTGCATTGTGTTTTTGCACTTGCACGTTTTTGATGCTTTTTTTCGCTATTTTTTAAGTTTTTTCTTGTTGCTAGGCAGATTTTAAATGCAAAACGCATCAAAAAAGCGGCAAAAACCCAGCAAAAATGCAATACATGCTTTTCTGCAGCATTTTCATTGAAGTCTATTGAACCAAAAACACAACTTTTTACGTTCAAAAAAGTCCCTGACTCTTTCCAGAAAACGCATTGTGTGAAAACGCAGAGATGTGAACGTGCCCCATTGGAAATCACTTGGTGACACCCCCTCCGACGATCCTCACAGAATGGATTGGATCTGCAGATTGAGCATAATGGATCAGACTCCGATCCATTATGCTCCCCAATCCTCAGATCCGATCCATCCTGCGGGGATCATCGGCTTTCTTTACAACTTACGTTTTCGTGGAGCGGATCCGGTGTCACCCGCTCCACGCAGGATGGATCGGATCTGAGGATTGAGCATAATGGATCGAACTCCGATCCATTATGCTCCCCAATCTGCAGATCCGATCCATCCTGTGGGGATCATCGGTATGCAACCTATATGAGGTGACACCGGACCCGCTCCACGAAAAGGTAAGTTGTAAAGAAAGCCGACCATCCCCGCAGGATGGTTCGGATCTGCGGATTGAGCATAATGGATCGGACTCTGATCCTTTATGCTCCCCAATCCGCAGATCCAATCCATCTTGCGGGGATCATCGGCATGCAACCTATACGGGGTGACACCGGACCCGCTCCACGAAAAGGTAAGTTGTAAAGAAATCCGACGATCCCCGCAGGATGGATCGGATCCATCCTGCGGGGATCGTCAGCTTGCTTTACAACTTACCTTTTTGTGGAGCGGGTCCGGTGTCATTCTGTGCGGTAGGTGTCACCCGGTGCGGAGCGCACCCCTCATCTGCCTCGGGACACCACTGCATACAATATACAATCTCCTTTAGATCTACCAATCACCAATGTAGTGCAATGGCCTGCCCGATTGGATACAGAGTGATTGGGTAGATAGGTGCAGGGGTGGACTGACCATTTGAGAACTTGGGCACTGCCTGAGGGCCCGGGGTCGGTAGGCCCCATGACATGCCCCTGGTACCTTTCATAGACTTGTTTGGGTGCAGTTTGAGTGTGGGCGAGGACACAGGGGCCCCATGATCCCCTATTGCATGGGGGCCCCATGAGTTGTCAGCCCGCCCCTGGATAGGTGGGTCCTCTTGTTCCACAGTTCTGGAAAATCTAAAGGAAATTGTACAGATAAAAAAGAAATAAATATGAAATAATATAATAATAATATATAAAATTAAATCCAAAGTAATTTCTATTGTAAGTTACTTATAAAAGCCAATAACGAAAGCAACTTTTGGTTGGTTTTTTTTTTTTTTTTTTTTTTAGTTGAGACATTTTGGATGCTTGCTAAATCTTCGAAAGCCCAAAATCCGGCCCTCCTGCTACGGGGTGTATTGAACTGTAAGATGTCATTCTACTTTGCACCAGTGAAGTGTATCCTTCCTTACTCCTGGCTGGAGCATTTTATTTTCAGTGCAATGTGCGGTGAGAAATCTCAGAGAAATCTATTTCACCGCCCTCCTCCTGCGCCTACCATCTAACAAAGCCTCCATGCTGCTTACACGTTGGTGACACATGTTCTCTGACTGCGAGCTGCTTCCCGCGGGGAGGACCACACAGCCTATATGGCAACGCTGGCAGAACCTCGGCGCCAATCCCCCTCTAATGGGGAAATATCACAGTGAGAATGATGTATAGTTCTAATTAGACACATCTGCTTAATGGCCACATTACAGGTCAGTTAGTCACATCCTGTTATCTTTGTTGCTTTAATTGAATCATGAGCACAAGGAGATAAGGTGGGGTGGACAGAGATCATTGCTTTTTATGAGTAAAACAGAAGCAGGAGTGAATAATCTAGGATCATTACCTGCAGCTTGTTCATTCTGTGCTTATACCTTGATCTGAGTACTTTAGCAATAGGCCCGTCGCGACCCCTTTAACCCTAGGTTCACATCTGTGTGGGTGGTGCCCGGGGGCGGACTGACCATTTGAGCACTCGGGCACTGCCTGGGGTCAGTAGGGGGCCCCATGAGATGCTCCTGGTACCTTTCATTGGCTATTTCATAGGCTTTTTTTGGGCGTGGGCGAGGACACAGGGGCCCCATGATCCCCTATTGCCGGAGGGCCCCATGAGTTGTCAGTCCACCCCTGGTGGTGCCGCATGAAAATCTGTGCAGCCGCACCAACCACACAGAGAAATGCGGACCCGTAGGCAGGTGCCATTAATTCTAATGGCACGCCGCCCGCAGTGGAAATTGCAACCGTACTGGGAACCGAGGTTCCTGTGCAGGCTGCGTTTTCCAAAGAAGTGCAGGAACTTCTGCCCCGCGTGTCATGGGCACGGGAGTCTATTCAAATGAATGGGCTCTCGCGCCTGTGCAAAATGCGGCCCGCACGGCATAGATGTGAACCTGGGTTAAAGCTGAGCTCCAGCTGTAAAAATGTAAATGTAAAGTATATCTAAACCGAAGTATAAAGGTGTAATACGTATATTGCAGTATACTAGTCCTTAGATGCGATGTCTGCATTCATATTCTTTTTTTTCTTTTTTTTCATTTGGTGATCCTGCCAGTATCGCACTTCCTGTCCTAGGGTAGGGGGGTTGGTAGAAGAGCCAACTGCCTTTGGCATTTCAGCAAGAGATGGAATCATAAAGGACAAAACCTGTAACCTATTCTGCTAAAGTTGTTCAGGGCTCATAGAGGTATTCACCTTGGTTGCTAAATAACATTGTTACTGCATTGTCTAGGGCAGGGGTCTCCAAACTTCATAAACGAAGGGCCAGTTTACTGTCCTTCAGACTTTCGGGGGGCCGGGCTGTGGCCAGTGGGGGAACGAAATGTCCTGGCATCAGTGGGAGTAAACAATGCCTCATTATTGGTATTAATGGGAGATATAGTGCCCCATCACTGGTATCAATAGGAGGAATAGTTTCCCATCGTTTGTGTCAGTGGGAGGAATAGTGCCCCATCATTGGTGTCAGTGGGAGGAATAGTGCCTCATCATTGGTGTCAGTGGGAGGAATAGTGCCCCATCATTGGTATCAGTGGGAGGAATAGTGCCCCATCATTGTTGTCAGTGAGAGGAATAGTGCCCCATCATTGGTGTCAGTGGGAGGAATAGTGCCCCATCATTGGTGTCAGTGGGAGGAATAGTGCCTCATCATTGGTGTCAGTGGGAGGAATAGTGCCCCATCATTGGTATCAGTGGGAGGAATAGTGCCTCATCATTGGTGTCAGTGGGAGGAATAGTGCCTCATCATTGGTGTCAGTGGGAGGAATAGTGCTCCATCATTGGTGTCAGTGGGAGGAATAGTGCCCCATCATTGGTATCAGTGGGAGGAATAGTGCCCCATCATTGGTGTCAGTGGGAGGAATAGTGCCTCATCATTGGTGTCAGTGGGAGGAATAGTGCCTTATCATTGGTTTTAGAGGTAGAAATAATGCCCCTTCATTGGTGTCAGTGGGAGGAATAATGCCCCATTATCGTTGTCAGTGGAAGGAATAGTGCCCCATCATTGGTGTCAGTGGAAGGAATAGTGCCCCATCATTGGTGTCAGTGGAAGGAATAATTATTATTATTATTATACAGGATTTATATAGCGCCAACAGTTTGCTCAGCGCTTTACAATATAAAGCCTCATTATTGGTGTTAGTGGAAGGAATAGTGCCCCATTGTTGGTGTCAGTGGAAGGAATAGTGCCCCATTGTTGGTGCCAGTGGTGGGAACTATGCCCCACTGTTACTGATGGGGGGGAATAATGCCCCAAGGGCCGGATAAAAGCAAGCAAAGGGCCGCATCCAAGACCACTGGTCTAGGGTAACAACACTCACTCATTAAGCTGCTTTCCAGAATTTGGACTACAAACAGCTCCCTCTCTCTCTTCATCACTGTAACATAGGGGTAGGTATTCAGTAGTTCACAGTAGGGACCTAGGAAGTCTGATGGCATTGTTTGAGATTTCAGTTCTATGCACAGAAAGGACTCTGGAATTTTTGGCAGGATCAACAAGCATTTTCTGAAGTTGCCCGTAAAAGAGAAAACTAATGCAACCACAACATCTAGGGTCTGGAAAGTTGTGACATTTTACATTCTTGTTTATGAGTTTACTTTATACTTACAGTTATACTTTAAATATATTCTTTATAAAGCTGAAAAGGGTATAAACTCATTGTGTGCACCAAATGCCTCCATAAACCCAGATATTACCTTGTAAAATTAGCAGTGACGTCAACACTGCGCTGTACATAGCCTGTATAGAGCGCAGAGCTGTGGGAGAAGCCCAGCAGGCCCCACCCACAACAGGCTGCCTGCAGAAAACTACAGAAGGGGGCGGGGACACGACCAGTCACCCTGCACAAGGAGAGCGAGCAGCAGCGAGCGGTCTTTATTACAGAGGGAAAGTCTCACACTAGATTACTGCACAGATCTGGGAGAAATACACAAAGCACACCAAGATTCAAGGAAGAATAAACATGAATCTTATATTTAGACAGTATTTGTTTGGCCTTGGATTTCGGTTTTAGGGATTAAGAGTAAAACGTATTAATTAAAGGCAGACTTCCTATAGACAATTGAGATGGACAATGACTCTGAAGACCTGCTGGCCTCCCACACAAACTACAGCCCGTCCTAATAAATCTTCCTGGACAATTGTTCCCTAAGCATACATTTATTGGTTGTACTGAATTACATGGCAACTAGGGCTAGACCCAGCCACGTGCTTAGAACAACTGCAAGCATCACGTAAAAGCACTCAATGGGCTGATAAGCTAAGGTAATATATTTATTTTAGGTACTTATATAGCACTGACAATTTACACAACACTTTAACATATTGCACATTTAAAACATTAGCTGCTCTTAAGGAGCTTACAATCTAAAATCCCTATCCCACAGCCAAATAACCCACCAAGATTTTTTTGGAGGGTCTGACTAGGGATGAGTTAATGTGAGCAAGGTCGAGAGGGAGCTGTCACCTGCATCGGCCCGATCATAAGTGGCCGAAGCATTACCCACCCCACAGCCGGCTGTATAGGTGCGGGAATGCTCTGCCACAGATGACTGGCACAGTACAAATGACAGCTTCTTGGTGGGCTTGCTCACATGGGTTTGGACTAGGATCCAAACATGCCTTTTTTTTAACAGTGAGCAAAATAAGTGAACCATGAAATCACAGCACACAAAAAAATGTGCGCAGGGGCACAGAATAGGACCAACCTCTGAACATAAAGGGACTCAAGTCCTGAACTTCCCAGGGCACAAGGCTCCTGACAGGGGCAAGGCACTCTATTGTCTACCTAGGCCAAAACCAGGTTGACCCTGCTCCTTAGGGACCTGCCGAAGATGATCCTTCAAGTACTTGTTGAGGGATCTCCAGAAGAAAGAACTTGGTTGGCATGAGGAAAAAGCCCCGAGGACCACAAGTCCTCTCCCCAATGTCAGGACAGGCCTGCACCCTCAAAATCAACAAACACATGCTTAGTGTAAGTGCCCATGATAAATAAGTAAAGTAAATTAAAGGTGCCATGTGCAGGCCTTCTAGCCGGTATGAGGATTGCTCTAGGTGAGATAGAAGGCCTGCCTAAGAGGCATGAGCAAGAAAAGCAAGAGAGACATAATCAAGTGGCAGTGAAACTCAGTGGAGTTCCAAACCCATAGTGTTTTCCTGGAACCTCAGGGACACCACCCCAAGGTGGCACATCATCAGGAGCTCCTTGCACCTCGAAGCCTCTGACCAGACAAATGCAGCCTTATTCTTACCAGAAAGGCATTAGTACATTGGGTTGAGTCCTGCCTTCACTCAGGGACAAGCCTGGTGCACCAGGACAAAATCAACCTAAGAGGATAAGCATCCTCTTACCACCATAAGGATCCTCTTATCCACCATACCTCCCTTATTATATTGGGAATTACTAACCAACACCCCCACTCAACAAGAGGTACCAGCGTTCTGTTCCCTCAACCAGATCAGAACAGATAGGCCAAGAAGAAGCTTGACACTAGTACTGACCAGGATTTGAACTGGGGTTACCTAAGTAGCACCAGCTGTGCTAAATCCAAAAGTTTTATATTACCCAACCCAACTAGAGGGAGCTTCATGGAGGATTTCATTGTTTCAAAAAAAGGGGATGGTGGGGTGTACACAAAAGAGGGTTGGGGAGCAGGTCCTTATGGCCTTGGCACAGATTGGATCTGTATAGAAAGTCAGGAATGGTCTGACCATGATGAAGACCACTTCCATAGTGTATAATGTTTAAAAAAAAAAAACTTGAATAAATTAAATTTATTTTCCCTTTAAACCCGCAAGGGAGATTGGCGTTCTGTAAAAACAACTGTGATAAACACCGGCTGTCTCTACACTCTTCCTTCATGTAAACATGAGGGATATCCCCTATTTTGGAGAAATTCCTTCGAATAGGAAATTAAAACTGTTTCTTTCTCCTGCCATCTTGACAGATGCTCTTCAAAAATTCCCAAGGCGTTTTTTTTTCTTTTTTCTTTTAATGTATCCTAAAACTGTAAAGCATAAAAATGTAAAGCAGATTACACATCTTAATCATAGTACCTTTGTGCTTTCTCTTTGATCGTACATTTTCATTTGACAATATACCTTTTTTAATAGCTTCAGTCTTTTATTATTTTAAGGGAAAACCTGTACTGAGAGAAATTGATATGCGGTGTGTCTGCCTTCTTTCCTGGATCTTTCTCCCACCTTGATACTTACAGTATATAGTCAAATAATGAGACTCCCAGTCTACCCTCTGCTTTCTCCTGACCGCAATCAGACTAAAGTGCTAATGCACATGTGCTAGGTGCATTAACGTGTTAAAGTGACACTCAACTCTGGTTTAAAAAAAAAAATTCTGTTCAAGTATGTATCCTTGGCAGCCTAACAACCAACTCAAAGAGTGTGCATGGCAGGCTGACAACGCTGCTGCTGATTGCAAGGCAGTGGTTTACAGTTGTCAGAGTGCAACAAGAAGTGCTGTTAATAGGAGGATCTCCAGGTAAGAAACGGATTCACTAAAAACAATCTGATGCAGAAAACTGTTTACAGTGGGGTATGTCAAACATAAAAATAAAAAATAGATTTGATTTTAGCTTTACATACAGACAATATATGCCTTTTATACCTGTTCTGACCCCCCCCCCCCCCCTCCACATGTAGTACTGTGTCCCATGTTACTGGGTGCTTCCTAACACTAACTCTGAGGTCTGAGGACCGGGGACCACCACCTTCCCCGGTGCCATCCAACAACCTACATGAATAAAGCAACTTCTTCATAGTGGACGCTAGTCTGAGGTCATAAGACAAGTGGCGGCAGGAGGAGTGCAGGGGGGGGGGGGGTGACAACCTTTTATTCCTCTTGCCACTCCTTGTCACAGGAAAGTGTTCAGAGCTGAGAAAAGCATAGTTTTAAAGTGGATGTCTCCTTCCTAGCTGTTGTTGGATGGCCATGGAGAAAGGAGAGGTGCGCAGTCCAGCCTCATAGTTAGTACTACATATTTATTTATTTATTTATTTGTTTCAGGCACTTGTATAGCCCCATCAATTAATGCAGCACTTTACATATATATTGTACATTCACATCAGTCCCTAACCCTCAAGGGGCGTACAATCTAAGGTCCCTAACTCACAGTCATACATATACATAATAGGGAAAATTTAGACAGGATCCAATTAACCTACCAGCATGCCTTTGGAGTGTGGGAGGAAACCGGAGTAACCGGAGTACCCGGAGGAAACCCACGCAGGCACAGGGAGAACATGCAAACTCCAGGCAAGTGGTACTGTGGCTGGGATACTTTGTCCATCTGGGGACAAAACAGTAAAAAAAAAAAAGAATGATGGTTCTTAAAGCGGAGTTCCACTCACTCTGTAAAAAAATAAAAGTCAGCAGCTACAAAAACTTTAAAAAACAGCCACTCGCCTGTCCCACGATCCCGTGTTGCCCCCGTCGCAGCCCGTTTCACCGGCTGTCCTGTATTCCAGGCGCCGGCATCTTCAGTGTGGGTACCCGGCTGTGACAGCTTGTGGCTTCACAGCCGGGTGCCCACTCAGCATGCGCGAGTAGCGCTGTGCTTCATGAATGGTCCTGTCGCCTTCTGGGACCTGTCATGTGTTCCACAAGACTTCGGGGAGGGAGGGGGGGAGGACAACTGCCGCTTCTGATCGCCTAGGCGATCGCAGCGGAAGTGGGAGCAGGTTCCTGTCAGATTCGGGTACCTGTCCCCCCGGCTCCCCAAAGGGACCAATCTTTGAAGCGGAACTTCCCCTTTTGGGTGGAACTCCGCTTTAAAGTCAAAACTCCAGATTCCAGGAAAAGTTGGCGCCTGCTTGAAGAGCAGGACTCGTGAGCAATTCATTACCTAACAAGAAGGCACATGGCTTCATTAATCATGATCTGCAGGGGGTTATTCTCTCTCAATAATAACTTTGTGGATTGCTTTGTATTGTACTAAGAGGCATACTGATAAGGTGGTGGGATCATTTTCCATGGAGCATGAATGGGCTTGCCTGCTCAGCAGAGGGCTTTATAAGCAGAAAAAGACATAGGAAATGTTTTGGTTATTTTTTTTCCCTTTATACAGCACCCGGATTCAATCGGATATTGGTAATTATCTTCATATGGAACATAGGGAGGGGAGGAAGACATATGCTTGTTCCAACATATTCAATGAGCAGAATTTAAAGTGAAATTTCAGCAACCTCACTGCAAGGACTTGAGCAAACTTCATTATTTCTCCCCTATGCTATGAAAGGACTGCAAACATTATTTTCTTTGATTGAAAAAGGAGCAAGAAAAGCAATAGAGTTGTTTTCCTTGTGGAATATTTATTCCAGTAGGGAGAGAAGATGTCTGTATTGATTTACAACTGTTTATCGAAGGACATTGAGGACCATGCAACTATTATGGGGCCCGAAGCTCTCTATCTATCTATTCATATCTATCTATCTATTCATCTATTCATATCTATCTATCTATCTATTCCTACCTATCTATCTATCTATTCCTATCTATCTATCTATGTCCGTCTATCTATCCAAATCCATCTATCTATCCATGTCCATCTATCCATCCATCTATATATATATATATATCTAATGCAAACATTATATACCCACATTGATAGCAAATAAAATTATGCTTTTTTTATCCTTTCTCTAAATGGCACATACTAATGGCATGAACGGACTTCTGACTTCTGAACCATCTGACTTTCGATCCATCTATGGCCAGTTTAGGAAGAGCTTTTCATTGGAAAACTCTGATCTATTTAATTCACTCGCTTCAACAGTCATTTACATCCTTTTGACATTTTTTGCTCCTGTATATTTAAAACTCTATCTATCTATCTATCTATCTATCTATCTATCTATCTATCTATCTATCTATCTATGTATCTATCTATCTATCTATCTATCTATCTATCTATCTATCTATCTATCTATCTATCTATCTATCTATCTGTCTGTCTATCCATGTCTCTCTATCTATCTATCTATCTATCTATCTATCTATCTATCTATCTATGGCACATGCTAATGTCATGAATGGACTTCTGAACCATCTGACTTTCGATCCATCTATGGCCAGCTTTAGGAAGAGCTTTTCATTGGAAAACTCTGATCTATTTAATTCACTCGCTTCAACAGACATTTACATCCTTTTGACATTTTTTGCTCCTGTATATTTAAAACTCCTATCTATCTATCTATCTATCTATCTATCTATCTATCTATGTCTCTCTATCTATCTATCTATCTATCTATCTATCTATCTATCTATCTATCTATCTATCTATCTATCCATATCTATCTATCTATCTATCTATCTATCTATCTATCTATCTATCTATCTATGTCTCTCTATCTATCTATCTATGGCACATGCTAATGTCATGAATGGACTTCTGAACCATCTGACTTTTGATCCATCTATGGCCAGCTTTAGGAGGAGCTGTTCATTGCTAAGCTCCAATCTACTTAATTCACTCGCATCGACAGTCATTTACATCCTTTTGACATTTTTTGCTCCTGTATATTTAAAACCCATTTTCAAACAATGCAGAGGGTAGATGGATGCGTACCCATGAGGCTCACATTGCCTCCTATCCTAGCTGTTCTAAGCCTCAGTTGCTGAGGGAAGTTGTACTAGGCAGTAAAATAATCCACATATGCAAAAGTAGTTCCATACTGCATGGGGTTAAACAGGGCCATAAAGCACCATGGGTGGCCCAGAATAGTATCTGTCCTCTTCTCTTTAGTGTTCCCCGGGCTCCGATCCATCTTGTCTTTAAAAAAAACTAAAATCAGTTTTCCTTCCAAACTGAATGTCCTTTACAGTCTGTTTTCCAAAGAAAAATGAGAATGTTTTTGCCTTATTAGGGCACACCTCTGTAAAGTAACTTCACCTCTCCCCGCGTTCTGCCAGAGGATCAGGATATCGTATATTTAATGGGAACATCTCTGATGGATTGGGATGGAAGGAAGCCTATTTGGCACTCATAAGTCCAAAGAGAAAATACTTCTGTCTGAAATACTTATTTATGTGTTCAGTGCCATTATCTGTTTCACCTTGAAGTTGCATATACATAAAGTGACGATATCCTGCTGAAAGCGTGTCCTGCGTTGCCCTGGGGATGTGTGGAAAGTGCACAAGAGTCTTAGGCTGGATTAACACTTCCCGCAGTAGGAACGTGCATTCCTGCTCACATTTATTTTGTGTGTGTTCTTCCATTTTTTGCGTCACCCATAGGGCAGCCCATTCACTTGAATGAGCTGCTCTATGTGCAACAAATGCGCCAAAGAAGCTTCCAAACTATTTCCAAATGTCATGCTTCACGCGTTTTGGCATGTTTGTTGAGTGCTTGTTGCATGGCAAAACATGCATCTGCTAACTGAATTTGGGGTGCCTTTAACAATTAATGGCACCGCAAGAGCGTCACGCATTTGCAACATGTTTCCGAAATATGAGCTAAAACACATGTTCTTGTTCCTGTTTCAGGAAATGCGAAAGCGTGATTGCAGCCCTAGGGTATATTCACACTTGTGAATGCACCCTGCCTGCGAATATATGCAAGAACTCCAGCGGGGGTTCCCATGATTACTTGCGAGAGGCAGCCCCATTGAAAGCAATGGGAGGCTGCCAGTTCTCACAACTAATTGTGCCCACTCGCATGTAATTGCCCATGCAGCGATCACATACGAGTGATCACCATGGACGCAGGCAGTCTGCATTACTTTTCCACACAAATAGGTGCAATTAACTGTGAGAGCCTGCAGCTCTCCAATTGCTTTCAATGGGTCTGCCTCTTGCAGGTAATCACGGGAACCCCTGCTGGAGTACTCTCATATATTTACAGGCAGGAGTACCCATTTCATTAGTCTTCTGTCCTTCAGTGATCAGACTAATCCCCCCTTTTTTCGTCACTGTAACTCTGTAGCAAGCCATAAGGTGAGACGCAACAGGGGAAGATCTGTGTTAGACATTTGTGGAAACAGCCAGCAACTGCACAAGTATCAGAATTTACATAAGTGTGTCACCTCTGAACTGGCATCTCAGTCAAGGAAGTAGATGCTGAACCTGGATGATCCCAAACAAAGTTGGTTCCAGTCTTCTCCAGTTATGATTGTCTGGAGATGGAGATATGGTTGAACACAAGTGATAATTTGTTGATTTATTGCATACATGACAATTACAGGCATGATCTAAAAAGCAGTTTTATGTTCTCTTTTTCGTTTTGGATAAAGTAGGGAATCTTTAGAGCCTCTGTCAAGTTTTAGCAACTGATGTATTTCTACTGGAGACATTTCCCCTCACTTCCTGTCAAGACAGGATCTATGGGAAATCTCCCCAATGAGAGCCCCGACTCAAACATAGTTTTCAAAGAATGGGAAAGGATTAGAACTTCAGACATGATTTTTATTGTTTACCTTCCTGTTCTGAAGCTGAACATGTCTCACTGTCTATACCTTCCCTACTCTCTATATATCTAGCTCTCTCTATTCATATCTTCCCCCCTCTATCCATATCTTCCCCCTCTATCTTTATCTTCCCCTTCTATCCATGTCTTCCCCACACTATCCATATCTTCCCCACTCTATCTATATCTTCCCCACTCTATCTATATCTTCCCCCTCTATCCATATCTTCCCCCTCTATCCATATCTTCCCCCTCTATCTTTATCTTCCCCTTCTGTCCATATCTTCCCCACACTATCCATATCTTCCCCACTCTATCCATATCTTCCCCACACTATCCATATCTTCCCCACTCTATCCATATCTTCCCCACTCTACCACCCCACTCTATCAATGTCTTCCCCACTCTATCCATATCTTCCTCACTCTATCCATATCTTTCTTTACTCTAGTCAATCTATATCTTTAGCAAACAGAATGGATGACCATACACTGGTGCACAATAAGCGCCAGTATCGTTATAGTCATAACATGTTACATGTGAAACTCATGCATATCATCCCTACTCTCTACAGCTTCCCCACTCTATCTCTATCTATATCATTCCCACTATCTGTATCTTCCCATTCTTGTCATATCTTCCCCACTCTATCCATATCTTCCTGACTCTATTCATTTCTTCCCCACTCTACCTCCCCACATTATGCATATATTCCCCATTATATTCATATATTCCCAACTCTATTTATATTTTTCCCACTCTATCCATATTTTCCGGACTCTATCCATTTCTTCCCCACTCTACCACCCCACTCTATTCATATCTTCCCCACTTTATCCATATCTTCCCCACTTTATCTATGTATTCCCCACTCTATCCATATCTTCCCCACTCTATCCATAGCTTCCCCACTCTACCACCCTACTCTATCCATATCTTCCCCACTCTATTCATATCTTCCCCACTCTACCACCCTACTCTATCCATATCTTCCCCACTCTATTCACATCTTCCCCACACTATCCATATCTTCCCCACTCTATCCATATCTTCCCCACTCTAACTCCCCACTATATCCATATCTTCCCCACTCTATCCATATCTTCCCCGCTCTACCACCCCACTCTATCCATATCTTCCCCACTCTATCCATATCTTTCCCACCCTACCACCCCACTCTATTCATATCTTCCCCACTCTACCTATACCTTCCCCACTCTACCTCCCTACTCTATCCATACCTTCCCCACTCTACCTCCCCACTCTATCCATATATTCCCCACTCTACCTCCCCCCTCTATCCATATCTTTCCCACTCTATCCATATCTTCCTCAATCTATCCTGTAATTAGATAGGCTTTAAAGGGTTGTTGACTTTCTAATTTTCATATGAGCTTAATGAATGCAAATCATAATTAGTTCCTAATAAGTCAACTAACTGTTCAAAAACTTAATCTGAAACATTTACCATCTTTATTTATCTCTGGGAAATTCTAGGCTTCAGATCTCCGTACTTGTTCTATCCATCTGCATGAAGCGTCTCAATTAGCCCTTTTTTTTTAATGGAAAAATTGCCCTCCAAAATGGGACAGTTGGGATGTACTGTGTATATATATATATATATATATATATATATATATATATATATATGGCTAAAAGTACCATTAAGACATTTTTATCAAAATTAAAAATTAAAAAAAAAATTAATGAAGTAATTAGGCAAAATTACAGTGCCTTGAAAAAGTATTCATACCCCTTGACATTTTCCATACTTTGTCATTTTACAACGGAAAATTTAAATTTATTTTATTGGGATTTTATGTGATAGACCAACACAAAGTGGCACATAATTGTGAAGTGGAAGGAAAACGATAAATGGTTTTGAAATTGTTTTGCAAATAAATATCTGAAAAGTGAGACGTGCATTTGTTTTCAGCCCCTAATGAGTCAATACTTTGTAGGACCCCCTTTGGCTGCAATTCCAGCTGCAAGTCTTTTTGGGGATGTCTCTACCAGCTTTGCACATCTAGAGAGGGACATTTCTGCCCATTCTTCTTTGCAAAATAGCTCAAGCTCTGTCAGATTGGATGGAGAGTGTCTGTGAACAGCAATTCTATGGGCCATTCTAACACATGAATATGCTTTGATTTAAACCACTCCATTGTAGCTCTGACTGGATGTTTTGGGTCGTTGTCCTAATGGAAGGTGAACCTCCGCCCTGGTCTCAAGTCTTTTGCACACTCTAACAGATTTTCTTCTAAGATTTCCCTGTATTTGGCTCCATCCATCTTCCCATCCACTCTGAGTAGCTCCCCTGTCCCTGCTGAAGAAAAGCATCCCCACAACATGATGCTGCCACCACCATGTTTCACAGTGGGGATGGTGTGTTCAGGATGATGTGCAGTGTTAGTATTCTGCCACACAGAGTTTTGCTTTTAGGCCAAAAAAGTTAAATTTTGGTCTCATCTGACCAGAGCAGCTTCCACGTTTGCTGTGTCCCCCACATGGCTTCTTGCAAACTGCAATCGGGACTTCTTATGACTTTCTTTTAACAATGGCTTTCTTCTTGCCACTTTTCCATAAAGGCCAGATTTGTGGAGTGCACGACTAATAGTTGTCTTGAGGTCAGATTCTCCCACCTGAGCTGTGGATCTCTGCAGCTCCTCCAGAGTTACCATGGACCTCTTGGCTGCTTCTCTGATGAATGCTCTCCTTGTCCGGCCTGTCAGGTTAGGTGGACGGCCATGTCTTGGTAGGTTTGCAGTTGTGCCATACTCTTTCCATTTTTGGATGATGGATTGAACAGTGCTTTGTGAGATGTTCAAAGCTTGGGATATTTTCGCTGATAATCAGGCTGTGGAATCAGGCTATAGTGCATTATGTAGAACTGGAATGTTGTGTATATAGCTATGTACTCTTTGAGACAAATGTTGTCTTTTTTTCAATAAAGCTAACTAGATTTGATTGTTTCTCTGCTGCTGTGTTTGAAATTATTCTGGGCCATGTAGAGTTTTTTTCTTTTAGAGGATAATTTTGGTAAGGTGTTTATGTAATTTTGTCTCTCTTTTATTGCACACTTTACTGGTGCAGGTTCCTTTGTGTTTTGTCATAATGTAGAACTCACATTAAAATGGTACATGGAGAGGATTTCTTACTTCTGCGTAGCTGAAGTGTTTCCTGGCAAGCATTAGCGGTTTACTGATTGATTGCTTTCACTCGCTCTCTGGAATGTTTTTTTTTTTAAATATGACAATTCCCTTTT